>NW_024466219.1:610000-1145000 GCF_017591425.1 Ochotona curzoniae | reverse complement strand
ACTTGGGCATATTCCTTAAGGAGATGTTATTTAAAAATAAAAATTTAGGAATCAGACTGGGAAAAGTAATTTTCATTTCATGGTGGTAGCTGGAGCACGGGGCCTCTACTCTGCCCAGCACCTCCCAAACCTACTTAAAGGGGGCGACACAACAGGGCCGTCTGTCCCCAGGCTGGACACTCAGTACAGGGAGCTGCGCCCAGGCAGCCGGACCTGCTCCTCTCCCTCAATGAAGGGCCACCCCAAATCCCCACATGCCAGAGACAGATGGAGAAGCGGGAGGAGGGGTGCATGGGTCCCTCCTCTGTCACTGACGCCTGAGCATCCGGGACCGCTGTGGCTGGAGAATGGTGAATGGTCCCCCAAGTTCCCGTAGGAGACACTGGGCAGCCATGCCATGCCAGCTGCAGCGTTAGGCCCGTCTACCAAGCGGTCCCACCACACCCAGGGCCTCTTTGGCTGTCCACTCCAATCCTGCCATTCCTCTGCAAGGAGCTGGTCCTTTCTCCGGACCCAAAGCCATGCCTGGAGTTTCTACTGAGTTTCCTGTTTCTGTAAGGGATGGAGGCTTTGCAACAGCAGCCCCGGTCTACAGGACCAGGGGAATTGCAGGACTGGGTGCTCCTCAGGTTGCAGGGCTCAGGAGCAGCCAGGACCTGTGGACACGGGTGCCAGAGGCACTGGCCGCAAGGGCCCAGCACAGTCTGAGCCCGGGGGCCCGGCCAATCTGACTCATGTGGAGAACAGCAAAGCTGACAGTAAGGGTGGCACTGTGACAGGTGCAACATCAAGAATATTCTCGGGCCTGGAATGGTAGCCTAGTGGTTAAAGTGCTCATGTTGCATGCGCCGGAATCCCATAGGGGCGCCAGTTCATATCCCGGCTGCTCCACTTCCCATCCAGCTCCCTGCCTGTGGTCTGGGAAGGCAGCAGAGGATGGCCCAAGTCCTTGGGCCCCTGCGCCCATGAGACCCAGATGGAGCGCCTGGCTCCTGGTTTCAGCTGGCCTTGTCTTTGCTCTTACAGCTATTTGAGAAGTGAACTAACAGATGGAAGATATTCTCTCTCTCTTTCTCTCTCTCCCCTCCCTCCTTCCCTCTCTCTTTGTCACTCTACCTTGCAAACAAATACATACAACTTAGGAAAGAACACCCACAGAAGCCTTGTAAACGCTGTGCTGTGGAAGGGGGGCCTGAATGAAGAGCAGGGCACGGTGGGCACAGACGGGGCTGGGCAGGTCGCCTGCAGACCTTGCCCGAGCACGAAGAGCCAGTTCCGGCTACACCTGTCTGCTTTTTCACAGAGGAAACAACATTAGGACATTCTGCGCCATCTCGCAACAGCAAAGAAGCCACGCATGGCACGGTGGCGAAACCAGCACAAAGCAGATGGACCACAGCGAGCGGCAGAACGGACTGCTACCTGGGAGTGGGGCTTGTGATTCAGAGACGAGCGGTGGATCCCTCCGTCCACTCCAGCCCACCGCCTGGGTTTGAGTCCCAGCCTCTCCCTCAGTACAGATCTTGGGAGGTGGCAGGCCACGGGTCCTGTCCCTCAGGTGAAAGACACGGATTGGGCCCCTAGTTCCCGGCTTTGACCTAACCCGTCCCTGGCTCCACGGGCACTGGGAGAATGAGCCAGCAACGGGGAACTTAGTCTGTCAGCAGCTCTCTGCCTCTTGAACAAAAGTTAGTATGTAAATAGATCAACAAGAAAAATGCACAAATGCAAGACAAAGCTGGCCAAGGATACACCTAAGTAGTTCATCAAAGAGGAAATAAGTTTCAATGTTGGTAATAATTAAAGGGAACGTATTAATAGCAGGAGACTGCTTCCCATCTGTCCACTCAGTTGGCAGAGATCTGAGCGAGGTGAGCGCACCCCACAGACAGGCTGATGGCAGGGCGACTTGAGCCCCTGGGCCCCAGTGGTGTGAGACCTGGAGGATTCTATCAGGAAACGGACAAACCCCCTCGCACCAGACTCTGAAACGACACGGGGGGTGTGGGAGTCCACAAGGCATCACACGGCGCAGTGCGGGGATGGCTGGTGCAGCTGTGCAGCCGGCTAAGCCTCCACCCCGACCAGAGGGCTACTTGTGCAGCTCCTGGCTAAGAGACGTCAGCAGCAAAGATGGCCTCGCGTGACACCTGCATGAGCTCCGGACCCCGGCCTCAGCCGTTTGGGGACAGTCTTGAGCTCTCCCACCCCCGTCTCTGACACTCTGGTTTCCAAACACTTTTTAAAAAAAGATTTATTTTGTTATTTTAATATTTGAAAGGCAGAGTAACAGAGGAAAGAGAAATCTTCCACCTGCTGGTTCATGCCCCAAATGACCACAATGGCCAGAAGTAGGCCAGTCTGAAGCCAGGAACCTGGAGCCTCTTCTGGGTCTCCCCAGTGGGTGCAGGAACCCAAGGACCCGAGCCCCTTCCCTGGCTCTGGGAGGCCTGAGCTGCTGTGGGAGGAGGGCCAGGCTGCAAGAGGCTGGTGCAGGCCTTCCCTCACCATGAGACACCCAGATCTGGCTGCATCCCCCCTCAGGTTCATGTTTCCACCAAGGTATATGTGTCACCCCAGCCTCTGGGAGTTCCACACCTGTGTACCTCGGAGGCCAGCGCTGTCTGTGACCGGCACAAAGCCAGTTAAACTCACACTTTCCCCATTGACCTCTCCGTTACCCTGCCTACAATGCAAACCACGTCATGGGGACAAGTGAGCCATGTCACAAGTCAGAAAGAAGCAGGGGAAATGTGTTTAAATCACAAGTTGCATTTCATCCACACGTGGGGACCACTGTCATTACAACCCGTGGCGATTATTAATGAGGGGCTCCTGCTTCCTCATGGTACACTGTGCTCCATGCCTAGGGCCCAGCCTGGCTCACACCAGGAACCCTGTGTGACCAGGGCCTCTGCTGCTGGGAGCCCCGGGCTGGATGGCAAGTGCCTGGAGGCTGAGGGACACCCAGCCCAGCTCCACCCAGGCTGGTGCTGCTGGGTACAGGAAAGGGTGTGGCTGCCGGCTTTCCCACACGTGGCATTGGGAGGGGCCAGACTCCGATGTGATGTGACATCTTCCCATCTTCAACGTCAGCAAATGATTCACATTTTAGAAGCATGTGATCTAGGACCGACTTCGGTACAATCACAGCTTGTGGAAGGTGGACAAAACACAGCAAAAAGCTCATCACCGTTAATAAAACCACACATTGCCTTCGGCCGAGGTGTCATGCTCCCCCAAGGCTGAGTCCGCCTGTGTCAGAGGGCCACGCCCTGGGTGTGGATGCTTGTCCCCTCTTGTCTGTCCTCCCCGTCCAACCCCGTCCCTCCCTCTCTACACACCACACTTGTCCCCAGATGGGAAGGGAACTTCAAAAAGATCATGAAAACCGGCATTAGTTTACCTTGATGCAAAAAATGTGGAACTCCACGCATACAAGGCGTCTGCTGAATGTCTGTGCAAACTGTGAACAAACTGTGCATGGAGTCCAAATTCTCTCTCACAAAAATAATTCGTTTTCTAGTTGCACTTTGCTGGGCTTCTCGCATCTTCTCGTGGACTGCTGTCTGTGTGTGCCTGGGCACGTGTGGCCCCCCGGACAGCGCCCTGCCATGCACGTTTGCAGCCGGCATGGCTGTCCAGGCTCCTGCTGGGTGAGGCCCTCACACCCCCGTGGCGATAACAATGCCCCTTTAACCATGTTAGCGCCCAACGACTTCCCCCTCTTAGTTCTAGAACAGCTGGGGTTATTGCTTGGCACAGCAAGGCTGACAGGAAGCTGCAGGGAGCAGGGTGGGCAGGCCTCCCCAGTGGGACCATCCAGTGGGGGTGGCAAGAGCCTGGCTGCAGGAGGCACCAGCCTGCCAGCCATGAGTGGTGGGCTCTGATGGGGACTGTGGGCTCCCCCTGTATCCTGGCCCTGTGCCGCCGTGACGTTCCTGGGGTGTCCCGCACAGGGGACTGCTCCAGCCTAGGGCCCTGTACATGTAGTGTGTGCAGACAGAGACCAGCCTGGACGCTGCCTAGCACAGGGAGCGGTACTTGGGTCCTATCCATCAAGCCCACCACATCCCCAGGGGGCCAGGGTTGGGGTGCTGGAAGTTGGTTTCAAATTCTTATCTACACCCTCAGGATCCCTCCCAGGGGCCTTGGGTCTGGAGTCGCCAGCAGCAGGCTCGCCTGGGGTGGTGGTCGGGAGGGAACATCCAGGCTGGGCTCCAGTCAAGCCCATCATGAGTCCGAGGGGCATGGAGCCGCCCGTGGATATGGGCAGTGCTGGCCGGAGCTGCCTAGGCGTGGGCAGTCCTCAATGCGTCCTTTCTGTCCAGCCCCCCGCCTGGCCCTGCTCAAAGGTGGTTTGCTCACGCACCTCCTTACCTCACGCAGTGGCTGGGACCTCCTCACTGTCCCCTTGCTCAGCTCAGCTCAGCTTATACCCCTCTGGCCCCTTGCTTAGGGCTGCCTGCTGGCCTTCTGTGCTTCGGAGGACAGTGGTGTGAAAAGGCCGCCCTGCGCGGAAGGGCAGCAACGTGTGCACTTTGGGAAGCTGGTAACGCTGAATATCCAGGACAGCCACCAGAACCGCCTGGCAGGTGGGCAACACCTCACCAGGGAGGCCGGGAGCTCACCCTGAGCTTTGGCAGCAGCCATCGGCAGGGAGACCAGCACCAACCTGCACGCCTGGGACACAGCGAGTGTCAGCAAGGCCAAGAAAGAGGGGATCCCTGCTCTGCTTAGCCGCCCCCACTTCTCAAGGCAGAATCACCGCCTGCTCCCATGGCTGCACTCACGCCACATACACCAGGAGTGAAGGCAGGGACTAAACCCACCACTGGCACCAGCATTCACCACAGCCGGAAGCAGCACACGAACCACACTCCCACCAACGGGCACAGAATGTGGGGCACAGACATGCCCCAGAAGACAGCTGTCCCACAGCCTGGAATTGCCCCGCCTGCTACCCACAGGCACAGCCTCAAGTGGGCCTCCCTAGACGTCGGGCTCAGGGGGCACCTGCTGTGCATTCCCACCTGGCCCCCCAAAACATCAGCTCTGGAAGACATTCTGCCGGAAGCTTCAGCCGAGCTTCCCACGGGGGAGCAGGGGCTCCAGCGCTGGGTCTGTTCCCTGCTGCCTGTCCAGGCGCACGAGCAGGGAACCGGCGAGGAAGTGGAGCAGCCTGGACTCGGCCCTCGTGATTACTTTGAGGCAAAGACATTCCAGACGCTTTCTTGTTGTATGCGGTTCCTCTGCATGGCCACCCTGCCTAGCTCGGAGATACCAGACCTGCTCCCCGTGCGAGACGGCCTCAGCACCCACGGTCAGCCTCGCCCTCTGTCTCGGTCCCTGTTCAGCCCCTTCCACGGTGGGCAGCAGTGTCCCGGAAAGCCTACATCGGCAAACCAGGGAAGCGCGGGTGGATCTGGGGCAAAGCCCTGAGAGGCTGTGTGCTGGCTGCACGCCCTCGCCCAGGGCCATGGCGGGTGGACACTGCTCCACGTCCCTCCCTCCGGCCATCGCCAGCCATCTGCGGCATTCCCTGGCCTGAGGAGAGCCTAGGGCCTCTGCTTCCAGAGAGTTCTCCCCTTTCTCTAAGGACTCCAGTCCACACGGGCCTTCTGGGGTTCCGAGCTCTAGGAGTTAGGCAGTGCCCCCCGACAACCCCGGAGGTAGTCCCTGGCACCCCAGTTCTACAAAGGATGTGCTGGAGCTCAAACAGGAGGCCCAGCGACACTGGGCGGAGGGCTGGATGTGTGGTTCTCAGCCAGGGCCAGGCAGTCGCCTCCATGCTTAGTCCTCTCCCTCCCGCTGCAGGCCCCGCCCCTCCATACTGAGGCCCCCTCCCCTCCATGCCGAGGCCCCTCCCCTCCATACTGAGGCCCTCTCCTCTCCATGCTGAGCCCCCTCGCCTCCCCGCTCCAGGCCCCCTCCCCTCCATACTGAGGCCCCCTCCCCTCCATACTGAGGCCCCTTCTCCTCCCCACTCCAGCCCCCTCCCCTCTCCGCAGCAGGCCCCTCCCCTCCATGCTGAGGCCCCCTCCCATTGAAGGCTGGCGCTGCTGTTGCTGGGCCCCATCAGCATCTGTCCACCAGGGGGGCTGAGCCTTCTCACTGTTATATAATGACTCAATTCCCTCTCAAAATATTTACTAAGTGTCGGCTACCATGAGCTACTGTGAACTACCGGGAGCTCAAGCTGCCAGGCCCTGGGGCTCAGACACAGCAGACAAGCATGGTAGAGATACGCACAGGAGGACATGCGCACACACATCAGCAAACCCACATTTCTTGCCAGGTGCCAGCCCAGGCAACACAGCTAAGGTGGCGCAGGGCCCCAGGCTGCAGTGCCAGAGTTGCCGCCCTGGTATGGGTGCCCAGGACTGCAGGACTGGCGTCTCCACCCTGTGTGCAGCCCTCCCCAGCTGGCACTCCTGCCTGCAGCTGCCCTGGCAGCACCTGGAGAAGTCCCACTGTCCCGGCACCGCTTGCATTGCAGGGGCTGTGTCCTGTCCTCGGGTCTCAGGGCTGGCCAGCTGCGCAGAAGCACGCAAACACTGCCGGTGGCCCCCTTGCTGACCCATCTGGGGGAAGAGGAGGTGACCAGAGGACAGCAGTCCGCCCGCTGGTGGAGGGCCAGGGGGCATCTTCAAAGCCCCCCAGCCTTGTGCCCTTGAAGCCGTCCAGTAAAGCCAGGACAGGAAGGTGGTGAGGTTGCGCGCCCTTCCCATGGCACACCCCACACCCATTCATCCCAGCCAGGATGCAACACAGCCCTTAGCTTGTCACAGAACCTTCTAGATAGCACCAGAGGCAAGTGGCTTCCCCCTCTGCCCACACAGGCTGCAAGGCAAAGCCACTTGGTGTCGGGCTTCTTGCTTTGAATCAAAACCTGCCCAAGGCTGACTGCTCCCAGGCCTCCAAACGGCGGACTTGAGCAAAGCTTCCGCCACGTGTGATGTCCTCGGCTGGGCCCAGGCTGGAGTGAGCCATGTTGACGTCAGCCATGGTGGCCGCCCGTACTCACGCATGGCACGGACAACGCTCACCCCTGCACACATCTTCAGCATCCTCCTGGGTCTCTCGGTGTGGGAGAGAGGAAGCCCCAGGGAGGGGCACAGCCTGCTGGGAACTCGGAGGACCTGGGACAAGATCTGCCACCCCCTCTGCATTTCCTGGGTCAGCGCACACACACCACAGTTAACCACACACACACAATGACACGGGGCCATGCCGCACCTCCTCAGACACCTGCTGGCACACGACCCTGTGTGGGCAAGTTTCCCAAAGCATCAGACACGGAATTGTGGATAGTGCAGCCCGCTGGCCCTGTCAGGGCAGGCATCCCGAGGCCCTCGTGACGGAGAAGGCAGAGGGCAGACGCAGGAGCTTTCTGAGTTCCGGAGCTAAAACATCCATGTCTCCCACCCTCAGAACACAGGGTCCTTCTGTTCTAGTGCTCAGGCCTTCAGCCTCAGCAGGCATAACCTCCCAGGTCCCAGCAGCCCTTGGGTGTCCAGTGGCTAGCCACAGCACCCTAGGCCGCACAGCCCTCACATCTTGCCAGATCAGGACCACGGAGAACCCCGGGGCCCTGTCCTCCTGCAGCACCATGTTGGGCTCCCTCTTGGCTACAAAATGGCTGCTGCTGCTCTCAGAATCCTGTCTCCTTCAGGCTACGTCCCCTGCTGCAAGGCACAGAGCCTTTCTCTATGAGGAGAACATCCTAGATGCTCCTCTGTGGTCCCCTTGCCCAAGTCCTAGGTCACAGGCCCGCTCCCAAGCCAGCCCCTGGTGTAGGAGATGGCGTGGCAACCCAGGCTTGGAGGAAGTGTTGGATTGCCCAGAAAAAGGCTTCTGATCAGGAAGGCAGGGCCATGGCTGCACGGAGGGAGGCCAGGGTCGGCACTGGCCCTGGTGCCAGGCAGAGCTGGAGGCAGGAGCTGGCCCAGCCTCCCTGGGGTGCTTGCGTTGCTGACCTGCAGGAGTAACACAGGACGCGCTGTGCTGGATCCTCCCCGGCTCCTATTACTGCACCTTGACCTGGAGCCAGAGCGTGCATAAGAGTTCTAAATCGGTTTATGGGCGGGCTGGCGGCTGATGTCATCTGTCAAATGTGGTGCCCCAGAATGACCCTCTGGGGAGACCAGAGGCTTTTCCTCGGAACATTATGGGGGAAAAAAAGTGGTTATGGAAGAGAAACAAGACATGGGCTGCCCACTCCCCACGGAGCAACAGAGGAGTGGACACGGCCCCAGGGCTGGGCGAGGGGGCGAGAGGCCGGTGACCATGGCAGCCCTGTCCTGCACTGTGCAGACATGGCCGCCATCTTCCAGGCTCCCGCCTGCAGCTCCTGGCGGCAGCTGGGCCCTCACCGATGCCCGCCCTGCTCCCAGTTCCTGGCTTGCCGTACACGTTGGAGCCCTTTCGGGAAGTACACAAGAGCAGACACCTGTCAGCAGTCACCCCAGGGGTACAACAGCTCACAGCTCCCCACACAGCAGGGAGGGGCCTAAGAACTTGCATTTCAAACAGTTTCCCCAGGCCTAGAGGACCTCTGCAGCCAGCTACTGTGGGTTCTGGAGCTGTCAGCTGGAGCCCAGGAGCTAAGACCAGCTTCCCAGCTCAGGGAGGTCGGGAAGGGACAGCAGGCAAGTCACCGGAACGCGTCATTACAAGGAAGCTATTAAAAGAAAGGCTTACTTAAGACCACGCTTGCTCAGTAGGAAGGCAGACAAGGCGAGCTGGCAGAGGGCACAGGATAACGGTGCCCAGGGCTGATTTCCCGCAGCCGTTTCTGGGCAGAAATCACCTGTCTCGTAGATGTGCGATGGCCATGCCAGCTTGTCCAAGAGAGTCACACGAAACCTTGGGGAGACGCTGGGCTCTGAGGCAACCAGACCTGCCTGGGCCAGGGAGGGGTGGGGGGACACTCCCCGAGCATGCCCACCACGAGGGGCCACAGGCGCCCCCACCGCAGAGGAGCAGAGGCAGGCTCTTGGGCAAGACCAGCCGTGCAGGAAGCTCCGTTCTCAGGCCTCTTGGCGGAGCCTGCAGCGGTTTCCTTTGTTGCTACAAACCGCACGTCTGGCCCATCAGGTCTGACCTGGCTGTTTGCAGGTTGGGTTTGTCCATCCCGGAAACGCACCTGCCCCCAGGGAAGCAATCTGATAGCATTTGCAGAGGAGGCCTGGACACCCACAGTAGCTACCACAGCAAACCTGCAGAGATGACCCTGGCAGAAAAACAGGACATTTCTAAGAGGCATTCTAGAACCTTCCACTTAGAGCAGGCAGCCCACTGTGTGTTTCATATGCTACTGTGCAAAACTTGAAAGAACAGATGAAAATGGTAGAAAATTAGGAAAATAAAGGAAAAATATACAAACAAGTCATTTATGTTTATAGATAAATGAAATTAATTAAGAGCATGAGTTTATTTTGATGTCAAAAAAGTTGTATTTGAAATATATTGGAGGCCCAGCGACGCGGCCTAGCGGCTAAAGTCCTCACCTTGAATGTCCCAGGATCCCGTATGGGCGCTGGTTCTAATCCTGGCAGCTCCACTTCCCATCCAGCTCCCTGCTTGTGGCCTGGAAAAGCAGTGGAGGACGGCCCAAAGCCTTGGGACCCTGCACCCGTGTAGGAGACCTGGAGGAAGTTCCTGGTTCCTGACTCTGGATAAGCACAGCATCTGCCGTTGTGTTCACTTGGGGAGTGGATCATCAGACGGAAGATCTTCCTCTCTACATCTCCTCCTCTGTGCATATCTGACTTTGTAATAAAAACAAATAAATTAAAAAATATATATATATATTAGGCCCTGCGTCGTAGCCTAGTGGCTAAAGTCCTCACCTTGAACTTGCCAGGATCCCTTATGGGTGCTGGTTCTAATCCCGGCACCTCCACTTCCCATCCAACTCCCTGCTTGTGGCCTGGGAAAGCAGTCGAGAACTGTCCAAAGCCTTGGGACCCTGCACCTGTATGGGAAAACTGGAAGATGCTCCTGGCTTCTGGCTTTGAATTGGCTCAGCTCCAGCTGTCGAGGTCACTTGGGGAGTGAATCATCAGACGGAAGATCTTCCTCTCTTTCTTGCCTCCTCTATTCATATCTGCCTTTCTAATAAATCTTAAAAAAATAAATATATGTGTATTTTTTCACAATATACACTTTTCATGCATTATGCAAAAAATTACATCCAAAAGCTCATTTGTAATTCCATTTTTCTCATGAACAGATTTTGAAGTACCTTCTGATGTCAGCAGAACCCAGAGCCTATGGTGCCCCCCAGAGCCCACCCCCCTAAGCCCGCAGTGCCCCCCAGAGCCCACCCCCTGGCCGTGGTGCCCCTCACTCCTGGCTTGTGTTTGAAATGTTTTTACATGACAGATCGAGTGAACTATCTTAATTCCCAATTCTGTCTCACCATTAACACTGACCGATGTTGGTTTTTTAAATGAACGTCTTTGTCCTTTCTTAAAGTCGTCAGTATTTTTTGCCATTCTTCCTTTCAAGGGATTAATTTTTTTTTGTTGATTACATGAACACTTTATATGTGAAGGTTGTTAAGTTTTTATAAGGAAATAAAATATTTCATTACTGCATTGTGTGCAGGAGATTTTAAATTTTGTATAATAAAGTCTGTAATTTATGGTTGGATTCCTCTCTCAAATACAAGGTAGTCATTTTGAATTTGTTTGAATTCCTAAAATTGGGGCGGCAGCATTTTTTTCAGGCTCATCTGGAACTGACTTGGTACATGGTGTGAGGTACGGTTCTTGGGCACATACAGCGAGGCTCCCCACCTGGAGCGGACCCCAAATCCGGGACTCACTGGATACGGGAGGGCAAATGCAGGCTCCAGGCTCCAGGCTCCAGAGGCTCCAAGCTCCAGGTCCCAGGCTCTGCAGGCTCTGCAGGCTCCAGGCTCCAGGCTCCAGGTTCTGCAGGCTCCAGGTTCTGCAGGCTCCAGGTTCTGCAGGCTCCAGGTCCCAGGCTCTGCAGGCTCCGCAGGCTCCAGGCTCCAGGTCCTGCAGGCTCTGCAGGCTCCAGGTTCCGCAGGCTCCAGGCTCCAGGTTCCAGGTTCCGCAGGCTCCAGGCTCCAGGCTCCAGGCTCTGCAGGCTCCAGGTTCCGCAGGCTCCAGGCTCCAGGCTCTGGGAGCGCTTCTTGAGCTGGGTGAGATGCAGCAAGCTCTCATGTTCCCTTCCGCCTTCCACGACTCATGGAGGCCAGGGAGAGGCACTGCTTAGAGCACATTGATCAAGAAAGCAAATGCATTGTTGTGGATGTCACACATGAAAGCAGGACCACACTCTCATTTCTTGTCTCACGAAAGAAGACTCTCCATGCGGGCAGTTCCAGTTTGCAAAGCAGGATTAATTCTGTTGCGGGGTGCGAGTGAGGTCACAGCAGACATGTCTGAGGTTTTAAGGAGTCTTTATTAACCAAGCTTCATGATAACAGGGCCCACTAGAAACAGCAAATCACAAGTCCACATGGCAATCCAGTCGATCATAACTCCAAGAGGAACAAATGGTCATCACCCTCAAGTCCATCCGATAAGCCAAAGACCCATGTAATGTAAGTTATCCCAAGAGACAGGCAGCGAACAACCTGGACACACTTCCAAAGCTGCAGACACTCACCTGTCCCTGGCTTCTCTGCCCACATTCCATCACTGCCAGGCCTCACCCCTCCTGCAGCTCCCGGCAGCACACAGATTATAAACACAAAGCATCTTAGCATTGCTGCCTTCACTGTCCTGCCAAGCAGTGCACAGAGGGTGAGGAGCACAGACTCACAGGGCCATGCTCAGGGGACACCTGTCCTCACAGGTACCGGGGAGGCCAAGAGTTGGAGTGCCAGAGAAAAGGGAGAGCAGCGAGCCCCTTCCCATCACGAGCCTTTACCAGGACCTGTGAGGGGCGTGGTTGCACAACGATGCCATTCCGCCCCGCTCAGGTGATAGGTGAGAGTCAGAGGTTGGCAGGAGGGGACACCTAGGGGTGGGGGAGTGGCTTCCAAGTTGGTGACCCTGAACTAGCTGCCTACTGTCGGAGTCCAGCTCCAGCGTGGAGTAGGCGTAGAACAGAAAAGAAACGGATCACTACAATTCCAGGATCACAATGGACAATGCGGGAAAGCTGTCTGCTTTATTTACACAGAAGCTGTCACAAGCTCCGGCTCACTCTTTAGGTCATGGTCAAGTGTTTCCAAGGATAATTCTGCTGTTTGTTTCACCTTGAGGCAGGATATCAGCATAGATTCCTACTACATCCAGGGACTCAACACCCTTGATTAGCATATGGTCAATGGGGGTAGCCGGGACAGACAGCATGAATTGTAAAAGGCCCTTCAGTAGCATCAACTTCCACGCTCACACTGATAGTAGACCAGCTCGGCAGAGGCAGACAATGCCTACATAGATTACGGGATTCTCAGCGGGGTCGTCCGGTGTCCATGCAAAGGAGGTGGAGCTGTCTTCAGGTGGATGCAGAGGCATCCGCAGGGCCCTGCCGTGCAGCGGGAAATTCCTTGCGACGTTGCCTGCAATGGGACAGTTCTCTTCACACCTTCGTGTCCTCCACACCCACCGCACGGACCCCAGCAGCCTACCCCACCACAATTTAGGGAAAAAAAGGGAACAAGAAAAAACGGTACTATTGGGAGTTCCAGGAGAGGTGAGGCCTGGCAGTGAAGGAATGTGGGCAGAGAAGCCAGGGGCAGGTGAGTGTCTCCAAGTGTGTCCAGGTTGTTCGTTGCATGTCTCCTAGGATAACTTACATTGCTGGGGAAGCTGGGACGTAGGGCTTCAGCTTAACGGATGGACTTGAGGGAGATGACCATTTGTTCCTCTTGGGGTTACGATCGACTGGATTGCCATGGTGGCAGGAAGAAGGAGAAAATCCCAAGTTAATTGTGGAGATGGTGTCTTTTCAATCCCATCTCAAGGGAATTTCTCCAAGAACAAAGTAAATATTTGTTTTCCACGGCACCTGACTCTGAGACAAAAAGCTCAGAAAAGTGGCCGGAAGGTGAAATCAGCTGGGCCGCCTGCCCTAGCTTCGGTTACAAGGCTCAGAGGGCGGATTCCTGTGTTCCTTCTGCCCCTGTGTCTTTTGAGGCCTTGTGAGAAACATGCTCTGGTGAAACTGAGACATGGGGGAGAAAATCCAATTTTATATATTAAAGATAACCCGGGGACAAGGAAACTGCAGCTGCCTCCTATCCCGTCTGTTATTCAAATACAAGTTGTCTGCCACGCCCACGGTTCCCAGGCTCAGCCCGCAGGATCCCCTGGGCCCTCACCATTCACCCTGTGTGTGACGAGCACCCACGCCTGCACGACCAAGCTGGGCTCTGAGGAGACTGAAATTAGAGAATGCAGCCCCACGGTGTCTACACTGCAAACAATTTAACACGCCTCGTGTGATTAGCGATTCTTCTAAAACACAGCTAATTCCGAAATGCAGCAAGGTAGAACCCGGCAGTGCCACGAAGGCGTGCGGCAACCGAAGATTCTGGTAAACTCTGACGCTTTCTCCAAACGAAGAGGGATTTCCAAGATGCTCTCAGACATCCTGGCACTGCATGGCACGGCTTGGCTTGACGACTCGGCCCAGCACCACACAGCTTGACACGGCACAACTCAGCTCAGCACCACACAGCTTGCACAGCATGACTCAGCCCAGCACCACACAGCTTGGCATGGCACGGCTCGGCTCAGCACCACACAGCTTGGCACAGCATGACTCAGCCCAGCACCACACAGCTTGGCACAGCATGGCTCGGCCCAGCACCGCACAGCTTGGCACGGCATGTTCCAGGCTGCCTGCAGCTCCCAGGTGCCCAGGAGGCCCCAGCACACAGAAGCCAGTGTTTCTCTGGATGGACCAGGCTGTATCTTGCCCATGGCAAACCGATGGCCTGAGGACTCTCCTTGCCTTGTCACAGGAGTCAGGACTGGTCTGACCTGTCCCTGGCTGGTTCTCCTGACACTCCGCCCTGAAGCCTGCCTGCTTGCCTCCCAGCCTGCCTACCCCCTTTCTTTACACTTGCGACCTAACAGGTAATTCTGACAGATTTAAAGCTACACCCTCACCCTTGTCATACCTTTTCTCACTCTTGAGTACTGAGAACATTTCTCCAGATATTTTATTTCCTACCCTCATTTTCCTACAATCATCATTTGCTCTGATAACCTTCTTGCCAACCAATATTCTAATAAGTGACGGCTCCCTGTTCCCCAGCACCAGGAGGAACAGCGAGACCATCCAGGCCTGCTGACCTCTTGGCCACACCTCCAGGGGGCGGTCCAAGCACTGCCCACCCATTTCTCAATTGGTTGGGAGACCACCGATGGGGGTGAGAGACCTGTAGGTTTCTGCCCAACAAGGAGGGGTCAGAGAAGGCCCCCAACCAAAGAGCCCTTGGGGTCTCCCTCTCCACCTTCCAGAGGCCCCCACCTCCTGGCTTTCTCTCCGGAGGTGCCTCCCCTTCCGCCTCCCTTCCCTGCTCACCTGGGCCCTGCGCAGTAACCTGTCTGCAACAGATTCCCGACTTTATTTCTATACTAAGCTGAGGAAAGAACCACGGGCTTTTCTGGTCGCAGCCAGCACTGGGGTCTCGTCTGCTGGTTCAGACCAGCACACCCGATGCCCGTGCTGCGTTAGGCACTGCTGCCTGCTAGACAGGAAACACGAGTGGATGAAGAAATGGTCTTCTGGCCTGAAAGGCGGTGAGCCGCAGGCTTCAGTACCCCAAGTCCGCCCCTGAGCCACGGCATGACTTACATCAAATTCAAGTCTACTTTCTAAACTTGACGCACACGTGACTGGCTTAGTGAGCAGGAAAGTGCACTGCTTCCTAACAGGGCAGAGTGGGGACCGCCCACTACCTGCTGCCTCTCCTGGTGAGGCGGTCACGGAGGAGGACGGCAGGGAGCTGCCCTCCTGGCTCAGGTGAGACCAGGGACTCACCATGCGTCCTCCCCGAAACTGCCTGGCCTGGTCCCTGGATCCCTTCAGGTCAGGTTCAGCTCCAGGGGCCCCCAGTCTACATGGGGAGGGGGCGAGGAGGGGTCCCTCACTCCTTGGGGGGCTGTGCCACCTGTGCGTGTGCCTGGAGCAGCCTGAGCATTACGGGGTCTTCAGTGCGGAAAGGAGCCTGTTGGTGCCTGTGAAGAGAACCTCCTGCAGGAGTTCAAGAAGGCGCAGGAGAGTGGTCCACAGGGTGCTGACAGGCCAGCCGCCCGCCGGGCACAGAGGGGCGCTGACACGCCAGCCGCCCCCCGGGCACAGAGGGGCGCTGACACGCCAGCCGCCCCCCGGGCACAGAGGGGCTCTGGAGTACCCAGGAATAACAAGCTCACCAGGAAACCAGACCTCGGAGAAAACCGCCTCCCACAGCACGAAGAGACGCAGCTGCCACCTGCCAGCCTCCCCGCGTTCACGCGCGGGGTTAAGGCACCGCAGTGCTCTCTCAGACAGATGTCATTTGGGAATGATGCTAGGACGCCAAATACTTGAGGATAGAGGAAGAGTATGCGGACAGGAAGCTGAGAGTGAGGTTGTTTACCCAAGAGAGGGTGTGGAGAGGCGAGGACAGCCATTCACGCACAGCGGCATGAACACCCCAACGTGTGCGCGACATCACAGCACAGGACAGGGACCACGCTCTGTCCACGGGACATGGAAAGCGTCGAGTCCAACCGTCATCTTGGGCCTGGGCCACGGACAGCACAGCCTGCATCAGGGTCTACACGATGCAGCACACGCAGCAAACCATGCAACCCAGACATGAGGCAAAATAAGGCTGGCACCCGCTGGAAGGGCTCCTTGAGTGAGCAAGAGGGAGACAGAGCCACCGCAGCCCACAACGCAGTGTCTGGGCTGTGCACACAGCTGGGCGGCCCAGGGATCCCCTTCCTGCCTGGACGGAGGTCCCAGCTGCAGCCCACCAATCCAAGCGCATTGAGGAGTGCCCCAAAGACAGCTCACTCTGCCCCCCGTTTGTGCACTCCAGCCGAGCAGCAGGTACAAGCCTCTGGCCTCACACCCTCTTGTCAAGGAGCTCTGGCGTCCTGGCCAGCTCCGTGAGGCCACGTTCCTCCTGGCCGGGGCCGGATAGGTCTACATTCCTTCTTGGGAATCTGTCCTGACTGGTTTCCCTGCTTGGTCCGTGAGCTCCAGCCGACCTGCCAGGCGGTCTCCTTCCTGGGCTGAGCCAGTAGGGTGAGAACAACACCCCGAGACCCCCAGGATGTGAGAACACAGGGTGTGGCACCCCACAGAGCGACCGCAGGGTGTTGCCTGGCCCCTGGGGGTGAAGAGCTCTGGAGGATGCGGAGTGGGGCCGTAGCTTCCTCTGTGTGGGGCTCTGCTATGCTAGTCAGAGGCAGCACAAACTCACTTCCCTGCTCTTGTCCCTGGAGCCAACCACAGGGCATGAAGACAGGGGCAGCTGGGCCTGCGGAGGGACTGCGCGGAGATGGTACTGATGGGCAGGTTGGTTTATTGGTTGCAGTGCTCAGTACAAGCTGGGAATTTGATACCATATCATTGGCTGCGATTATTATCTGACAGAGAAAGATCTGTCTGCTCGATTGGTCCTCAGACGGCTTCAACAGCCAGGCCTGGGCCAGGTGGAAGCCAGGAGCTTCTCCCAGGTCTCCCACGCAGGTGCAGGGCCCAAGGCTTTGGACAGTCCTCTGCTGTTTTCCCAGGTCATTAGCAGAGAGCTGGATGCCAGGACACAAACTGGCACTCAGATGGGATGCTGACATCACAGGGGGCACTTTAGCTGCTATGCCACAATGCCAGCTCACAGTGTTTCTTCGTCACTCTCAGATCTGACGCTCCCACTTCCCAGGAGTAATTAGACGAGAGCAGGGGCATCTGGCAGTCCAGGCTGGGGCATTTGTCCCGAAGTCTAATCCTCCCAGTGAAGATTCCTGCACCCAAGTCATGCCCCTCTCCCCTGCCTCCTGCCCACGTCAGCACACATTGACCATGGCAGTTCAGGACCCAAGTGGGACCAGTCAGCATCATCCAGAGGAAGTGATGTCATCTGCGTGGTCGGCCCCGCCCAGTGTTCTGGCTCGCTCCTGGTCTGCTTTGCAGGAGCGGAGGGCCGCAGCCCAGCCCTGCCTTTCTCCACCTTCATTTAACTCTTCCACAGACTCCAGCAATTTCCCCACTACTGCTCTCAGAGAATGTGTGTTGGCAGCGAAGTGCCAAATGATGGAACTTAATGTCAGCAGCTTTTTACAAAAATGTTAACTACTCATTCCTTATTGTCGTTTGATATTGTTATTCAACTCCTGTAAATAAATGCTAATTAGCAAAATGTCAGTTGACTTTCGAAGCAGCTGCGGATGGCTTCTCCTTGCCTGGAAACAGTGCCGTCTTGATCAGCAGCAGACAGGGGCCAAGGGAGCTGGGGCGCGGCCATCCATCACTGCTCAAACACTCGCGTTCTAAAGGAGGCACTAGCCGAGCTGCGGCTGACGTATTAGAATTGACTAAATACTGCCTAATGGGGTTATAATAGATGGGCCTCGCTGGATGGGTTCTAAATATAGCTAACGGGTACTTTTTAAAGGAACTGCAAAAGAAAGGGAAGGAGAGAAACTGGCAGATGGGCAGATTGGCTTGGAGTCGCGTCATTCTTTCTTGGGTCTGAGGCTTAAACTGAAACCAACCAAGAGACGTTCACGGCCAAATAGATGTTTGCAGAATAAACAAGGAAACTCCAAGAGTTTCCTTGCTGAACACGGGAGAGCCCCACTCGATCAGAAATCGTGCAGACTCATAGAGACTTTGTTCAGCTGGAGTCTACAGATGGAACAGAGCTGTTATTCCAGATGCTGGTCAAGGAAACAGGGCGGGGGCTGCAGCTGGGCCAATCCCGCTCCAGCTCCGAGGCCCCCACGCCCTCCGCAGCATGAGCGGGTCCGGGGGGCTCCAGCTCCGAGGCCCCCACACCCTCCGCAGCATGAGCGGGTCAGGGGGTTGCAGCTGGGCCAATCCCGCTCCAGCTCCGAGGCCCCCACACCCTCCGCAGCATGAGCGGGTCCGGGGGGCTCCAGCTCCGAGGCCCCCACGCCCTCCGCAGCATGAGCGGGTCCGGGGGGCTCCAGCTCCGAGGCCCCCACGCCCTCCGCAGCACAAGCGGGTCGTGCGCTGCAGTGTGAGCAGGAGCTGCTCGGGCCCACTTCCCTTGTACCACTGAAGGATGGAAACATGTTCTTATTGCAGGAAGCGCATCCCGCTTCTGGTTATGCTGGAATGCACTGCAATCAGGCTCCTGTGAACGTACTGGAAGAGCCGCTTGAGACAGAAAACACAAGCCGTTCTCACAAGGCAGCAGCTCGCCGACCAGGAGGCATGGCGTGGGCACAGAGGAAAGGGAGGTGCAGACGCGAGCCCGTCGCCCTCCGTGTCACCACAGGGGCCTCTCCGTGAGCCCAGTGCCCTCCACGCCACCTCAGGGAGCTCCCCTGCAAGGGAAGGTTGGCAGCTGAGCATAAGTGGGTGCCCAGAGGTGGTGAAGCCGTGGTACATTCCGCAGTGTCTCAGTTTCCGGGAGTCAGACACTGGAGGTCAGGCCCGCAGAGGAGCTGGACTGGGCACCCACGAGCACAGAGAGGAGAGGGGTGGAGAGCACTCAGCGTCTGTTAGATTCTTGGGGGACACAGGCAAGGAACTAGAGAACAAAAGGCAACATGGAGGTCCTGGACGCAAGGGGACAGTGGTGCCCGGAAGCCCAGGAGGGGGGCTCTGGGGACAGCTCAGGTCTCAGCTGTGGCAGGTGCACAGAGCTTTGCAGCAACACAACTCCCGGGTCTTAGGAAGATGAGCTCAGGTCCCTTGCTGCAGCTCTCCACAAAGTGGAAAGTCAGCTTATGGCCAAGGAGACTCGTGTCTCACAAGCAACGTTATGCTTCCAGTACAATATTACTAGATATGTCGAGGGACAGAATTTAAAAATAACAGAAACACATTGATGGTGACACCAGACCTTAAAATGACTAATATTTAAAAAAGAGAAGAAGAAAGAAAAGCTTGACATGCTCAGGAAGGCGGATCTTAGGAGGAGCGAGCTCCCGGCCATGAATGCCGACAGCAGCAGAGCCGGCAGGACTGAGCGTGGGGTGTGCCCAGGGGCTTCGCCGCACAGTGGGCCCAGCAAGGATTCGTATCTGTGGGACTATTCAGATTCCAGAACAGAGAGCAAAATGATGCAAACACGGCAGCGAAGGCACAGGCTGCGTGGAACCCACGTACAGCAGGGCACAGCAACAGTAGCACTGGAAGGGATGGTGGCTGAGCGCTCTTTCCAAACAGATGAAACTCGCAGAGAAGAGCCGCGACCCCCAGACGGGATGAATACAAAAGGACCCAGAGTCAGGCTCGTGATTGTAAGATTTCTGGAAAGCACCATCAAGAAGACACGACACATGAGCTGCACAGGAGCGTCGACGGGCCGGCAGGCGAGAGGACAGAGCAAGCCGGAGGGAGAGGCAGGCCACCTTTGAAACGCACACTAAGCCTGAGCGGCTGAGGCGCCAGTGGAAGGGCCGCTTCCTGACTTCCGCTTCCTGCCAACAGACCCTGAGTTTCTGGCAATGGCCAAGTGTGCAGGTAAAGTGCATGTTTTTCTACTCAAGCAAAACCAGAGAAAACACACCCCAGGGCCTTGCCTTTAACAGAAATGCTAAAAGAAATTCTTCAGATAGAAGGAAAGGCGTCCCTGAAATGCAGACAAAAACCTAGCAGTAAGAGCCAACGGGCAGGCCCGGCACAGTAGCCTAGTGGCTAAATCCTGGCCTTGCATGCATGGGATCCCATATGGGTGCCTGCTCGTGTCTTATCTGCTCCAGTTCCCATCCAGCTCCCTGCTTGCGGCCTAGGAAAGGAGTACAGGGTGGCTCGAAGTCTTGGGACCCTGCATCCACTTGGGAGACCCAGAAGAAGCTCCTGGCTTCGAATTGGCTCAGCTCCAGCTGCTGTGGCCACTTGGGGAGTGAAGCGCTGAGTGGAAGATCTTTCTCTCTGCCTCTTCTTCTCTCTGTAAATCTTACTGTCCAATAAAAAATAAATTAAGTAAAACAAATCTTTAAAAAATCAAACATGCTTAAGATAAACACAGGATTGAAATCCATGAACATAAACAGGGATTGGAAGCAGACTGTTCCTGGGGTTGAAGCTACCAAGAGTTTAAAAAGTCTAAAAGTCCTGTTGAGCTGGTCAGTTGACGAAGGGCCTGGGCAGGGCTCAGGCAGGGCGGGGTGGCAGAGGCCAGAGAAGCAGAAACCCACAGCAAAAGCTGGGATTCCCAGTGCGGCCGTCGGCTCTGCTAGGGGCCCTGGGAGTTGGGCTAGAAAGTGGTTCCTCAACGGATAGAGGATTATTGACTTAAAGTAGGAAAGAGAGTCCATTGCCCTTTGCTTCAGCAGCCTGAGCAGTTTACCCTGCAGTGGGCCACGCATGGAAGATCCACGGGGTTTTAGGTACAAAGGAATGAGCTGGTTGTTTCTAGGGCACGTGCTGGTTGTGGGGTGAGAACTGTGCTGTGATGTTCCACTGATGTCTGGGCTGTTTCCTTTGCTACTGAAAACCTGTTAGGGTTTGAATCCTGGACGTGCCATTTCCCTACTCGGACACGACTTCTATTGGATCTTACAAGAAAAATTGACTGTCATTTTTCCATAGCTTTCTGCAGCCCAAGCTGATCTTTCATCTTGCTCTAAAAGTTATTAGCAGTCTTCGTCTCTATCTGCTGTCTGACCGTCCTAACGGCTCCAGGATTCGCACATCTGTCTTCCTTGACACGGCGGTGCCTTGCTTACCTGTGTCCCTGATTCCTTCTTTCTCTTGATTGACGCTTGCACTTGGAGCATTGCAGGCTCAGGATAGGTCACTATGCCTTCCTCCAGTGGGGATATCTCACCTCAAAACAAGTTCGGGGCTTGGTCCTTGAACTCCTGCTCACCGCAGGAAGGCTGTAAACACCATTCCGTTGAGGTTCAAGTTCACTGTAAGAGCGATTCCTCCTTAATTTTTCTTTTCCCTTCACCATTTTATTTGCAAGGCCAAGAGACAGAGGGAGGAAAGATCATCCACCCCTTGGTTCACTTCCCAAATGGTGGCAGTAGTCGGGGCTGGGCCATGCTGAATCCAGGATCCGGAACTCCAGCTGTGTGGCCCCAGTGAGTGGCAGCTCCACGTTCCGGAGCCTACCAGGACGTGATCAGCTGGAAGCTGGATTGGAAACAGGAGCCACAGCCTCTCCCCTTGACCAACCCGGACTGTGGGGCAGTTTTTCACCTATGCAGGTTAGAGCGCCATGCAATCATCACAGTATTTTTCCAGGGTCAGAAAATGTGAGTGTTGCCTCTGCCCCTACTTCACCTCGCTCATCCCGCGAGACCACACTGCTTCCAGCTGCTGTGCCATTGGCCCCGAGCAGCACTCCATGCAGAAGGCTTCTCCCTGGCCCAGGAATGCCCCGTCACAGGAGGACAGCGCGCACACGGGGCGCATCCCCGTCACAGGAGGACAGCGCGCACACGGGGCGTTTCCTGTCACAGGAGGACAGCGCGCACACGGGGCGCATCCCCGTCACGGGAGGACAGCGCGCACACGGGGCGTGTCCCGTCACAGGAGGACAGCGCGCACACGGGGCGCATCCCCGTCACGGGAGGACAGCGCGCACACGGGGCGCATCCCCGTCACGGGAGGACAGCGCGCACACGGGGCGCATCCCCGTCACAGGAGGAGAGCGCGCACACGGGGCGTGTCCTGTCACAGGAGGAGAGCGCACACACGGGGTGTGTCCCGTCACAGGAGGACAGCGTGCACACGGGCGTGTCCTGTCATGTTAAGGGACTGTGTTTTAACACTGTGCTCTAGGTACCCCAGGATTCAGTTCCAACCTGTGCTGGCTGATAGGAAGTGTGGCGGGCAGTGCTCTGAGGGCTGGCGGAAGGTGTTAAGCCTTGGTGAAACACGGTCCATCCTGAGGACTGCGTGCGAGGTTCCCCCCGACCCCTCTGCACCTGGACCACAGTGGCTGGCCCCAAGGAAGGCCTGGGGTGGGCGGGGGGCCCCGCCGAGTCCTCTCTCTGTTGCACCAGGCAGGGACTGGTGCAGGAGTTGGCAGAGCCTGCCTGGTAACCAGCCACAAGGCTGGGGGGTGTCGAGTTTGCACGCAGAGTGGGGCATCTTGGGATCGGGAAGATGAGCAGGGTGTTTTGGTGGTGTCCCCTTCATTGTCATGGAGCCTGGCCTTCCTCTGGACTGTCTTGTCACCAGTGCTGTCCTCTCCATCCCCACCATGGCCATGTCCACCACACCCACCACCTTGTCTGAATCCCTGGCCTGTGACCACTGTCCGCAGCATTCACAGAGCACAGAGGGTTAAGGCGCTTCCCAGCAGCCTAAGACCTTGAACTTGATACATCACTGTCTGGCCACCCTCCAAAAACACTGTGTTCTGAGAAGCACTTTCCTTCCCGCTCCTGGAGGGACAGCAAGGCCCATCTTTGCTGTGGAAGCTTCCGGGCTGGCCTCAGGCTTCTTGTGTGGCAGCCCCTCCCCCAGCCCACGGCCTCCCCTGCTCAGAGATGAGGCCTGCGGGTTGCACAGAGCTTAATGTGTGTGCACTTAGTTGACAGTCTTCCTGAAATGCTTCTTGGTCTAACCTCCTCAGAGCTTCTGAGCCCGACTCTGCTGGCCACTCCCCTTCCTGCCCCAACCAGTGGGCAGTCCGCCCCCCAGGTGTTGGTGCCCTGCACCCTGCAAACACTGCCAGGATCGCTGTAGTGACAGCAATGCCGCCTGAGGCCGAGACACAGAGAACCAGGCTGGGAAGTTCCTGTTAGGGAAGGCTCACTGTGCGGGTCTGACCGCAGGTAGACCACGTGTCCTGGTCAGGCACACAGGGAGCTGTGGCCATCTGTCGTTTCTGTTTTTCATATAAACACAGCTCCAGTACTGCAGCCTACAGTGTGGCCAGGCGCAGGATGGGAGGTGTGCAGCTCTGCCGGGGTGTGCGGGTGAGCATGGCCGGCCCAGAGCCCAGGCGAGCAGGTGTTCACGGGTGAGCACAGCATGCTGGGTGCAGTGTGGGGAGCCAGCTTTGCAGGGCTCTGATTAGCAAACACAGACGCAGCAGCCAGCGCAGCCCATGTTGGAGTGCCGGTTATACTTCCGGCTGATCCTCCAGTGTAGAGGGGTCATTGACATGCGTGGATTGGTGCTTGCTCAGCTGCAAGATGAGAACAGGGCTGGTGTTGGCTGGAGTTCCAGCCTCCTGCTGTGCACCCCGGGCTT
This sequence comes from Ochotona curzoniae, assembly GCF_017591425.1. Lineage (NCBI taxonomy): Eukaryota > Metazoa > Chordata > Mammalia > Lagomorpha > Ochotonidae > Ochotona > Ochotona curzoniae. The sequence continues at coordinate 1,121,663 of NW_024466219.1, read as the reverse complement.
GGGGGGCTGCACAGGTACTGGGCACCTTGTGCCCATCGGCGAGGCTGCCGGGGACACATCTGGGCAATGAGCCGGCAGACAGACAGTCCCTCCCTCTCCCCATCCTTCCTCCTTTTGCTCTCCCACCGCCCCTCTACCTCTCTCTGCCTTCCAGATGAAAACGACGGGAAGAGTCGTGCCCATTCCTCGTGGTTATCACCTGTAAATGCTGAGATGCGAGAGCGGCACCTGCCGACTCCTCGGCTCACGGCCGGCTAGCACGCATGAGCTTGCTACACAGCTTTCTGACCTTGCGAGGAGGACACAGGCACTGTCATCTACAGGGGAAGGGGGCTTCGGGAGGACCCCAGGTTCCTCAAGCACTCAGGCCCTCCTCTTCCAGTTCTCGTGGGGGAACTATTAGCAGCAGCTAGGCAACACAGGGAGAGGCTCAGACTGGACTCCTTGGCCGCACTGAAAGGGGAGGAGCCAGCACTTGAACTCCAGGCCACGGCCCACCCGCCTGCCCCCTGCACTCCAACTACTAGGCACAGAGCAAGCAGCACCGTGGCCAGCTCACGGGCCTCCCGCAGAGCGGGTCACAGGTGGTTGTGCTCAGTGCCCTGCCCCATCACCTAGCACCTTCACCAGGTGTGATATCAGCCTGGAGCCCCCCACCATGTCCCAAGCGTCCCCGTGTGCACACAGCAAGGACCTCAGGGAGCACCTCCTCGAGGCTTCTCCAGAGAGAGGGCTGATCTGAGACCCTGATGGCCCGCCTGGGACCCGAGAGGCCCAGACACCAAGCTAGTAAGCTCCTGCCGAGGAGATGCATAGAGCCCACCTGGGCTGTGGACCAGGCCGGCCAAATGCAGCCACCGCCGCGCCGCAAGGAGAAGCAGGTGAGTGCTAGAGAAATGGGAAAGAAGCATCCTTGCACCAGCCTTCCAACTGGCCAGAAGGAAGAGGCTGGCCGTGGGACTGCAACCCTGCGCTCTGCCACCACCTGCCAGTCAAACCACCCAAACCCCTCACTGCTCGCACGAGCAGGGCAGTGCCATGCGTACGGGGGCTGGGGACGGGCTGTGCCCGCTCGCTCAGCTTCCTGGTGCAGAGGCCTTTCCAGGTGCCCTCAGGTGACACGCGAGCATCGGTCTCTGCACCTCTCACTGATGCCATCACCTGGGGGAGGGCTGACCGCAGAGCCAGGTGAGCAGGGGCGGGTTCCTAAGGGAGAGCAGGACGACTGCTGCCTGCAGAGTCCTTGGCGGCCCAGTTTCCTCAGCCGGGACTGCCCAGCCCACGGTGGGCCCTGCACTCAGCCCTGCTCATCCTGCCCATGCGGTCACCGAGGACTTGTATCCCCAAGGGAGGTGCCTCGTCCCCCCACATGTCCCCAGCCTCTCTCTGCTTCTTTCCCAGCGGCGCTAAAGTCTCACTTTACTGACTAATTTCTTTTCAAGCATTTCTCTGAAAGGCAGAGTTACAGAGAGCTAGAGAATTGTGTATCCTGGTATGTGCTCCGGGTGGCTGCAGCGCTGGAGCGGAGCCAATCCAAAGCCAGCAGCTTCTGTCAGGTTTCCCATGTAGGTTCAGGGACCCGAGGACTTGAGCCATCATCTGCTGCACTTCCAGCTGTTAGCAGGGAGCTGGCTCGGAAGTGGGACAGCTGGGACTCAAACTAGTGCCCAGAGAGGGGGTCAGTGTGCAGAACCACGCCCGCCCCTCCTTCCCACGTTTTCACTCTCCATCGAGGCCATATGTGACTCGTTTGCTCAATGTCTGGGATCGTGTAAAGTTAATTTCCTGGTATGAAGCAGGTGTTGGAAAGCTGTGACAGCTCAGTACCCCCTGCCAGGTGACCCTTCTTTTGTCACAGACAAGTAAGCTGCCCGGAGCAGCTAAACGGACGTGAGGAAGCAGAGGGCTGGGGACGGGTACGTTGCCTCCCCGTGTACCCAGGACACTGGGCTGTGGGCCGAGCCTACCCTACCTCCCCGCTCCACGTGGTTCTGGGCCTCCGTGGCACAGCAGGAGCCAGCTGGGGTTTCGGCTGTGTGGACGGAGCCATCTGCCTTGCCAGCCCACGTAAAACCGTGTTCAGGAAGGGTGCAGCTGCTGGGGGCCTGGCAGGAATGCCAGCTTGCTGTGGGGGTGCCTGGAAGGCAACCCAGTGTCGGAACTGGGGACTAACCACAGGCCCAGAATACAGCCCAGCCAGCTCCAGGCCACACCGGGGGCACCGGGTGCCTGCCGGGAGCCCGGGAGCCGGCCACAGAGATGCTCTCTTCTCTGCCTGGCCACTGGGCTGCGGGGCCCCTGAGCCCAGGTGGCCGGGCACAGAGGGCTCTTTGTCTGCCCACAGCCTTTCCCACACCCCCCCGGCCCCGGCTGCCACCACACATCACGGAAGGGGCTTGAGGGCCAGCCTGGCGCGGCGGCTCCCACGGAGGACAGAGGGACCGCAAGGAGAGCCGACTAGAATGGCGGTGCTGTTCCCAGGCGCCCAGCTGCAGGCACAGGCACTGCCCGAGCAAGCCTGTCTCAAACAGATGCCCCGGCGGGCACAAGGCCAGCCCAGCTTGTAGGGGACACATGGAGGGCTTGGCAAACGCAGCCATGGGCGTGGGCGTCCACTGGCTCCCCACAGAAAGCCACACCTAGCGGCTCTCACACCACTGCTGGAGCCTGCCCCACGCTTGCTCGCTCGCTCCTGTCCTTTGGGGCACCTGGCCAGCTGGGCCCTGGGTCGGGGGAAATGGTTTTGTTCCTGTTTTTATCATAGCACAGACACCTTGGTCTTGGGACGTGTGCCGGGTGGTCTCAGAAAGGAGTACTCCAGGCTGGTCCTTCTCCCAGGAGCAACCCTGGTTAAGCCGGAACCTTCCCGGCAGTGGAATAACAGGTCCCGATCGCCATCCGTGCATATTCACTTGGGGGCTGGACCGAGGCTCACGGACAGTGTGAGCAGAGGCAGGGCCGTCTGCGGGTCACGGCCGCAGCCCAGGGTGGGAGGCCAGGCGAGGGCAGAGCTCGGGACGCAGCCTCCTGCCCGGTTCCTTTCCCCCAGTTAACCAAGGGGTGAGTGAGCTATCTCACACTGGCTGGGCATGCCCCCGAGGCCTGTGACAGCTGGGCCAGGTCACAGCCAGGAGCCCAGAACTTCACCTGGATCTTGAAGCCGCGAGCCGTCGTCTGCTGCCTCGCACTCACACAGCGCAAAGCTGGACTGGACGCAGAGGCAGGTGAGCCAAGACAGGAATGCCAGCCAAGCACGCCAGGGCTCCAGCATTCTCTGGGCAACACCCCTCCACTGCCCTCGGCCTGCTTTGGCTGAGGTCCACCGCACTGCCCTTTGTGAGGCCAGAATGGCCTCTGTGCCCAAGCACCCTGCTGGCTCCCTGTCCCAACCCACTCTCCCCCATGCCAGCCTGGCAGAAGAAGTGCTGCCATGCACCGCCCTCTCTCCACCCTGGACTCAGTGCCCACACTCCGCTTCCTGCTCCGTGGACCGCTACTGCCCTGAGCTGCGTCCCCTAGAACAGATGTGACAAATGGGAGAAGGGGCGTGATAAGTGAAGATGAAGATAAACCGTTTATCAGAAAGATGAAAACCAAGCACACAGATATTTACTGCAGAAAGCAGGAGAGAGGGTTTCCTGAGCTGATGAATTCTATTACTGCTGCGATGTGTTCTCAGGTTCCACCACGCAGAGCCTACACTCCCAGGACTCCAGCTGTGGGAGCCAAAGCAGGCAGGGAATTGCTGGCACTGACTGGCTCTTGGAGCTGCACTGGCTGGGCAAGACCTCTGCTGGGGGTCACCTGAGGCTGGGTCCCGGGAGCCTGCAGGTACCGTGGGTCCTCGGGGGTCACCTGAGGCTGGGTCCCGGGAGCCTGCAGGTACCGTGGGTCCTCGGGGGTCACCTGAGGCTGGGCCACGGGAGTCTGCAGGTGCCATGGGTCCTTGGGGTCACCTGGGGCTGGGCCCCGGGAGCCTGCAGGTGCTGTGGGTCCTCAGGGGTCACCTGAGGCTGGGTCCCGGGAGTCTGCAGGTGCTGTGGGCCCTCAGGCTCTGTCGGTACACAGAGGTGTGAGTGTGCTTTGCTTCCAGCGGGGCTGTGAACCCATGGCTGAAAGCCCTCAGGACTGCGGCGAGCTCACACCCTCGCTGCCTGGGAGGGCTGCACCCCATCCAAGCTGGCTGCTGGCCTACGGGACTGGCATCTCTCTGCTGCCCATTAGCAGGCAGTGATGATTTCTCGGCTATTCTTGGCTGACAGAGTGCACACTACCCATCTGAACTCCCACCTCTGCCAGAGTCTGAGTGGATTACACCCTGGCTGTGCCGTGCCCGAGCAGCAAAGCTGGCCGACTGACACCACGCTGCAGAGCCGACTGGAAGACAGAGCTACACGAGCCAGCAGGAACCCAACGAAGGCCACACAGCAGCGTCCACATGCAAGCGGGGCAAATGCGTCACAATTGCCCGCGCGTGCTGCGATGCAGCTGACAGAAGGCGGAAATCAGGCCTGTAATCCAGCAGCACTCAACATGGAGACGGTGTGAATTCCAAACCCGGAAGAGGGTGCGGAGCGGAGTGCGTGGCGGCTGGGAGGGTACGGGGTTGGGGGGTGTTCTCTTCTCCAAGTTTGTTGATAAGAACTGTGGGTGAGAACTCAGCCTCAGAGCTGTCATCACCCCAGACGCAGCTTGCCAGATGCACACACAGCCCAGAGACCTGCCGTGCCAGGGCTGGCTGCAAACGGAGCTGTCTCCCGGGCTCTGGGCTATCCGGTTCTTACCAAGTACAAGGGCTGTGCTGGACAAAACAGAAAAACAAACAAAAAAAAAACAACCCAGAGAAAGCCTAAATCCTGGGTTGCTTCCGGCAATGGTGGTTGCCATGGTAACCGTGGCATGTGCATCCAGGGAGTGACGTCCTCCGGGTCCTCTGAGGGATGGCATTCTCTGTCCCTGCCAGCGAGATGCGCATGTGTGCAAACGCACACGCAGACGCAGTGCAGCAGCACACCTCTTCAAGAGGGACGCGCAGAGCCGTCAGCAGTTTCCTCTGCCTGTTGCAATGAGTCATTTCCTACTCAGAAAAAATGTACACACATAATGAGCTATAGGACATCGTTACCCTGGAGGGTCAGCGAGCACAGGATTACAGCTGATTGGATAATATTTGCATGAGAACAACCGAATGACTACCTTTTGTATACCTGATGGGATTCATTGGTATAAGAACAGTTGAGTGGACAGCATGTGGGTGAGAACACTTGGTGGAACATACAAGACAAAAGGACTTCCAAACAAAAGCATAGGAACAGTTGATGGGTTTGTTGATGGGCTCAATACCTCCACCCTAATCCTATACGACCCTCAGTGTATAAAGTCTGATCCCCTAATAAACTTCGGCTTTGACCAGCAGTCAGAGTCCTCGCATGTTATCTGCTCTGTGCACCAAGTCCATCGCTGCGGGACAGCGACAATGAGCCATGGCCTCAGTCAGTGGTGATGTCATGGGAGGGTTCTATGTCAGTGATGATGTCATGGGAGGGCTCTATGTCAGTGATGATGTCATGGGAGGGCTCTATGTCAGTGATGATGTCACAGGAGGGCTCTATGTCAGTGGTGATGTCACGGGAATGGTTCTATGTCAGTGATGACCTCACAGGAGGGGCTCTGTCTCAGTGGTGACATCACAGGAGGGGCTCTGTTTCAGCCAGTGATGACCTCACAGGAGGGGAGCTGTACCACGGGTCAGCAGGCACTTTCCAGCCCAGCCTCTTCCCTTTGGCCCCCTTACTGCTCCAGGGGACCCAGGAATCCAGAGCTGCTGTTAGGCTGCCTCCCGGCCGCCACCAGGGCACCGAGCTCTCTGGGCTATGCTGACGAAGTCTGTCACTCAGAGGAGCTCGTCCCCTCTCGCTCCTCCCACAGCTTGGTGGGTGCAGCCCAGGCATGTGGGGCATACACTTCCCTTTGGGATGTCTGTGCCACCTAACTGTCCCGGTGCCACCCAGGGTCTGTCCACACCAGGATGCAGCCTGGGGCCGAGGGTCGGTGACTGTCCCCCGGGACACCTGTGCGCCATGCACACGGCCAGTGGCCAGCCCACCTGCCTCCTTTAGTCTTCCTCACTACCCGAGAGCCGTGGGCTGAGGACAGTGGCAGGGTGGTGGTCCTGGCGTGGCGGGAGGTGGGGCCACAGGCGGGAGGCTCCAGCTCGGGTGCCCGGTGCCCTCCCTTCCACTCTCCCCCAGGAAGAGCTCTGGCGCTCAGCATGCCTTCTGCTTTGGGTCGCCTCACACCTTGCTGCGTAGAGAGCAGAGCCAACGAGACTCCCGCTGAGAGGCAGGCGACATGCAATTCTGGCCACTGGGTTCCCAGAGTTGGGGATTTTTGCTCGGGCACCTCACTGGCTTGTCACCCTCAGCCCCAAATCGGAAGCTTTCGGGGTGTCAGGCCAACAGCAAGCAGTTTGGCTTCTGGACTTCCGGGCTGTTCTCCGTGGGTGAGAGGACAAGGGAGTGGGGCTGGTGGCGAGGGGCACTCTTGCTTCTGTTACACTCTGTCGATGGCGCCAGCAGCCTCTTCCCGTCTCCCCCCGAGATGGACAAGGCCATGTTACACGTTGTTATATCCAGCACTGCAAGTCCTGGCCGAGTAGGCAGGCCAGAGGGAGACAGGGGCGCCTGACCTGGATAGGGGCTTGTCGGATTGTCACCTTGTCCCTGTGCGCAGACAATGTGACCTCACACACAGAAAACCTCAAAGACTTGAGCCTGGTGAGGTAGCTTAGTGGCTAAAGCCTCACCTTGCATCCACCAGAATCCCATATGAGTGCCAGTTCACATCCCAGATGCTCCGCTTCCCATCCAGCTTCCTGCCTGTGGCCTGGGAAAGCAGTCAAGGACAGGCCAAAGCCTTGGGACCCTGCACTCACATGGGAGGCCCAGAAGTTCCTGGCTTCGGGTTGGCTCAGTTCGGGCCGTTGTGGCCACTTGGGGAGTGAAGCAGCAGATGGAAGATCTTTCTATCTCCCTTTCTCTGTAAATCTTCCTTTCCAATAAAATAAATCATTTTTTAAAAACCCAAAAACTCCACACACACACACCCCTGAATGAAATAGCAAACGAACTTGGCAGAACTGCAGGACACAGAGTCAGGGCCGACCTCAGCAGCGAGTCAGCCAGCGGAGAAGGCTGGCAGCCGGGGGAGGCAGCAGTACACTCAACGGGACTCAACTTCGAGGAGAGGAAGGCCAAGGCGCTCTGTGCTCACGTCCGCAGCATTCCAGCTCCTCGCAGGCGCAAGCTCTGCCGAAACACTGGGAACAGCCAGAGGACGCCTAGCATCGGGGACTCAGCACGTTGGACAGCCAGGGATTGTTTAGACCCCAGGCCTCAGAAAGCAGGAGCCAAGCTGGACAGACGGGACGGGTCAAAGCTGAGAGCGCCTCACAGCAAGGGCAGCGCTCCTCGGGCGGGACGGGCCTGGAGAGCCTCCCCGACATGGACGGCCAGCCAGGACACGGAACAGCACCGGGACATGGAGCAGCACTGGGACGCGGAGCAGCACCAGGACGCGGAGCAGCACCAGGACGTGGAGCAGCACCAGAATGCGGAGCAGCACCAGAATGCGGAGCAGCACCGGGACACGGAGCAGCACCAGGACACGGAGCAGCACCGGGACACGGAGCAGCACCAGGACACGGAGCAGCACCAGGACGCGGAGCAGCAGGGCCAAACCGGACTCCAAAGCAACCCACTGGAGCCGGTGGCTGGAGCCACTGTCTCCCCAGGGACATGGTGGCCAGCAGGTAGCAGGGAGAGATGGGCAGCTGCACCAGGAAGTGCAACTCAAAGCTGCTTCCGAGGGACAGAAGCGCCGCTGGGATGCCAGGAGGGAATGGGGGATAACCATTGTGGGAACCAGCACCCAAGCTCCAGGAAAAGGGAAGACGGAGCCGCTTGTGACTCAGCCACCCACGGTCCACCAAGAGACTCCTGCACTTCCCAAGCTGAGATGGCCGCGAGCTGGCGAGTGCCTACAGAGCACGTGAGGCATACAGCAGCCAGGTGCCCAGCCAGTGCCAGAGGAATGCCGCCATGGCAAGGGTGGGCTGGGGGCTGTCCGCTGAGGGAGGCCAGCCACGCTCAGACACATCAGGGAGCCCAGTCACACGCGGGATCAGGGAAACGGGGCCTGTGGAAGCTGAGGGGAATGGTGGTTACCAGGGCTGAGAGAGAGGGGGGGAAGGGGGAGTGAGGGGGGGGAAGAAGGGAGAGGGAGGAAGAGGGGGAGGGACAGAGGTCAACTGCTGAAGCCAAGAGGCACTGGCCCAAGGAGCCTCCGGCCCTGAGGGACCCTCCTCCTATCTGGGTTGTCACGACGTGCTTTGGGGTAGGTCTGTGAGCTGTGAGGAGGGGGTTCCAGTGCTGCCCCGACAAACACCCACTCTCCAAACAGGGCAGCAGTACCACTGATGGCCAGCAGAGGGCTGCTGTGCCTCCCAGGGGTCACCCCAGAGTGGCTGCAGGGAAGGCAGCTGCCGGCCTGGCCCACACGTGGCAGAGACAATGGCCAGGCTGCGGAACAGAGAGAGCATCAAGGCCGGGGGGCTGGGGGCTGCATGGGCTTGGGCTGGGGAGCCGGGGGCTGCATGGGCTTGGGCTGGGGAGCCCAGGACTGCAGGGGCTTGGGCTGGGGGGCCGGGGGCTGCAGGGGCTTGGGCTGGGGGGCTGGGGGTTGCAGGGGCTTGGGCTGGGGGGCTGGGGGCACAGCCGGGGCCAGCTCCAGGAGTGCTGCAGGGAACCACCAAGAACCCACAGCATTCACCTCCTTTGAGCCTCCACTTGGCATCTCACTGACCCAGGGCATGGCGAGGCATTCAGAGGCTGGCCAGGCCAGGGCCAGTAAATCCCAGCCAAGACTGGCATGAGGCTAATATCCCCCACAGGTTCCCCGTTAAATGTCCCGCCATGGGGTGAGTTGTACCCAAAGCAACAGAGGGAGACGCCCCTGGGGCACTCTCAGGGACACTCCAGGAGAGTTCCCAGCTAGACAAGGGCGAAATCTTGCCAGGACGGACACATGGGGCTGCCTTCCATGGGTCGCTTGCTGTCGAGGTCAGTGCCATGGATGGCTGGTGGGTGGCAGAATGGAGCCTGAGCCACACTGGAGCCTCCTGATTGACGGGCAGCCCAACTCCAGGGCAGTGAGAAGGGGAGAAAAAAGTGCCTGGGCCAAGGTCAGAGGGGCACAGCTCCAGGCCCAAACTCATCTCCCTGCCACATGCCTTGCTGCACCCAAGCCCATCCCATCTCCCTGCCAAAGCCGCCAGGCCAGCCCATAGTTTGGACGGGAGGACCCAGCTGGGTGGCCAGAGCGGCAGGAAGGATGGCTCAGGGCTGTCATAGCTTGGCTATTTCTTCAGCACTTTCTCAGCAGGAGAAATGAGGTGGCGGGAACAGACACAGCACAGGAGGGCGGGCAGAGGGCGGCGGGCAGAGGGTGGCAGGCGGCTGGCCCTGTCCCCGGTGTGCAGGCTGGGGCCATGGGGCCCAGCCCTTCTCAGGCAGCTTGGCTGCTCTCAGCAGGGACTGTGGTGCTGTCTGCAGGGCTGGCAGTGGAGTGAGAAGGCCACGCTCTCGCCCAAGGGCACACTCCAGTGGACAAGGAGGCTCTGGGCGCGAGGGACAGAACATCTCTGTGGAAAAATGTGACAGTCATCGCCTTTTGGCTCCCAAAGCAATCAGGCTTATAATGAGAAAGCTGTCTCATTATAGCAGGCGCCAGCTGGTCCCTTCCTGGGCCCATGGCCTCGTCCTCCCACTCCAGTCCTCAGAGGAAAAGACGGGGGGCTTGTGTGGGGGAGGGGGGCACAGCGAGACGTGGCCCAGTGTGCAGACCGAGCTCCTGTGTCTGGTCGGTCACTGACCAACAGGGCTCAGGTGACACCGTGGACAAGGGGCCTTTGCTGGCCCCACAGCTGTGACCCCTCACCCCCCACAGCTGCCTGCTAGCTGTACCCCAGGTAGCCAGGTTTCTATCTGCAGGAAGACCTGGCTGAGCACCTGGCTCCGGCTGCAGGTCGCTGCCCAGTCCTGCTCCGGGCACTTGGCGGTGACCCCGCAGCGGGGCGCCCTCTGCCCTGTTTCTCGCCCTGTCTCTTCTCAGGCGCATGTTGAGCAACAGCCATGCCTGTGCTTCAGTTGGGTGGGTTTTTTTATGCACCAAAATCGCATTTGTCTTTGAATTCCACATTCCCCTGAACTTGTCAGAGTCCCTCTGGTAAGTGAAGGACCTGACACCTCAGGGTGGACCCCAGGAACCAGATTCCCGGGGTGGACCCACGCACACAGAAGTTACCCAGTCCACCTAGGAGACAGGCACACGCTGGGCGCACGCGCAGCCTGGAGTGGCCAGGCCACATCAGGACATCCTCCTGCTCAGTTGGACATGCCTGCTCAGCTCAGGCGTGAGGCCACATCACATGCGCAGAAAGTCTACCATGAAACCCCCTGGCCCCACCCATAGCTCGTATCGCAGTTGGAGCTGGGACCACAGAGAGCCCAGGTACCCCACGTGAGCAGCCTGGAGAAGCCAGATAGGTCCCCTGTGCTGACCGCATGCTGGACGGCCGGCAGGATTCTGGGGCTCCCCCTGGTGGAGCAGCAAAGGGTTGCGGGCTGTGGTCAGTTGTTTGCTGCCAGGTTGGGTGTGGGTGCCAGCACCGGGCAGCGCTGCCTGCTCCCCGCCCTCTGCCATTCCCCCTTGGCTGGATCCACTGTCCTCCAGGCACAGAGCCCCTTCTAAGCCCTCAGGCCCAGGGGTCGTCCCCCTCTGCCCTAGCTGACCCATGATGGAACGCTCCACTTGGGGGCTCAGCCTGGCTCGGGGCACACCCCCAGGGAGCCGAGACCTCGAATTTCTCCCTGGTCACCAAGGATGTGTCCTCCATGTTGTGCCAGTGCCCCCAGGCAGGGTCTGGCATCCCGTGCCAGTCTGCCAGTGGCTGATACATCCTGCCCTTCCCTCATTTCCTTTCTGTGCTGAATAATGTTGTCGCCGCCCCATCAGCACCAGCAGCCTTCAGCTTGCCCACCGCTCTCACAAGGCCACCTGCCGGCTGTGGGTTTGCCCCTTTGGAAAGGCCACGGACATGCCCCTTGGAACTCTGGAGCCATCCTCCATGCCAAGCTCCCTTGGTGCATACATGCCAGTGGTGAACTTGTGCCCTGTCCCTCAGGCCCGCGGTATCCCCAGCACCTAATGGGATGGCAGCAGCTGGATGCCAAGCCAACGACTGAATCTGGTGAGTGCATTAAAGCCACGTGCGGTTGGCAGACAGCCCTGGGCGCAGGGCAGGTGCGCTGAGAGGGGCTCCGTGGCCTGAGTCTGCACCTCCAGCCTTGTGCGGTGGACAAGCACGTGGCGGGTATCCTGCAGGCTGAGGTGTCCACGCTGGGCACTGGGCAGGAGGACACAGGCAGTGTCTGTGGCAGAGAACACTCTGCAGGATCCCAGGAAGCCCAGGCAGCCGTGCCCATGCCTCCCCGAGTCTCCCCCTGCCCCGCGCACTCGGAGCCACAGCCGGGACCTGCTGGCCCTGTTTCTCGGGCATATCTCAGCACTGTCTACTATGTTCATCTGCACTCAGGGTGGAGGTAAACACCAGCCTCTCCCCAGGCCTTGCCTACCTGCACCGGGCCTGGTCCTGGGGTCTGCAGCTCCTACCTGCAGGGGGAGGGCGTTCTGGGGACGCTGGGTGCACCTGAGCAGGAGGCGACGCGCCCTGGGCTTCTCAGGGAGTGACCATGGCCCCAGGCCCTCGTGGACTCCCAGTGCATGGTATCACAGCTGCCCAGCCTGTACCCACAGGTGGGCATGGACGCCTACACCTCAGCGTGCGGTGGTCTACGTGCCCAGCCTGGGCCCACAGGGCAGGCCGACAGAAGCCTGTAACCTGGGGTATAGCCCCTACTCCCGGCCTGACCCTGGTCCCCACACTTCCCACTCACAGCCGGCAGGGGACCTGCGGCAGCTGGCCCGCGCACATGGGGAGCTGGCAGGAAGGCCAGGGCCCTGACCCAGGGCGCTGGGCCAACAGCCATCTGTTTGCACTGGATGGGTTTTTGGGTGTGTTTCGCTCTTTCTTGCAAAGGAGGACTTGTGGGTCTGGGCGCCAGGGGACAGGCTCGAAGAACTAAACTAGCTGGTCAGGCACAGCAGGACGTGGGGTCGACCCCCATCTCCTCCGAGGCCTGCCACGGCGTCTCAGCGCGGTGTCTGCTCACAGGCTGTTGGAATGCCGGCCTCATTTCCCAGAGCATCCAACCTAGCGGGGACAAGGCTCTTCAGTCCCGGTCCTGGCCCAAGCATCCAGCGTCTCCCACAAACAAAGCAGCCAGGAAACACGTCGTCAGGTGCACTTCCACCGCCGAAAGAGAATGAAACAGCACCCACTCAGCTGTGAGGGGGAAGATGAGGGAGTCGGGGTACCTTGATGGTGACCCAGCGACTGTGCATAGCACCGCCTCGTGACCGCACACAGTGTGACGGTGGCCCAGCGACTGTGCACAGCACCGCCTCGTGACCGCACAGCGTGGCGGTGGCTCAGTGCCCTGGCTAGCCTGCATTAGCACCGTAAACCTGCTGAGAAGGCACTCTCCTGTGAGGAGGTCCCGCCCTGAGCCGTTTCCTGCATGGCCTCTCCCACTGTCTCTCCTGCTGGGCAGAGGCCAGGCGTGGTCCAAGTGTTACTGGTGGAATTGCCCTCGACGTGAGGACCACCCAGCTCCAGGTCTGCTCCCACGGATCCACAGCTGGGACTGACTCGGCAGTTTGTGTTTTATGTTAGTGACTGTGCGACCTGCACCTGACGCTGTAACCAAGGGACCATCCTACCGCCGTCAGCCGACTACAGGACCACTGAGCGCCCGGGCTCTGGCTGCGGAGCCTCAGACCTGGAACGGGACGCCTGCTCCCCTTCCCTCGGAGAGCTGACTGCATTTGCTCACGCCAGGCAGGGGGCCGTCCCCTGAATGCTCTCCACTCCAGGGTCCTGTCAGACACCTGGCCCTCTGGGGGGCACAAGCGGTCCCGGCCGCTGGAGGGCGAGGAGGGAGGTGAAGACTGCCGCTGTTCAGAGCACAGGTCAACAGTCGGGGTGCAGGCGAGCACAAACGGCCCCACTGCGCTGCGGCAGACGGGCCTCCCCAGGGTGGAGGTGACCTGGGGGCTGCCGCAGGGCTGTGTGAAGCCGTCTGGCTCCAGGCTCACAAAGCACAAAGCCGTTTCAGACACGACGCAGGCTCTGTGGCTCTCTGTTCCCCGCTCCAGGCCCTGGCTCATAGCCTGAGGTGTTTAGGGATCTGGGCGGCAGAGGCGTCAGCCCGGAGCCACAGGAACCGCGGGAGCTGGGGGGAGGGTGTGCAGACACCCATCTGCTGCCAGCCAGGTGCCAGCCTCGGGCAGGGGCCTCCAGCGTCCCCCGCTGGCTGTGTGATCCTGAGGCTCCTGCTGGGAGGCGTGGAAGGAACACAACCTCAGTCCAGGGAAACTCGCTGCTCCCACTCAGCCCGGCTCCAGACAGGCTCGGCCTGCAGACAGCGCCACCTGCAGGATTCCGAGGCTCGGAGGAACGATGCTAGCAGAGGGAACGGCTTGCCCTGCGCTGCTTCTCGGGCGTGGGACCCCGCGCAGGCACAAGCCGAGCCGCAGTGCCCTCTGGCGTCCAAAGCCTTCCCCTGCTTGCCAGAGACGACAGCAGGGCCTGCGGGTCACCAGGCAGGCCTTCAAGGGCCTCTCCTTTCCCACTGAGTGGTCCCTGGCAGGGTGGGGAGACGGGCCTAAGCTCAATCACTAAATCACCCACACCCTCCTCATCCCCTTGTCCCCTCAGCCAAACCAGGCGTTCACTGCCAGGCCGCCTGCCTGTCACCCAGCACAGTCTGGCGGGCCCTGGACTGGAAAACTCCAGCCCAGTACACAGGGAAATGTTCTAGAAGGGGACATGTCCCAGGGCACAGAGTGGGCTAAGTCCTCATAGACTGGAGAAAGTGCCTGTGACAGTGAACCCCGTGACACCTCCTGCTGCTTGGGGTCACTTGTCCTCAGGTCTGCCCACAAGCTGTGTATACTCGGCCTCTTCCTCAATGTGCATGCCAGCACTGTGACGAGGCCTCCAGGGGGATGGAGGAAGGGACAGAAGGGAAGCCACAGAGATGCCTGCGCACACCTGCTGGGGAGATCCGGGGAGCTGGCACGATGGCACAGAGGGTGACCCCGGCCCCCCACACTGCACACCAGCGGGGAGTCCTGGCTGCCCAGCTGCAGAGCCCGCTCCCTGCTACCACACTCGGGCAGCCGCACAACAGACGATCAGGATGGAGCCCGCCCAGAGCCAGCCACTGCAGCCACCTGGGAGTGAACCAGCAGAGGGAAGTTCTCTCTCTGCCTTATAAATAAATCCAGAGCAGAAACAAACATCTAAACCAACCCAGGAAATGAGTCAGGACCGGCTCCAGGCTGGGAAGTTCCACGGCGTCGATGTCCGTGAGGGCCGCGTTTTCCCACTGACCAGTCAGGGCCCTCAGGGTGACAGTGTGGCTCACCCTGCTGGCTTCGGGGAAGACACGGCAGTGTGAAGGTGAGGGCAGACTGCTGCTCCTGCGACAGAGGCGGGAGACCCACCCACCCAGCCCAGCCCAGGCCCTGCACCCACACATCATGACAGAGGCGGGAGACCCACCCAGCCCAGGCCCTGCACCCACACATCATGACAGAGGCGGGAGACCCACCCAGTCCAGCCCAGGCCCTGCACCCACACATCATGACAGAGGCGGGAGACCCACCCAGTCCAGCCCAGGCCCTGCACCCACACATCATGACAGGCGGGAGACCCACCCAGCCCAGCCCAGGCCCTGCACCCACACATCATGACAGAGGCGGGAGACCCATCCACCCAGCCCAGCCCCTGCACCCACACATCATGACAGAGGCGGGAGACCCACCCAGCCCAGCCCAGGCCCTGCACCCACACATCATGACAGAGGCGGGAGACCCATCCACCCAGCCCAGCCCCTGCACCCACACATCATGACAGAGGCGAGAGACCCATCCACCCACCCAGCCCAGGCCCTGCACCCACACATCATGACAGAGGCGAGAGACCCACCCACCCAGCCCAGCCCAGGCCCTGCACCCACACATCATGACAGAGGCGGGAGACCCACCCACCCAGTCCAGCCCACCCAGCCCAGGCCCTGCACCCACACATCATGACAGAGGCGGGAGACCCACCCACCCAGCCCAGCCCAGCCCAGCCCAGCCCAGGCCCTGCACCCACACTTCATGACAAAGGCGGGAGACCCACCCACCCAGGCCAGGCCCTGCACCCACACATCATGACCATGCGTTTTCCTGTGCCACCAATACTATCACGTAATAGTACACAATACAGAAGTCAAGATGCTTTATGTGAAAACGTTTTATTATAAAAGTCGTACAAAGGAGGAGCAGGGACTATAAAGGAACAAGGGCTCCATCCACTTCCCACCCGGTCAGGGCTGTGCGGTGGGGGGCCCTGCCCTTTGCCCGCCCTCTCCCCCCACCCCAAGGTGTGGCGCTCACCACCACCTGCCAGTGAGCACACACACCTGCTCCCAAGGTGCTCTAGGCCCTGGCAGTGCGTGCCCATCGTGCTGCCCCCACGCCCCAGACAGGAGCATCCGCAGAGCCCGAGACAGTCATTTCTGGGCACTTCCTGGACCAAGCCAGCTGCCCCCTGCTTGTGCTTCTGACTGGTTCCTGACCTGAGCCGCTGAGTGGCCGGCTCAGCAGCTCGGCATGTTTCCCACTGGGGGCAGCAGAAGCAGCACAGCCGGGCCTACCTAGGAGACAGGCGAGGCGGACCTGCTCCTCTCTCCCCGGGTGACATGCCAGCCCTGAGGATGAGCAGGTGACAGGGCCACACAGGAGGCACCGTGTCTTGGCTGGCTGTGTCCTGGGCCGGGGTTGCACACTACACGTCCAGCTCAGCGTCAGCCGTGAGGGATGGGCGGGGCTTCAGCAGAGCAAGGGCCTGTCCTCCCTGGGAGGGTGGAGCTGGGAAAGAAGCCCACTCCGGGCTCAGGGGTTGGGAGTCTGCAGAGGGGTGGAGCCAGAGGGCAGCCCCAGGCACCCTGGAGCCCAGGCTGGCAGCAGCCGCACAGGTGTGGGTGACCCTGTCCCCACCAGGTCAGTCTCCGGCCCCCTCCTCTAACACTCCCAAAGGCCCGTCCTGGCAGGGCTCTGTTCCCTGGGAAGGAAGCACTTCGGCTGGGGCACCCTTGCTGTAGGAGGTGAAGCTGGAGCGGGCTGGGGGTCTCCGAGCTGATCCTGCGTGGGCAGTGTGAGCAGTGCCAGTCATCTTCTAAAGGGCACATTCTGTAACAGAACAGAGGGGTCCGGCTGGGTGCGCTGGCCCCAGGGAGCCGCCGGGGGCAGCAGATACCGGCACTGGATGCAAGGAACCCACCTGACACTCACCAGAAGGTCCCGTCACAACGCCATGACACATGGCCATTCCTGCAGATGTGGATTCAGGGGAAAACCATCCCACCTACAAGGCCCCGCCCCAGCCACCACCAAGTCAGCACACGTGGGACTTTGGGAGTGTCTGGGAAACTGGAATTCTCCACACATAAAATAACCAGGAACACGTTGCTTTGCGTGGAATACAACCAATGTGCTGCCCTCTGGGCAGCCCGAGTTACACCTTCCCTTTCTCATGGCTGACCTGAGGGTCCGGAAGTGTGAACCCATCCGTCAGTCTGTAATAGACGATCGTCGAGTCTGACTCCACTATGGCCAAAGTGAAGGACATTGGCAAGTCCGGGTCTCCCCGCAGCTTCCGAGATGCCTTCAAGATCTCCCTGATCCTGCGAACACACACGTGAGAAGTCAGCCTCCCACGGGGTCACCAACCACCACCTGCTACCGTCCCTGGGCAGGGGTGGGCCTGCAGGGTGGGCTCACAGGGTGTCCCCCACGGCCAGGAGAGGGTGGTCACAGTTGCCCACCATGGCCTGGGGGACAGTCCACATACCGAAGTGCTCCAAGGCAGGGTGCCTGGGCTCCCAGTCCTCAGACCGACTGCTCCTCGCTCCCGAGCACCCCGCCTGCACCCAGGGCAGTCCCACTGAGGGCGTCACAACTGGATGAGTGTCCTCCCCTGCCCAGGGCCCCCACGGCCTCGCACGGCTCCCCACTGCAGCAAGGGACAGGGTCCCGGGCCCCAGGCCCTGCCTGGCAGAGGGTCTCCCTTCTAGACCCTGAACTGAAAGAGAACCCCGAGGTGGGACACTGCAGCTCAGCCTGGACTCCGCCTTCCTCGGGGCCGGAGGGGCCCCATCCCATCTCCAGGCCACAGGTGTGCAGAGGCCAGAAGTGTACCAGGAAACCAAGAACACTACACGTGCGAACACCCTAAGGTACTGAGGAACACGCTACCTTGCTTGGGGGGGAAAGGTCAGCCGAGAGTGATCAGACGAAAACTCCCAGCTACCAATGGAAACCCCAGAGCAGACATTCTGGCATGTCTCACGGTGGAGCAAATGTTGCAGAAGAAAAAGTCAGAGAAGCTAAACTGAGGCACGAGGAGAAAGGGCGTCAGCCACATGGAGGTCTGTGTCCACTGCTACCGGCGGGCAATGGTATGTGACAGGGTCCCCAGCGGGGGTGCAGAGTGGCCTCGGGCTGTGGCCAAGAAGCCACTAGAGACACCTGCACCAAGACACCGGTGGGCGCAAGGAGCCCAGGGCCCAGGGCCACTCCTGCTCTCAGCCTCGGCTAACGCAGGCCTGGGAGGCAGCCATCACGGGGTCTCTCCCCGACTGGAGTTCCCAGCTCCTGTCGCCCATCCAGCACAGCCCTGGCTGCTGAGGTTATCTGGAGATGTGAGCAGTGCATGGAGGACGTGTGTGTGCGTGTGGCGTGCTCAAGTCTACCTTCCAAAGAAATTGATTTAATATTAAAGATATAAACAGCTTGTATAGGCTGCCCACCCTGAACTAACTTTTCCTACACCGATGGACAGCAAGAAACAGCCCAGGACTGCTTGACATCTGAACTGCTCAGCCCTCTGCTGTCAGCACCCAGCACCCAGCCTGGCGGTGCTGCCCGGCTGCACGCAGAGCCACCCGGTGGGCGAGCTCCTCCAGACGGCACTGACAGATGTGTGAACAAGCCGTGGACAAGAAGGAAACCCCTCAGGCCAACTCAGACCCGTCCTCCACCCCTCGAGGCAGATGCAGCTTAAGGCAGCATCTCCACAATATGTGTGTGTGTGTGTGTGTGTGTGTGTGTGTGTGTGTGTGTGTGTGTGTGTGTGTGTGTGTGTGTGCGCGCGCACGCGCGTGCCCTCTGCTTCCCAGCCTGCTGTGGCTGTGTGTATACACAGACATTCCCTCCTGTGTACTGAAATTCTGGATAGAAATTTCCATCTCTGCTCTTTCCTCTCACTCCATTGACACCTTGTTTTGGAGCTGCTGAGAATAAACAGCAGAACACTTTAGAATTCCCTCAAACGCCCTGTGGGAACCCCTGTGGGGTGGAAATTACCCAGAGCGGAGGAGGCAGAGGGAAGCCAGGTCATGGCGCTGTGTGAGGCCCCACCCCGGCCCTGGAGGGCTGCGTGCCACCTGCTCACGTCCTCCGTCTGCTATAAACCAACCGGAACAGCTCAGCACCACAGACGGTGGCCACACTGCACTTGCATGCCCAATGCAGACTCAACCCAGGGCTGGTTGGCTCTGTGCTCGGGGGACCCACAGACCCCAGGGCTGATGCCCTAACACCCATATCATTCAGTCCCCCACCTATGAAGCCAAGCACACTGCTAATGAAAGGTCTCCATGGAGGACGAGGCATTTTCACTCATACCACCCAGCAAGCACAACAAACAGCTTTCTTTCCAAGCCAGCCCTCGGCCCTAGAGTCACCATGAGCGGTTATGCTGTGTGCCACAGGGACCCCAGTCTCACATCCATGTGTGTGCCCCCAAGCTTCCCGGGAAATGCAGGCACGAGCCGCTTCCAGTAGCCGCTTCCTACTGGAGTCCAAGCAAGCTTTACAAGCGTGGGAAGACAGAAAGCAACGCTTCTGGTGTGGAGCTGAGAAATCACCCCTGGCTTCTCACCCACGCGCTGCGCCAACTTCCTAAGCCCACGTATTTTGAGGAGGGGACCCCACATGGGCTCCAGGACACAGGGAGGCACTGGCCTTCTTCTCTTCCTGCACCCACAGAGGCCCCAAACGGCAGCATCTCCACGACACACCTAGCACCCTGCAGTGTGACACTGCGGTCCACACCGCGAGCGCAGGCTGCTGCCGGAGCCGTGCGCCTGTGAACGCCGGGACAGACAGCCTGTCAAACAGCCCGAGCAGTGGGAGCTGTCGGCCCCGAGCAGCACAGCAAACCGAGTGTGCCAGGCCTTCTGTCTGCTCTTGTCTGTGTTATTTCACTATAAAATCTAATAAGGAATGTGGATTTAAAAGCAACACACAAAACAAACTGAGCCATTAGACTCACAATGTATCATCCCAACCACTTCTATTTAAAGAAGCAAACAGCTTGGACCAACAGGGCTGGGTAAAGCTTAGCTGCCAGCCAGAGAACACACTAAAGCAGCACCACAGCTGGCACCTCTAGAACTTTGAAATAGTTCTGGTAAAAACAGGATACCACTTCCACTTTGTTGGCTTTATTCATTAGTATTAAATTCAAATAAATTGCAAACAGTAGCTGCTGTCCCAGCAGTTCACAGTAACGCTAGGTGGATAATATCTGTCACAGTAACTTAAAAAGACAAAGGACAAGTTTTGAGGAATAAACTAAGCACTTGGCAACTCCGCGAGTAAATCCAGACGCTCGATGATCCAAGCTCAAACCACCGCAGTCCACTGTGCTTCTTAGGGTTCACACAAACAGGTCTCGTTATGAAGCGGACACAAACGCACCTCACGGCAACCTGCAGTGGTTTACACAACCAGAGTGGAACCTGCTGCCCAGGCCCTGGAGCACGCAGCACTCCACAAGGCCGGGAGGGGGGCATCCGGGTCCAGCACAGGATGACAGTAGACTGCCTGGGGACACAGGGACATGTTGGAACGGAGGCCCTGAGAGCTTGGGGGCTTTGCAGTCCAGTATACTACAGCTGGATCAGAAAGGGGGCTGAGACAGGACGGCTTAGAAGCAGGGATCCAGAGGGCACGTCGGGGTCAGGCCAAGGTGCCAGCTCCATGGGAGACCAGGGCATTGCCTGTCACCCCCTGAACCTGGGCTGCAGTCCCCACTGGAGAGCGTCTGGGAAGGCAGGGCCACATCAGGCCACAGCACCCATGAGTTCACGTGAGATGGGGCCGGGATGGAACTGACCAGGCAGCTGCATCCACTGGCATGTGTGCTGGCTGCTGCAAGTGACGGTCCTAACCTGATGTTGCACTAGCTGGCACACACCAGAGTCAGCTCTGAAGTTATCCCACGCGCAAGGTTTCTTGGAGGACTCCGGGACTGGAATGCTGAACTCAAACCCTGGCTCAGGGAACCACGGGCTGCGTGGCTCTACCTTGGAGCGCCTATGTCGGGACGGGGGTCCTCAGGTGCTGATCCTGTGCAGTGGACAGCATGTCCAGACACACAGGGCCCAGCGCGTGTGGGCCAGCAGAGGGCGGCAAGCGCCTCATCAGGTGGGGGGAAGCAGGACACGGGGGCCCACTTCACGGGCTTTGCAGCAGATACACCGAAGCGGACCTGGTTAGAAGACGGACACTGGGAGCATTCCCTCAACCTCGGCAGTCTCTGAGGTGACAGGCCTTAGTCGTTTCCACCCTGGCTCTGATACAGTCGGAGGGCCAAGAGCTTCCCTCACCCACCCCTGTGACACAGGAGGAAAAGGAAAGGGCAAACCGGACACCCACCCCCTCTGCACCTCGGCCCCTGCTCCACGTAAGGCCATGCATCTTCATCCCCGTCACACGTAAAAATAAAAAGGAAAAAACCCACCACTATGGAGCGTACACATGGAAATAACCAGTCACAGTAGCTCTGGCTCGAGGGCGTCCAACATGTCATGTCCCTCAGTCAGAGACAAGGACCTCAGCGGCCGCGTTGGTCTCCTCGTCCTGCACCCCTGAGCCTCAGCCTCGGGGGGCTAGGAAACTGTGGGCACTCCCACTGGCCCTGAGGGCGCTTTGCCGAGTCCCACCCTCCCCTCCGGAGCCCGGCTCCTCGGGCGGCACACGCGTCAGGATGGATTCTCACGTGGAGAAGGGCCAGGGTTAACCTGACACCTCTCACACCGTCGAAGACGAACGCGCTCTGAACCCGCAGTGAGACACTGAACAATTTCTAGACCTCTAGATAAGTAATACTTCTTCAGCCAGATGCAAAGATGGGGAGTAGAAAAGAGATTTGATTATTTGTAAATCAAGTGCTACCCTTGATTAAAGATCCTTGCAGACACAACAGTGCCCGAGACGCCGGCATCCCAAGTGAGCCCCGACTGCCCGCTCTCCTGCAGCCCCCTCCTAGGGCCCGGGAGGGCAACAGAGGATGGCCCAGGTGGCTGGGCCCCTGCCACCACACGGGAGCCCCAGACGCAGCTCCAGGCTCCTGGCTTCAGCCTGGCTCAGCCCTGGCTGCGTCAGGCATTTGGGGAGTAAACCAGCGCATGTAAATTTAATGATTCTTTAATCTTAAAAGAAAAACCCACAACACAGTAGAAGACAAAGGTACAAGCTGGAAATCACACCAACCAAGCACCACTGTGTGACTCCATGAAGCCCTTGGGACGCGGGTTACGGCACGGGGGTCAGGCTGTCCGCCACGGCAGCACGCCCGCGCTACTCACCTGTTGTGGCTGAGGGACGCCGTGACGCGTGTGGGCACAATGGTCTGCAGGCCCTCACCCTGGATCTCCGTGCCCACCAGGCAGAGGAGCTGCAGCTCGCGCAGGCCCACACAGCTCACCTCGTGCCAGCTTTTACCTGCCAGGCACACACAACACAAGCTCAGATGACCCGCTCACGCAGGGACACAGCCTCCTCTGACCCTCTAGCTTTTCCCATCACCAATGTCACGACAGGCAGAAGCTACGAAGCTACCTGGGCAAATCCACAGCGAGCGCATGGATGCTACTCAGCGTCCAACGCCCCGGACCCGCGCCTGCCCCATGACGCAGCGCCACCCACTCACTCTCCATGAGGTCCAGGTAGACCAAGAACGCCACGTGCACCTGGGCGGCGTCTCCAATGCCCAGCTCCATCATCTCCACGTACTAAAGGAGAAGGCAAAGCCAAGGGTCAGACGCCGAAGGCAGACCCTCATGCAAGTACTCACTAAACACAGACCGTCCCGAAAACTCTTCCAGGAAGATGGGATGGCTCTCCTGGAGCTGAGGGGCTTGGACACGAGGGTACCTCTGACACCCACCCCCAGCATCCACTCCCCGTGGGTCAGGCCCATGGCATCTACTCTGTGGGTCAGGCCCCGCGGCGTCCACTCCCACCCGCGGGGTGGGGCCTCCATTCCCTGCGCCCCGCCGCCGTCCGGGGGAGGCCTCCCCAGCCGCCGCGCGCTGCTCTCGCGCCGGCTGACCTTGGGGTGCGAGCCGATCCAGGCGTCCTCGGGGGCCCAGGGGCGCGCGGCCTCGCCGCCCAGGCCGCCTCCCGGTGCCGGGGCTCCCGGTGCCCGGCCGCCCCCGCCAGGCCGCCGCGGGCCGCCGCCGCGCTCCTCGTCCTCGTCCTGCATGGCGCGGTGCTCCCCGACCGCACGGCCGGCTTCCGCCTCCGGCGCTGGTCCGCGTCCGGCTGGCAGCCGGGGCCGCGCGCAGCGTTCCGCCTCCCCGTCTCGCCGCCCCGGTGCCCCTCTCTTGGCGGACAGGCCTGCGGGTCCCGGGAAGGGAGACGTGCAGGCGGAGCCGCGTGTCCAGGGGAGGCAGCGAGCTGAGGAAACGCGGGCGCCGCGCGCAGCTCGGGAGTGCGAGGGGGCGGCGCGGGGCCGACGGCCAGAGGGAAGCGCCGGAAATCCCGGGAGGGAAGGCAGCCTGGTGCTTGTGGGGAAGGGGGCGGGAGTCGCGCGGGCTCTGGGGAGACCCCGGCCCCTCGCCGCACCACGGAAGCAGGCTGGGGAGACGCGGGGTCCCACCGGGAGGGCTGGGGAGACCCTGGCCCCCTCGCCGCACCACGGAAGCAGGCTGGGGAGACCGCGGGGTCCCACCGGGGAGGGCGGAGAGCCCCCACCCACACCCTCCGTTTCAGAGGAACCCTGGCCACCCTCGTGACACCACACCCACACAGCTACTAACCAAGTTGAGCTGAAAACAGGGCTGCTCCCCCCACCCAGGAAATGGCTCCCCGCTCAAAGGAGCTGGGAGAATTAATAACGCTAAGATTCACGTTCACGGAGCCCTGGACATGGTCCGAGGTCTCATAGAAGACGCTCCTCAGCAGTGGGAGGCGACCTGCTGTGAATCAGAACGCGGAGTCTTCATCCTTTCAAGGAAAATGAATTTATTATAGAGCAGGGTGGCAATGATCTCACAGATAACTCACAGGGGAAAGCAAAACCGGGTTTTTATAGTTAAAGTGAATATATAAAAACATGCTACGTGCACAACAGCAGGATGGTCACTGGTAGCCATCTGTTAATTCTAAAAGAATAACATCTCAGCAGACGAAGCACAAGTTACCGAGGTCAGCATGCCCCCAAACAGACAACATTAAACAGGCCAGAGGCTCTCAGCCATCCCAGAGCCTCACCACAACTGACACCTTTGCAGAGTGTAGTCATTGTTTTAGCTGATCCTTAGAGGCCTGATAGAAGAGCTTGGGGAATTCCTTTGCTGAGATGGTGAGGACCAAGACAAGGAGCAGCCCAGACAGTGTCAGGTTACAGTACCCACTGACATACCTGTGGGTCGGGTCTGGGGGCAGGCCAGGCTGGGCCAGTTCATAATATACACTGGCAGATCTGGTACGTGACCAGCCAGGCTGGGCCGCAGCACCAGCCAGTTCACATTAGGGCCAGGGCTGGGGGCTGGCAGGGCAGGATTGGGTGGCAGCACCCACCAGCACATGTGAGACCTGGAGTGGGGTGTGTGAGCCAGTAGGAGAGTTGTGGGGACTTCCCTGCTGGACCACTGCTCCTGGTGGTGAGTGTGAGAGCTGGGACTGGGGACCGACCAGGCTGGGCTGACTGGATCCACTGGTGCACGATTGAACAGAATAAGCACAGATTGGCTGGGCTTTGCTGCAGCAGCAGCTGGCACTAGGAGCACTGGGACTAAGACTAGGGCAAGTCCTATCAAGCTAGACTGCAGAACCACCTGGAAAGTGCAAAATCCAGGGTAGGGAGTGGATCCAGTAGGGAAACTGGGCACTTCTGTGATGGGCTGCAGCATCCACTGATGGGCACGGGAACCAGGACTCAGAGAGGGTCTGGCTAGACAGGCCGTGGCACCCGCTGACATGAGTGTGGGCTGGAAGGTGGAGTTAGGATTTAGCACCCAATGATGTGTGTGTGTGAGAGCTGAATGGGATATGGAACAGACCAGGCCAGTCCACTGCACATGCTGGCAAGCACAGGAATAGGGGCTGGGGGGCCGGCCCAGCAGGGGTTATTGGGGTTGCTCTGACTGGGTTTCAGCTCCTGGTGGTGTCACTGGAGGCCGAGTGTGTGTTGTGGGATTGGGCTGGGCTGTAGCGTTCATTGGTTTGTGTAAGAGATGGAATGGAGTTAGATCTTACCTGGCAATTGCAACTATCAGTGTGTACATAAGCTTATGTGGGTGAAAGAAATGTGCCGGGCCCCATAATGGTGGGTGCATACAAGAATCAGGTCTGGGGTCACCTCAGACAAGACTTCTTTGAGGGTCTCCCCAACTGAACTGCTAGATTCAGAGTTCTATCCGTGGGGCGAGGGGCAGGACCTGTCATCTGACTGGAGTGCCTGTGTCTGAACAGGCTTCCGCAGTGACTGAAGATGGAGTAGTGGAGAGCAGGCCCAGATGCACCTGGAGGACGTGGCAGTCCACTGGGGCCTGCAGAGGACATCTGACACCACGGCAGAGGAGGGAGGGCAGAACAAATTGGTCAACTACCCCAGCAAAGCTTGACAGCCAGTTTCTGGGCGAATGGAGACTCGGGTGGACTGTGTCAGCCAAGTATTGGCTGGATTTCTTCATCCCTGCATCTGTGAGACTAACAGCTTGTCAGAACTGCCCAAACCGCTTGACAGAACCCTCAGAGCATGCTCCACCCCAGGTGGCCCTTCCTCATCCCTGAGTCCTGAGACAACTGGGAGGATGGGTGTGGCTTCTCCCGTCTCCTCCCTCCCCCCAGATACAGGAAGAAGATAAAGAAGGTGTGGAAATAGTGGTCTTGCCCATTTTCCCCTAGTCGTGGACCCTTCCTTCCCTCACTAATAAACTGTGTGAACATCATTGAAAATAAAATCGAAAAAGAAGAGGGCTCAGAGCCAGACCCTGCCACGCACTGGATGCTGAGACCTGCAAGTAAGGATTTTAAAGTGACTGTTGTGATTATTCTCAGTGAAGTAAGAAAACATACCAGCAGCAGATGAAAAATATCAACAGAGAATCATTTAAAAAGCCAAATGGAAATTCTGGAACTTAAAAAATTGTGATTTCAGAAGACAAACATTTCACTGGGTGTGTTTAAGAGCCAAAAGGAAGTCGCAGAGGAGGAAGCAAGTGAACTTGAAGTTAGAGAGCCAGACGTCTCCCAGCGTGCGCCGCAGAACGGTTTAAAGATGGCTGGAGCTCCGCTGAAGCACGACGTCAGGCCCGTGTACACGCAAATCAAACAGGAGGAAAGAACGGGCAGGGGAAAAGGCCTCAGGAAACAACGGCAAACATTCAAACAGGATCACAAAGGTGGGAAAGCCTGCAAGCAGTGCTGGGAACACACATTCCAAATGTCCAGCTCTTCTTTTTTTTTAAAGTCTTATTTATTTGAAAGAGTGACAGAAGATCCTGCATGTGCAGGTTCACCACCCAAATGCGCGCACTACCCAGGAAGGGCCAGACTGAAGCCAGGAACTCCAGGAGCGCCGTGCGGGTGGCGGTGCGCGTTAGCAGGGAGCTGGCCGCGAAGCCAAGGTGGGACTCCAGCCCGGAAACTCTGAGAAGCGGGTAGGGGCGTCTCAAGGGTTGCCTGAACTGTGTCACAATACCCACCCCAATCTGTTAATAATGCCAGATAGACCCAGGCCGTTTGTGAATTTCCCTGGAATATGTCCCACTAGAAGGCAGTCATTAAGCTTTGCCTCTCTAAAGCAGCTGTTAAGCCCAAAAGAAGCCAGTGGTGCCAAAACTAGTAGGTTCATGGAAGCATGAAGCACTGACATGAACTCAAAAGCACTCCAAGTGGGTAACTGACGCTGAGCCCTGAAGACCCAAGTCAGCTCATGTGATGGTATTTCTAGAAGCATTAAGGGCATTTACTTATACATCTGAGCAGAGGGAAAATTTTATAAATCAGTAAAGAGATCTAGTAGGATTGTGAAAAAGCAACAAACATCTACAAAGGAAGGTTTTCAACAAGAAAGGGAAGGTGGTGATAGAAAAACTAAGTAGGATGAAGACAGATCATAAACTCAACCAAGAGATGAGGGCAGGCCTGTGGCAGCTGGGATTCTGTTGTTTGTAAAGACATCATACACGAAGCATGAATTTTAGTTGTTTCTGGCTTTAAATGTGATATTTTCTTTAAAAAATATATATATATTTCAAAGGTAGAGTTCTAGAAAGGAAGAGAAAGATTGACCTGCTTGTTCATGCCCTCGAATGACTAATGGCCAGCGCTGAGCCAAGCCAAAGCTGAACTCCCTCCACATGTGGGTCTCCCACCTGGATTAAGGACACGGAGGATCTGGGCCAGCTGCTGCTTGCCCAGGTGGATCAGCAGGCGCTCGATCAGAAGGAGAGCAGCTGGGACTCCAACTGGTACCCATATGCCAGTGTTGCAGGCTACAGCCTAATTCACCGTGCCAGGATACTGCCCCCACTGTTTTCTTAAAAGAATTGAGGAACAAAATCAGAATTTCTCCTGGCCTCTTTGCCAAGTGCTGAAAACAGAGCTCGCTGATTGTAAGTGGCTGGTGACGCACACCGAGACCCCAGGGACAGCCAGCCAACCTGGTGCTCTGGCAACAAAATGGAGATTGCCATGGCTCTTGAGAGTGAAATCAAGCGACAGCTGGGTGTTCCAGTTTCAGCTCCTGAAAAGCTAGGAGCTGCTCCCTCTCTGAATGTATTGGAAACCCGTGGCAGCTAGAAACAAGACGAGTCAGTAACCCATATCAAAGTCCCCCGAGGATGCTGTGTCCATTCAGGCTCCAGTCATCCAGCCCTTGCGTACTGATTTCTCAACTTGATACCCTGAGCCAGGCCATTTTATTCTTTAAAAACAGAACAAAAACCTGTAATGTCTAGGCACAGGTGTACTGACTCACTTAGTGCCTCAAGAGAAAAAAAAAAGCACCTTGAATTGTGATGCAAGCCCTTCATAAGTTACAGGAAAAGACAAGACTTTTCCGCGGAGCCGCTCAGGACGGGGATCCCAAACCAAAACACGCAGGCTGGCGAGCAAGCAGCATTTCGCCCAGTGATGGCAAGAGTGCTCACGGCTACTTCTTCTGCTTCTTCCATGTTCTGTGTTTCACGTGTAATGTGATGTTGATGCTTCAGGAAAGCATTGTATGTCCCTGTGTGTGCACGTGTCGGGGGATGTCCAGCATATGGGCAGGAATTTGGAATAATTCAAGCTATGTTCTCTCCATTTTTCATAAAGTTGACAGTACAATCTAAATTCCCAATTTGTAAAATCAAGACTGTTAGGAGCCACAGACTTGGGGGCCTTAGACTTGGCCTGCCTGACAGCCTGCTGCATTGCAAAGCCTGCCCTGGGCAAGCAGGGCATCAGGCCAGAACATCCTGTGTAGAGCCAGCGGAATAGAACCTCCACCCTTGATCCTGTTCAGATGATTAGTTCCTCCTGTTTCAATGTAGATGAGTAGCTCCTCCTGTTTCAATAGATGATTAGTTCCTTCCCTGCTTCAATGAAGATGATGACTTCCAGGAAGCCCCTCCCCTTCCCCTCCTCCCCTAGAGAAGAAGGTATATATATGAGGAGTAAACTAAAGAGCAGGAGGCACTCTTTTCCACCAAGTACATGCGTCGGTGTGTTTCTTGGGTCAGCAGCCCGGCATTCCCAGTCCACCCTCAGGGTTTGAGCGTCTTGTCCCGCAGGTCGGGACAAATTGGTGGCCCGCGCGGGGAACCTGATACGGTGGAGCTACCGAGGAACTTCGTGGTGAAGACTTCGGCCAAAGTATTGGGGTGCGAGGCAAATACGGTGAGTTGATAATGGGCTCGAAAATTTCTAAGAAAAATTTTTCAGGGGCATAAGTGATTTCATCCCCAGACCTTCTCCCCATCCCGGGGCACGAGGGATAATCTGAGGGACCCTGGAAATCCAGAGGCAAGCTTAGAATCATGAAACTATTAAAACCTAATGGTAATCTACACCCACACTATAGTTATTCCTTATTCTTCTGAAAATCTCCAGTGGTTGATATGTGGTGATCTGGACTGGGCCGTTTTACTCCTGTCCTGCCAGGCCAGGTTTGATACACACAAGATGTGTTGTGTTTAATTTTTAAAGAGCTGCTTACATTTAGAACAA
The DNA here is from genome assembly GCF_017591425.1 of Ochotona curzoniae. NCBI lineage: Eukaryota > Metazoa > Chordata > Mammalia > Lagomorpha > Ochotonidae > Ochotona > Ochotona curzoniae. Next base: position 1,092,920 of record NW_024466219.1, on the reverse strand, counting down.
AACAAAAAATGTGTTAGGATAGAGACTAGAGGGCCCAGCATGATGGCTCATTTGACTAATCCTCCCCTTGCAAGCCATGGGCTCCCATATGGACGCTAGTTTGTGTCCCGGCAGCTCCAGTTTCCATCCAGCTCCCAGTTTATGGCCTGGGAAAGCAGAAGAAGATGGTCCAAGTCCTTGGGACCCTGCACCTGCATGGGAAACCTGAAAGAAGCTCCTGATTCCTGGCTTCAGATCAGCTCAGCTCCGGCCGCTTGTGGCAACTTGGGGAGTGAAGATAACAAATCTTTCTGTCTCCTCTCTGTATATCCGAGTTTTTATTGTAAAGGCAGATGTACAGAGAGAGGAGGAGAAGAGAAAGAACTCTTTTAAGAAAGGATGGAGACAAGCCAAATGTTTATGGGGAACATTAGGAATGTCTGTGAAGGTCCTTAGAAAAGATAAATGTGATTTGACAGGCCTCAGGCTCCGGAAGAGAGCCAGCTTTGCACGCCTGGCAACTTCCTTCCAACGTGGCCTATACATTCTAACCGTCCTAATCCCAGGAGGTGCTTTAATACCTGACAAGCTGGTTCTGAAGCATGGGCCTAAAGGGCCCAAAATACCCAAGGCCCTTCTGATGAGCGAGCAAAAGGGAACGTCTCATAAAAGGTCTGTAATTGACAGCAGGTGGGGGTGCGGGTGTGGGGTCCTAAAGTAGAGGGCAAGGACAGACCCCCCCACACAGACAGAGGTCAGAGGTGACTGTGGCTGAGGGCAATTCACAGCCTGGGGACTCATCCTTCAGCCTGAAGGAGGATTCAATAAAGTTAAATAAAGAGGCCTGGCGAAAGGCAGAAGCACACACACGTAAGATACATTCGATAAACATGACTGTGCTGCCGTTTAGAATTTCTGACCAAGAAAGGAGAAGGCGCCTACAACAGGTAACGGAAGGAAGAGATACAGAGAATGCTCACAGAGTTCCTAGGAACCAATTAGGAAAGAGCACACCTCTTAGGGGACAGTAAACAAAACAAAAACACGAACATCCAGCAAGCGCGTAACGTGCAAAGCCACGTCCGCTGACCGCGGAGAGCTGATGACCCCCGCTCTCTCAGCAACGCGTCTGATCAAGGAAAAGGTGAAAAGAGCTCTCCTTTCAGGGATGTATCTCAGAACAACGTTTTAAAAACAAACAGACTTACAAGCTAACTGGGTTGGTGAATGCAGCTTGAGTGCATGTCAGCCCACAGAAAAATACAGACTGCGATTTAATGTGTATGAAATTCAAATACAGCAGAACTTTTTACAATACCACAAAAATGGAATTGACCCAGGTGTCCGACCACTAGTAAAAGCACAAACAAAAATGTTTCGTGTCTGTACAGTGGGATATTGTCCAGGAATAAAGGGCAGTGGGTCCTTTATTGCTAGGACAATGGTGAAGTTCAGAGCGCCACAAGTTGGTTCGTCCTGCTGTTTGGACGAGCTCACAGTCTCGACTGCAGCGTGAGGTTGCAGGCTATGAGCAGGGCACACTCAGCCTCCGCACGGTCCTGAATACACCAAAGTCATTGAATTAGATGGTACGTCGGGAGGCAACGCAAATATGTCAGGATATTCACGTTCTCCAGAGAAAAAGAACGACGGTCCTACCGGCTATGTTGATTAGCCAGGCGGACGGAGCTCTGAGGAGTTGTGGGACTGTGCGCTGAGACCTAAGGTGCTCGTCAGCCCAATGCGAGTCCGAGGTACAGTGCCGGCGTCCCCAAGCTCTCGTCTTGTCTCAGACTGGACCAGGCCCAGCCGCGTCACGAAGGCCAGTCGATCTGCTTTATTCACAGTCTCCCAGTGTAAGTGCTGGTCACACCCCACATCCTTCATTCCTCGGGGCAGCATCTTCACTGGTTTGATCAAAACACAAGCGGGCTCCACAACTAAACAACTTGACGCATATAGTAGCCACCAGAGGAGGCCAGCTGGGGCAGTTTTAGGACAGCTGACTGCTGTAGAATGTGCTGGAAGGTCTGGGACCAGCAGGGCACCCAGAGGCCCCAGAGCCAGCCGTGGGCATGCATCTTCTCAGGTCGTGTATGGGTTGGGGGGCTGGGACATCTCTGATTTGTTCACAGACTGGCTGTGACCGCTTAAGGAGAACCCCACAACCATTTTCTTTTCCTTTAAGATTTATTTTTTTTATTGGAAAGTTAGATATACAGAGGGAAGAGGAGACAGACAGGTAGATCTTCCATCTGCTGATTTACTCCCCAAGTGGCCGTAAGAGCCAGAGCTGAGCCCATCTGAAGCCAGGACCCAGGAGCTTCCTCTGGGTCTCCATGTGGGTGCAGAGTTCCAAGACTGGCCGTCCTCAACTGCCTTGCCAGGCTACAAGCAGGGAGCTGGATGGGAAGCAACCCTGCTGGGACACAAACTGGCACCCATATAGGATGCCAGTGTGTGCAAGGCGAGGACTATAGCTGCTAGGCTACCGTGCTAGGCCCACCATTTTTATAACGCCATCAGAGGCCCGGCAGAGCCCCACATTCACTGAAGGAAAAAAGTGAGGTCACACAAACTGTTCCCTTAGGGTGCCAGAAGGGAAGAAAGATGGCCACACGGTTCCCTGACTTGCAGGGAAGGGAGTAAATGACAAGTACTGAGCCAGATATTCCTGAGGCGGGATCTCCCCATGTGAGAGACGGATGGGAGAGCGGGAAGGAACAGCGTGTCCACCACGTCCTCAGTGTACCCCAGCCGCATCTTGCCGTGGTCAGCGTGTGGGGTGTGCCTCGGCCAGGCCAGCTCCGACACAGCCAGCCCTCAGCCTCGCGAGGTGTGGCACAGGACAGGGTCCCTGGAGAGCAGGTACAGCCCCAGGAGTATGCAGGGGGGAGCAAGCATGCACAGGCCCTGAGACGTGAAAGTTTGGCTCTCAGAGAAGAAGACTGGGCAGGAGACAGGCTGGAGGCTGAGGTCACGTACGGAGGCCACGTGAGCCAGGAGTCAGACGCATGGACCCAGAGGAGGCCCAGACACGTAGCCCAGGTCAGGCAGCTGGGGCTGAAGGGTGTGTGCTCGGCTCAGCACGTTAGAGGGTGCCTGTGGCCTCACCAGCACTGCCTCCGCAGAGGGTGCTTGGCCACAGGCCCCTGTGTTGGAAATGGGGTGCCGCTGCTACAAGTGGACAATGGTTCCGAGGTTTAGCTTGCAAGAGGGAGCACCTAGACAGGGCACAGGTGGAGACTGGGTCTCGTGGAGAATGCTGGATAGGTCTGGGCTCGTGGGGTGCTGAGCAGGCTGCGCGGGCTGGGAGTGGGGGGCAAGCAGGGCTGCTGCTGCTCAGTGCTGGGGCCCAGGAGGAGTGCCTGGTAGAGCTAACAGCAGGCTGGAGTTTGAAGTCACACTCAGAGCAGTGGCACCCACTCTCCCTGCGCCTCCAGGACCCAAGGGGGCAGACTGCCAAGATGTACCCTCAGGCCGGCTACTTTGGGCTTTTCTGCCGGCTGTGTCACCTGCTTCCCTTCGTCCTCTCCATCACCCGTGAATCCCCCCTCTTTGTCACGCTCTGATGGCTTTGTTCAGCCTCTCAGAGCACCTCGCTCATGCTGCGTCCTGTGGGAAAGCCGGGGGCACCCCGGCTGCCTCCTCCACGCTGGCTGGGAGTCACTAGGCTCCCGCATTCACCAAGTGTCGGTTTCTACTGGAGTGCTCAGAAATGCATCTCGGGAGAAGCTGAACGGAAAGAAACTGCCCCACTTGCCAGTCAATGGGTGCATTGTGGAGCACATCCCTGCGAAGGCCAGCAGACCGCGGTCTCAGAGGCAGAATACATTTTCTTGGGGCTGCGCCGCTGTACACACACACGCCCATTGGCCGCCTGGGCCACACCTCACAGCTCGGGTGGAGGTGGGGCAGCCGCAGCCCAGGATAGTGAGAGCGGAGCCGGGACCGAACAGTGTCCGCAACCCTCGGCGCGATCGCCAACGAGCCCCAGGCGTGGGGAGGGCAGCGGCAGGCTCGTGGGAGCCGCGAATCCAGCCGGGTCGCAACCGGGACCCAGGCACGCCCGGACACGGCCGGGACGCGGCCGGGACCAGGGCGCAGCCCCTCGCCCCCTCCGCCCTCCTGCCCGCCAACCCGCCCGAGGATCATGGCCGCGCGCCCCGCCGTGCTCGCCTGTTTGCTGCTGACCTCGGGCCTGCTGCGGGGCGGCTGCGAGGCGCGCTTCACCGCCGAGCCGGACCCGCAGGAGGACGACGAGGAATCGCGGGCTTTCCCGGAGTCGCCCCTGCAGAGGCCCACGGTGCTGGTGGCCATCCTCGCCCGCAACGCGGCGCGCGCGCTGCCTACCTTCCTGGGCTGCCTGGAGCGGCTGGACTACCCCAAGAGCAGGATGGCCGTGTGGTGAGCGCCCCGCGCCGCGCCGAGCCGCGGGGCTTCCCGCGAGGCGTCTCCCCTGAGCTCTCGTCTCTGAGCTCCCGTGGTCCCCACCGCGGCTCCCGGCCCAGTGGCCAGAGCCCAGGGTCCTCCGCCGGGGGCGTGGACGCCCGACTGCGGCCGGGGCGGCGGAGAGAGCTGCGCTCGGACCCCCAGGCTTGCCCCTGCTCCCGCCTCCCAGGCTGGATCCGACCCTGGCTCTCCAGGGCGCGGGGAACCTGCCACCACGGCGCCTTGTCCCGCGCGCAGTGGGCGAGCGGACCTGCTGGATGCCCGGGGACTGTGTGCTGGGACACGCGCCACCGCCAGGCGCTGCGGAGAGGGCCCTGGAAGCTCGATGTGGCTGCCTCCCCACCTGTGGAGCGCAGGTGTGCAGCCTCCAGGGGCTGGTAGTCAGCGGGTGCTGCGCAGCCTTGGGAGCGCCCCCACGCAAGGGGTCCCCGGGGAGCAACTTCGGTCCCAGGGAGCTGTCCTTGAGCCGCTGGCGCCTGACCACAGCTGAGACAGGACAGCGCACAGGAGGGGATGCAGGCGCTGAAGGCGCCTGCCCAGCAGAGCTTAAATCAGGCGGAAGGGGCTCCTGCACACCTCCATGAGTGGTGGCCAGGTTAGCTTCGGAAGCTCTCGGTGTTTCCACTGAGAAGGCAGCGCCCAGCACAGACAGAGCTGCTAGCTGGCTGGTCAGGCATGAAAGGCCCGGGAAGTCCTTGTCTGGCGCAGGAGGCTCCGCGAATGGCTGTGAAGCCACAGGCCCCAGGTCACTCCCGATGGGGGAGGGGGCACTTGTGGCCCCGGGTGGGTTGGTGGGCTCTGCAGGCTTGGTGTTCTCAGTGGCACAGATGCCGAAGTGGCCTCCTGACTGCCCTTGGCTGAGGGCCAGGCTCCCGGGACCCCACCCCCATTCCTGCCTTCACCGTCAGGAGGTGGGGAAGTCTTGGCCTTGGGAGGAGCAGGCCGCCTGGGACACCTGCGTGGTTTCGCCGTCCGCCATGGTCTCTTCTAGTTCACACGGCACAGAACCGCGTCTGAGTCACTGGGGGTGGCGGTTCCTTATCCACTGGTTCCATAGATAGAAGTTGAGTGCAGATGCTTAATGCAGTGTTCCGCAGTCCCTGGTCTGGCTTAGTCCTGGTGATCATCCCGCCAGAGGTTAACCCTTCAGTGCTCGGGGAAGCCAAGTCAGACTGAGCACAGGTGCCCCAGGAGGCAGGCTCTGGCCAGGTCAGGGCTGAGGAAGTCAGAGCAAGGAAGTGGCTCCGACAAACGGCCTGAGTGGCTGTGAGGCGGTGGGGGAGGGGGCACAAGGAACTCTTGGCAGCAGGTACTGACTTTTAAAGGGGACATAGATATCACCCCAAACTGTGCGGGAGAGAAGTTTCCAGAAAGATGCTAGAGACACCTGACCAGAACTTGAGAGGCAGGGCCGGTGGCTGAGCGTTCCTGTGCTGTCCCCAGGGTCCGCTGACTTGTAGACGGCCCCCGAGTACAGGAGGTGACCACGGGAGGGGCTCTGCCTCCCTCTTGTTTCTCATTCCTGAGATCCATTCAGCGTCCATGATGCCACACTGCTGTCCACTCTGAGAGCCCGGCACTGCCCTGTCGGACCTGACCTCTGGGGAGACCTTTCCAGTGCCACCCTGCTGGGCCTCTCTTCTCCCTCACCTGTCTGCCTCTGCCAGGTGCTCGGGGATGTCTGGTGGGTCAGGGGTCACTGAGGCCCGGCCTGCTGACCGTGGACTTCTGGGCAGTGCTGTGTTGACACCCGCCTGGTAGGCGACATGTGAGGCAGCAGGAGTCGGGGCACTGTGGTCCCAGACTTTTGTGTGGTCCAGTCCAGGTTGTTCAGAGGGCCCACGGGGGAAACTTCTGCTTTAGAGACATCTGCTTGCATTGTAGCACGAAGGAAAACTGGGGCTAGAGATCCTCGTCTGATCGCTCAACCCACCCAGCAGATAGTCTGTCACCAAACTGTGTAAGACACCGGGAGGGCTACGCCTGCACTGCACGCGTAGCGCGAGCTCCGTCTGTGCTGGGCTGAGGGAGCTGTGAGGTGATATGGAGTGTGGCAATGTGTGTGCGACGGTGCTGTGGTGTGTGTGACTGTGTGAGATGGTGTTGTAGCATGTGGCAATGTGTGTGACGTGTGTGATGGTGCTGTGATGTGTGACTGCGTATACTGCTGTGTGTGTGATGTGTGTGATGGTGCTGTGGTGTGTGTGTATACTGCTGTGTGTATACTGACACGTGTGACGTGTGTGATGGTGCTGTGGTGTGTGACTGTGTGTGTGACGTGTGTGATGGTGCTGTGATGTGTGACTGTGTATACTGACACGTGTGACGTGTGTGATGGTGCTATGATGTGTGACTGCGTATACTGCTGTGTGTATACTGACATGTGTGACGTGTGTGATGGTGCTGTGATGTGTGGCAGTGTGTGTGATGGTGCTGTGTGTTACTGTGCTGTGGCATGTAATGGTGTGTGTGACAGTGCCGTGGCGTGTGACCGTGTTGTGTGGGACAGCACCGTGACATAGTACGATGCCGTGGCCTGTGACAGTGTGGTGTCCTGAGGTGCTCTACCTGTGACACCTGTGGCGGGGGCTGGTGTGTGTGGAGTGCCGAGTCCTGTCTGACAGTGCTGCGATGTGTCTCTTTAAGACAGTGGAGCCACAGACAGTGGCCTTAGCCACAGAAGGTCGGCTGGTATCACTCCCTTCCCAAACATGTGATTAGGGAAGCAGGGCCATGTCCATGGTGGTGAAGGTTGGAGCCTGCTCAGAGGAGCCTAGTGGTGCCCCAGAGGCCTTTGGTTGCTCATGTGGCGCCTGCTGCTGTCTGTGAGGGGCACGGGGTGGCACCGGCCATGTCATCCCCGAACTGCTTGGTAAGGGAGGTGCTGAACCCGGGGCCCTCTCTGGTGTCCTGTTAATGGGCCAGGAGGAGCTCTGCCTGGCCCTAGGGCTGCGGACCCCCTGTCTTGCGTGGACGTTGTCTCTGACTGGGTTGGGAACTGACCAGGGCCTGTTGACGAGTGTTTGGCCGTGGGTGCAATTTTGCATGGCACTGTGGATTGTTCCGACGCCGTCACTGGCCGTGGCAATCTGTTACTCGGTCCTGTGGTCCACGCTGTATGTCACTCTATAGGACAGAGGCAGCCAGCTGCTGTGCTCGGTTCCCGTCCATCCTGCCCTCCTGCCCTCCTGGCCCTCCTGGCCCTCCTGCCCCTCCCGCCCCTCCTGCCCTCCTTTTCCTGACAGTGCCAGCCTGCCCCTCCTGCCCTCCTTTTCCTGACAGTGCCAGCCTGCCCCCTGAGCACTCAGGGAGGACGTGTTGGGGAAGAGGGTCCTTCCTCCTCAGTCACAATGACTGAGACCAGGAGCCTCGGGGTGACTGAGCCCTCAAGTTCACGGGAAGTGAGCGGCAGTGCAGCCGAGCTGGGAGGCAGGGCCTGCGAGAGCTGACCAGTGCTTGAGCGTGGATCCACGCCGTGTACACCAGCAGTGACTGCTCCATTAACACCCTCCCTAGGCGCCAGTACCAACACCATAATTAACATTGTGTTAACTATGGCTCCTGAATGTGTTTTAAATCCATGTTTTAAGAGAAGGGAAAATTTGGCAGGCGTTGGATTTAAAGAATGTTTGGAAGGAGCCCTGTGCTGCAACACACGCATGGGCAGCTGGCGTTGCAGCCAGCACAGCTGGCCTGCCTGTCGAAGGCCAGTGGGTTCCGGGCTTAGCCTGCTGGTCGACGGAACGAGAGAGGGTCTGGTAAGCGTTCTTTCCACCGTTCCGGTCACTCACTCGAGGCTCTGGCGCTGTCTAGCGCCCGGACCCTGCCATATCGCAGCAGCTTTCCAAGAAACGGGCGAGCCGGGTGGGCAGCCGCTTGCTGGGGCTTCCACCACCTGGCCACAGGAGCGACTCGGGGGCATCAGCGGTGGTGTTTCCACATGCGTGGTGGCTGCGTTCAGGGTTCAGGGACCACAGAGCGCCAGTTTTTACACTTCTCAGTCAGTGGTCTTGGATGTTTTGTCTCTTAAACTCAACCATCTCTCTGATAATTAGAGAAAACCGTCAGTCATCGCCAAGCCATCCATTGCAAAACAGAGGTGCTGCTCAGAGTCGCTCGTTTCCTACAGGTCGAGACTAGAGTCAGACAGCCGTGGCACAGCAGCTAAGCACGGGTTTGAGTCCTGGCCCTGCCTCTGGCTCCAGCCTCCTGCTGAGGCACTCTTGGGAAGTGGCAGGTGGCGGCCGCAGCCTCAGGCTCCTGTCCCATGGAGTACTGGACTCCTGGCTTTGAGCCAGCACAGGCCCAGCTGCTGCACAGTTAGAGAGCAAACTAGTAGGTAGAAAAATCTGTCTTTCACACAAACAGTGAATAAACATTTTTAAAAGTTGAAGTAGCTAATGCCGCTACTGACTGACACACACCCGGAACGGTCCCTGCTTCATTCTCGATATGTGACAGGGGTGACTCACGTGCGCCCTGTGTAGCTGGTGTCTCAGAGGCTGTCGGTTCAGGCAAATTTCTTCGTGGGCTTTTTGTTTCTTCAGTTGAAAATGCTACCCTCATACCATAAAATGTCCAGCATGGTGGGTGGGAACATGAAATGCAAAGCCCGTTCCACTGCCCTCGCCTGCCCGGAGACGCTCCGGTTAACGGCTGCTTGTGTCTGTCTAGAAGCTACGCATCTGCTCCTATCTCCTGCTTAGCACACGTTCTGTGACACTCAGAAATCTCCACCTGCTGTGCACTTGGTCACTCAGCTGCTCACTTACCCATCCCACCAGCTGGGGCCACAGCAGCAGGAAGGTGGAGGTGGAACCAGCGTCGGTGAGAACCAAGGCACTTGGCTGTGGAACACCAGCCCCACATCCACGAAACACCTGCTGCCATCAGCTAATGATGCAGGAACATGTCTTGAAGTCCACACATAGTTTTAAATAACCCATATGTTCTGGGATCATTCTGAGGTGGCCTCATGTCTGGTATCAGCCATTCTTGTTAGCACACGTATGTGTTGGATTCGTAACACCATAGAGATAGCATCACGCTAAGTATGTTGCGTTCAAGAATCTTTAAAAAGAAAGTTTCTAATATTTTTTGTCTTTAAAAAATTTTTTTAAAAGATCCATCTCTGAATGCCAGGCTCTGTAAGTGCTGCTGGTCATCGACGCTGTGCCCAAGGGGCTCAGCGGAAGACAGCCACGCATGGCACCTGTCCCAAGTCACTGACAGGGGTCAGGCCTTAGCTCTCTGGCCTCTGGAGAATCTGGTCCATTAAAAACAAAACAGAGCGACTCCGACAAGGCAGGTCTCTAAGAGATCAGGCAAAGTGTGCTGCGATCACTTCCACAAGCAAGCTGTGCCTGGTTAGGCAGCCGCTGGCCAGGTCTGCGTCCTCGCACTGCCATGAGCTGCTGTCGCCCGGCTTTGTCTCCACCATGTCCCACTGTGCACCTGTCTGCTCGGGCTGCTCAGGCTGCTCAGGGCACCCCAGGACTCCAGGGCAAACCTCTTTTAGCCCAGTAGCCTGGTGGTGAGAGGCTGTGGACCACACTGGTTGCCAAGGTCGTCTTCCTTCGTAAACGGGGTGGGAAGCAGCCCCTTGCTGATGTGCTCCGTGAGCAGGCGTGTTAGGCCTGAGGGGAGCCTACATTTCGCTGGCAACGCCTGGGTCCTGTCTTGATGGCCCAGGGACTGTGTCCTCCCTCCTGCTCCTTGTGCGAGCCTGTCTCTGAGTCCCACCGTGGGGAGAGACCCCGGGGCATCCCCGTGTGAGTCCATGAGCGGAGCTGAACTGAGCTTTGGGGAGACAGCAGGACTTGCATTCCCAGGGCATCTGTGGAGACTGTGGTGTGGACACTGGGACCTGTGGCATTCCCGACTGCCAGACATCCCTGGCCGGACTAAGAAGCTGCCTTTGAGTTTTCTGGCAGCCAGCCAGCCCTCTAATCCCACCCACGCTGCATATACACGGTGGCGATTATGGCCGAGACCTGCCGGGATGCGGGGCCAGGGGCCAGGGAACCAGGCTCTCTTTTTTAGCAGTGGTTAGCAGAGTGGCAGGCCAAGTGCGCCCCATGCCTGGCCCCATTGCTGGCATAGCCCTCAGCTTGTCAGACTGGGCCTCACTCTGTGCATCTGGCACAGGAAGCTCCACACGCCAGGGCACCAAAATTTTCTAGAAAATTGCATATTTTCTCTCTGCTACCAATTCTGTGAGGCTTCAGATGCCCCAGAAACACAGGTAAAGCCTACTGGGTGCGTTCAGACTCGTAGCTGAGGTGGCCCTGGAGTGGTAGGGCTGGCAGGAGTGGATGGAACGTGCACACTGTCCTGCCCACCCCCGGAAGGCTGCTGGGCCCCCCTTAGGGCTCCACAGACGCGTGGGGCAGGTGTACTTGGGCACGCACAGGCCCGCCTCCTCCCTGATAATCTCGAGCAGCAGGGCTGGACTCCGCATCTGAGACGAGGACAGAACTGACGTGGGCCCCCTGGGCTTGGCGACTGCAGGCTGAGCCAGAAAGGGCAAGGCTCCTGGAATGACTTGTGCCCGCGCCAGCAGTTCTGGCTATGCCCCGTTCAGAGCACAGAGTTGACAAACCCTGGTCCCTGCATTCCAGATGAGCCCCCCATGCGGCCAGGGTTATTTTGCTGAGAGGAGCAGCAGGTGAAGGACGGTAACAATGAGGCTGCAGTGCATTCCTTGAGCCACCGCAGCCCCAGCCAGGGTATTTCATTTATTGGCCTTGATTGTCCTCAGCACGCTCTGTACGGCTTCTTCCTTGGTTTGCAGCAAATGTGAGAAGTCCCCTCGGATGTGTGTCGGGGGTGTGAGGGGGTCTGGGACTGCCTTGGATATGAATGGGGGGTCTGGGACCGCCTTGGATATGAATGGGGGGTCTGGGATCCCCTTGGATGTGAGTGGCTTGCTGCCCACAGTGACCATATGTGAGGGGCCGTCTGGTTTGTCCATGCCTCCAGGACCCTCAGCTCACACACCCCCCTGCCCTGCCTTTTAGATTCCACCTTGTAGGGAGTGGGCAAGGTTTGCTCTCACTGTAGGCTGTCCCCACAGGCATCCTGGTGCTCAGCGATGGCCCAGCTGCCCAGGGGCTGGCGCCATGAGGGCCATCTGGCAGATCAACGGGAGGCAGCATTTTGGGCAGGCGTGGGCGGCCAGTGGAGCAGTGGGTGCAATGGTTCCCGGGTGGCTGCAGTCCCACTTGTTGGCTGGGCCCCAGGTGCACATGCACTGGGCTATACCCAGTCAGCCTGCCAGGCTTGGGGTACCCGGGGACCAGTCCTGTGCCAAAGTTTCTTGTTTCACTCTGGTGCGGGGCCTCTCTCGTCACTGCGGGTGGAATTTCCAAGGCTGCTTTAATGGCCCCGCAGCCTCCCCTCCTCCATTCCTAGATGGGCACAAACAGAGCTGCCTTTGTGTCGCAGCTTCAGAGCTGTCTGTGGGCAGCATGCCAGCTGGGCAGTGGATGGATGGCAGCGATGCCAGCAGGTGACTGGTGTCCTGTTCTCTCAGCCCAGGAGCACTCCGGTGGCACTTGCCAAGTCCTCCTTAACAATGGGCTGAGTCTCATAGCCCCTCCAAGGCCTGTGGACTAAAATGACCCAGAGAGAGCTGGGGACATTTGTCCAAAGAGGAGAAAATGGTGACTGGGACGATTACTGAATGCCTCCCGCCCTGAGACCGGCAAGGATGCCCCATGGCTCCACCTGCCAGTCTCTAAGTCCCAGCGGTGTCCCCAGTAGTCATGTGTTTAACCAGCGGAACTCAGTCTTAAGCTAGTGAAAAGTCGAAAGGTTCCGGCCGCACTGCCCACAGGCTCCGTGGCCGCACTGCCCACAGGCTCCGTGGCCGCACTGCCCACAGGCTCTGTGGAATCTGGCTCCTCAGGTGCTCAAGGGAAAGGCTCGACCTGCGGAGGGGGGCCCTGACGTCCCAGAGGGCCAGCACTAGGTCTGAGCTGAGGTCTCAGCGCAGCGAGGCCCCCAAGCGGGACAGGAGGGATGGGATGGCGGCAGTCAGTCTCCTGTCTTGGGATTAATGGGGGTCTTCCACAGGCTCAGGGGAAACATGAATTTTTTAAACAAGATTTATTTATTTTGACTGCAAAGTCAGATATACAGAGAGCAGGAGAGACAGAGAGGAAGATCTTCTGTCTGATGATTCACTCCCCAAGTGACCACAACATTCAGAGCTGAGCTGAACCAAAGCCAGAAGCCAGGAGCTTCTTCTGGGTATCCCACCCAGGTGCAGGGCCCCAAGGCTTTGGGCCTTCCTCGACTGCTTTCCCGGGCCACAAGCAGGGAGCTGGATGGGAAGTGGGGCTGTCGGGATTAGAACTGGCGCTCAGATGGGATCCTGGTGCATTCAAGGTGAGGACTTTAGCTGCTAGGCCACCGTGCTGGGCCCTAAACATGAATTTTATAAAGTTTTGCATAAGGATCAACTTACTTCCTGATTCCCCTTCCGAGCTTTTTGAAGTGCAGTGAGCTTTGTTTTCCAGCCCCCAGGGTCAGTGCTTGGGATCAGGCTTGTCCCACTGAGCTGCCATGTGACAGAATGCAAAGCAGGTCCCGCTGTTGGCTTGGTCCTGTCTGCTGCTGGGCCCTGGCTGCCCCCTCTGACTGCTCCGACCTTGGTCACCCTCTGCCCCATGGGTCTGCTCTGACCTTGGCCATGCAGTGGACAGCCTCCAGCTGCTGGCCGCCTCCTGCCCAGATCCTGCCCATCGGGAGCTGTGCACTGCAGGCTGCCTTGGTGACATGGGGGCCCAGGCACGGTGGTAACACACACTGTCCTCAGTGTGACTGAGCTTAAGGCCCTGGCAAAACTGTGCACTTGCAGTGCCCAGGACCCTCTCCGCATTCCCTTGAAGCAATCAGCTTGAAGCACCGGCCCAGGGGGCAGGCTGAGGGGCAGCAGGGCCTCTGCTTCCCTCCCAGGGATCTCAGCCCAGGAACACCCCTGGGGCGACGCCCTTCTGCCCTCGTCTCTCCGGTCTGTGTTTCCGGGGTGGCACGTCCCAGGTAGGTCTGGGTGGGCTTGTTGCTGGATGGAGACGCCTGTTCTCCTTCGAGCTTCTCGGGAGACATGAGATTCCTTCCTGATGTTGTTGGCGAGTGCGGCTTTTGTTTCAGTTCTCAGCAGTGCACATGGCTCACCAGTTAGTGGAGTGAACCTGCTCGCGTTGTGCCAGCACAGCCCTCCCCACCGCCCCCCGATTCTCTAGGGCACATTCTTGGCAGGTGGGCCTGCGTTCACTACCGTCCACACAGGATGGCTGCTAGTGGGATCCAGGGACGCTCCCAGGAGGAATTAAAGTGCACTGTGGGAAGTCAGCCCGAGGATTCCAATGCCAAATAGAAGGTAGAAACATGGCCAGATATGTGCTGGCCGCTGGCCGCTGGCCGCGCTGACAGTGCCTGCATGTTGGTGGTTGCCTGCCATTCCCGAGTGGCCACAACAGTTGGAGCTAAACCAAGCCGAAGCCAGGAGCCAGGAGCTTCTTCCAGGTCTCTCATGTTGGTACAGGGTCCCAAGGCCTTGGGCCATCCTTGACTACTTGCCCAAGCCGCAAGCAGGGAGCTGGATGGGAAATGGAACCGCCAGAACAGGAACCAATACCCATATGGGATGCCAGCTGTTTTACCAGCTCCACAAAAGAAGACAGTAGGTGCAGGTGCAGGTGCAGGCTAAGGAGGCTGCTTCTGGTTCAGGGTAAAAAGCCCTGTCTGTGCTGGAGGTGTCCTTCTCACAGAAACCCTTCAGTCCAACCCTGGGGAGGAGTCGCATGAGCAGACCCTGCAGCTGGGAGAGCTCAGAGCTGTCACCTGGCAAAGCTTGGCTGCTCCCCATACCAGGAACAAGATAACCATGAGGATGGCATATCTCACAACTGAGCCCCCGGCACTGCGTCCCCCACATGGAGACTCAATCCTTTAAGCCCTGACACCTGCTCACCTCCCAGGTAGCGCTAAGCTGACTTTCATACGCCGGAGACCCGAGAGCAGTGTAGTTGGCAGAGTTTTAGAAGTGAGAGGCTCATTGGCAGAGCTGCTCAGTTCATGTTCAAATTCAAGCTGCTCCCAGGCCCGACGTCTGGATGAAACGTGTGCCATGTGGCTTGTGGGAGCTTGGTTTGGCACCTGTCTCCGCCCCGGGTTCGGCAGGAGCCGAAGTACTTGAAGCATCTCTTGCTGCTTTCCCAGGTGTATTAGCAGGGCGCTGGAGCAGCTGGCACTGGCACTGGTGCTCATATGGGATGCTGGGGCGGTGGTGGCATCTTCATGCGCTGCGTCACAGTGTCGGTCTGACCAGTTTGAAGTGGATGATGTAGTTAGCATGAGAGCTTGTCCCAGACCAGGCCCAGTGCAGGGATGTAACTGGACACAGTGACAGCTCCCTGGGGCCGCCTGAGCGCAAAGCCCCGCTGCCGAGGGCAGCCATGCCCACGTGCTGCCCAGCACGCCCACCACACCCTGGCTGTCCAGGCCCTGCGGAATGGCAGGGAGCTGCGATGTGAACGTTCTGTGAGCCATTCATGACCAAAAGTGCAACGCGCACTGGCTGGGGACAGATGACACGCCCGTGTGACGTGTGTGCGCCACGTGAGGGAACAGAGTAGACATGCCTGGGGCGGTAACTCGGGGAACGTTTCCTCCGGGTTTGGGTGCGAGCGGCGCGTCTCGGCTTCAAAATCGCATCATCGGTTATTTTTTGAAAATACTCATTTTATACGTCGTACTATAAATCTTTAAACTTTTAAAACATTTTAACTTAAAATTTATTACATTTTAGTACATTCCCACACCAACACCTCTACGTGGGTGTATATTTTGTGCTGGAATGGGGTCACTCAAGGCCTCCACCCAGCTCCTCGGCAGCCAGCCCGCTACAAGGTTAAGGTCAGAGCCAACCTTTTTGTGCTTCCCGCTGGAGCGGAAACCTGGCGTCCTCCTCGGGACACACGGCTTCTCCTTGGGACACACTGGGCTTCTCACAGGACGTTGGGCTTCTTCTCAGGATATACTGGGCTTCTCCTCGGCGGACACTGAATTTCCTCTCGGGGGACAGTGGGCTCCTTGAGGGATGCTGGGTTTTCCTGAGGGGGGCACCTCTGTCCAGTTAGCTCATTTGGCTCTGACACATTCTTTCTTGCTGTGGGGATGGCCTGGTGCCTGCTTGGTTTCCATACCTCACAGGATATGCCTGCTATGGGGACGTTGTGTGCCAGGAAAACAAAGCGTGCCATGCTGTGCCACAGATTCCACACGTTCATGATGGAAATGAGATGCAGGTGAGCTCCTTCCGCCACGCCGGAAACCAGCCCGCCGCCCAGCGTCCTGCAGGCTGAGAGGGACATTGTCCTGCCGGTGCCGTCCGTCTCCAGGCCGCCCGCCTCAGCCCTGGTGGCCGTTGAAACTCTGATGAAGGGGCTCTTTCCTCAGCCTGTGTTAGCAGCACGCCAGCTTTGCAGTGGTTTAAAACACAGACAGTGGCACAAGACCAGCTCTTCCTGCTCCTGCCTCGCACAGAGAATCTTGAGTACAACCGAGTCCTGACAGGAATGCGGAGGCAGGTCTGGGGCTCCCCCTAGCCCGGGGTGGCCAGCACCTGGCAGCGTCTAGACCAGGACACAGACGGGGTGTCTGCACACAGGGCCTCAGCCATGCTGGTGTGGGAGCACAGCCTGTGTGAGCTGCACGGGGACCCCCGCACAGGCCGCCACGAGCCTGGCCAGCCCCTTCCTGCCTGGCGGCAGTGAGCGCTCATTCCAGGACAGTGAACTAGAAAAACTCAGTCTTCGCTGTGGGATGGAGTGGATGAGATGGGCCAAGGCGCAGCCTGGCTGGTCACCGCTCATCTCGCGGAAGGCCATCCGTGGAAGCAGCTCAGAAGACGGGGCACGGAGAGGCTGGCCTGTGGGGTGCCCTGTGGACTGTGAGACCCAGACCTGGGGGAGCAGGTAGCCTGAGAGTTCCACAGGCCCACCTCACCGAGACTGAGTATTGCCACGTGACTAAGCCACAGTCCCAGTTACGGATCCCACATGCTGGCGTCGAGGACAGCTCCAAAAATTGTTTTGCAGGCCAAGTGCTGGGGATGCGTGTGGCGTATGCTCGGGAGCGGGGTGGGGTGGGGTGGGGTGGATGTGCTATTGCCTAGGAGCTGAAGGAATGCGATGGGCCCAGTAGTGCGGGAGCAGACTGACATGCTGGAGAGGGGTGTCAGAGAAGGGCCCAGAAGGACCCAGAGAGTTAGGGGATGGCAGGAAGACTGAACGGATGTGGAGGGGCCAGGTCAGTTTTAAGGAATGCCAGGTAGGGGACATATTTGGATGCATGTGGCCGAGGGTCTTCTAGATTGTTTGTTCCAGGGACTCTCAAGCAGGACAAATGTGAATCTGCAATTTTATATGTGATGGGTGAACGCAGGAGACTGCTCAGACCATGAGGAAGAGATGGGATGGAATGTGAGGAAAAACAGTGAGCTTGATGGATGCACCAAGAGCGCAGGCCAGAGCTGGGCCACGGGCACCTGCTCACCGCTGCTCACCGCTGGGCCACGGGTGCCCTGCTCACCGCTGCTCACTGCTGGGCCACGGGCGCCCTGCTCACCGCTGCTCACTGCTGGGCCACGGGTGCCTGCTCACCGCTGCTCACCGCTGGGCCACGGGCGCCCTGCTCACCACTGCTCATTGCTGGGCCCCGCCCGCCTGGCCCTGCTCACCGCTGCTCACTGCTGGACCACGGGCGCCCTGCTCACCGCTGCTGCCCCCGGCCTGGCCCTGCTCACCGCTGCTGCTCCCCCCCTCCCGCCTGGCCCTGCTCACCGCTGCTGCCCTCCGCCCCCGCCTGGCCCTGCTCACCGCTGCTCACTGCTGGACCACGGGCGCCCTGCTCACCGCTGCTGCCCCCCACCTGGCCCTGCTCACCGCTGCTGCCCTCCGCCCCCGCCTGGCCCTGCTCACTGCTGGGTCCCCTCTCCCCCCGCCTGGCCCTGCTCACTGCTGCTCACTGCTGGGCTCCCCCTCCCCCCCGCCTGGCCCTGCAGAGCACTCCCTGGGAAGTAACCAGAAACCAGAACTCCAAGTGTGCGTTCCAGGAAGTGTGTGCACTTTCATGCTGTTGCAAGGGCCATGATTTGGGACACGTCACAGGTGACTTTGGCAGATGGTTGGCGGATGTGCTCTGATTTGTAAGGGATGGAGGACCCCTGTCAGGGAGGTCCATGTGAGGGCAGGGTGCCAGACCAAGGCCTTTGCACAGCCTCTGCCAGCCCCTCACCAGGCGAAGAACAACACAGGAGTTGGCGTGAGTGAGCACGGCGGCTTGTATCCCAGCACCCTGAATGGGTGTCAAGGTCAGGAGGTCAGGGGAGCATGGGAACCTTGAGCCACACTCAAAGCACTGTCCTTGAGGAGGTGGAGGCTGTGTGTGATGCAGTGAGTGGGATAAGGGCTTAGAAATCGAGCCAGAACCAGGCACCAAGCAACGATCGTGGTTCGCCTGGGTGGCATGGCTGCAGACCTCGGGCTGGTGTGCCCACAGAGCACAACACCGCATCAAGTTTTCATGTCTCAGGTGAGACACACGCTGTGAATCCTGTGGTTATCTTGAAGAGCTGGAGAGGGAAACGCCATCTGGACGAGAAAGAGGAGCCGGAAGAGTAAATAAGGCGCCCCAGTCGCAGGGCGTCCGACATACCCGGAACCTCTGTGAAGTTCAAATGCAGATTGGCCCTAAACACAGGAAGCAAGAGTGGATGATGTCATGTCACGTCCTCAGAACGCCACCTTGGACAGAACTCAACGACTGCATGCAAGTCACACGCATAAGTAACTCTGAGTTTAATAAAACAGAAGCAGAAAAAGCAGCAAGGATTGAATGCTCCTTGGCAGGTGAAACGGAGGGCTCAAGATCTGGGGGAAAAAGAAAGCATGAGCCAAACGGGAGAACGGCAGCGTGACGAGCATGCGTGTGGTCCCTGCACGCACACGAGGCGCACACGAGCCATGGTCAAGTACTCAAGGCACACACACATGCTCACATACATAGGTGTGCACATGCAAGCACACACGGGCACATGCTGCGTCTGGGTGCAGCATGTTTGTGGTGGCCACGGCCCTGGCTGGCCTGGCCAGGCCCCTGGTCCGCCTGAGTCTTCATTCCCGAGTCCCCGCCCCCACCCTCTCCCTTCCTCACCCTGGCTGCTTCAGGCTTCCGTCCCCGCCCCAACGGGTGTGAAACTGACCATCAGGGATTTGGGATGCAAAGCGTGTTTTAACAGACTGATTAGAGTTTTAAATTCTTTGGCCATCTGGAAGATTGTTTTCTACTGCAATGAGGCTGAATGATTTTTAATTAATTATAGGATGTATTCATCTTATGAATGAAGTTACAGTTTCTTGTCACAGAGACTTAGAGATCTGCATATCTTTACAACAATTGTTATCGTATATGTTGCTTTTCTGGGTTTCAAATTCTGATAGATCTGCTCTAGCCATTTATTTCCTCGTCGTCTTTACGATACAGTGAGGAACTGGGGTGTGAAGCGATAACAAGTGGTTCCGCCTCAGAACCCTGGCTGCCAGCACCCCGCCCGCTGCCTAGTTGGGTGGATCACCGCGTCAGTCAATGGAGAGGCTCGCCACTCTGTTGACTGTGCCACTGCCACCCTCCAAGGAAGTCTGTCCATTACATCTGGGAGCTGATTGGCTCCCAGCTGCTGTCCACCCCTTACAGGTTGAAAACCCGTTGTCCCCAGCGCTTGTGCTCAACGTGTCCCGGGTGCGAGAGTCTCAGACTTGGGATCTCCGTGTAGGACTCACTGGCGCAGTCTCCTGCATGCCCAAGGCTGAATTCAGGGCTGGACCAGCACCTGCCGGTGGCTGCCTCCCACCCCCAGGGGCGGGGCACGCCCACTCCCACGCTGTGCTGAGCTAGCAGGGTGTGTGTCAGGGCTGTTTCCCAACACCCTGGAAATCCACATGGCCCAGAGGGCTCCTACATGTCTCCACTGGCAACCATCCCAGGAGGGCGTGGCTTCCTCTTGCTGTTGAGCTTGAGCCTGGCAATGCCACCCCCTCCCCAACACCAGCCTGGGGAGTGGAGATGAGGACCCCACAGCACCTGCTGCCAGCCAGGGCGCGAAGACCATGGTGGGGCTCATGACCGCGGCCTGGCTGGGCTGGGGCGTGCTGAGCGCTCTGCTCCGTGGCCTGGCTGGAGGCTGGACAGTGGCGGGCCCTCCCTTGCCCCGGCAGGAAGGCTGCTGCCTTCGCCTTGTTTGTGGTTAGCGATGCCAAGTCCATTTTCTGTGTGTGTCACTTGGCCTGAAGGACACACCCTGGTGAGGCTGGGAAAGGAGTGACTCACCTGCCCAGTCGCCTTGTCGGCAGCGACATCTGGGCCTTGGCTTCTTGTCTCCTGAGCACCCCTGAGGGGCAGGGAGCACCAGCCCCCACTTCTTCCTGGGCCCCCAAGGCCCTTCCGTAGCTTGAGAGTGAAGCGCAGGGACCCGAGAGGCACCGTCCCCAGCACATGCAGCCAGGCCGAGGACAAGGGCTCCAGAGGTGGTCGCCATCCTTGGCTGTGTTGTTGGTGACAGGTGACCAGCTCAGACACTCCACTTGGGGAAGTCACAGAAGGTTCCTGGGGGCCCGAGGGCCCAGAATCCTGAGTCTGGGGGAAATCAAGCAGGGGTGGAGGTCCTCCTTCCTGAACCCCGTCTCTGCGTCCCCAGCCGGGAAGCTGCAGCCTTCAGAGTTGGGTGAAGCGCAAGTCACTGACGGAGCCGCAGCTCCAGGACAGGTGCCCCATCCCTGGAGCAGGAAGCCGGATGGCGCCCAGGGGCTCTGGGGGGCGGGGGGGGGGGACTCTGTGACACAGCGCACAGCCGGCTCACCCGCGGCTCAATCACAAGCAGCCGGCTCTGTCTTGCAAGGTGTTCCCTCCCGCCTGGATCCCACTGCACGGTTCAAAACAGGACTCACTCTTCCTGACCTAACACGCGGGGTGGGAGATGGGGCCTGGGTCTCCCTGAGGCTGGCCGGCGGGGCCCTGGGAGCGAGCAGAGGGCGGCTGTGTGTGCGCAGGCCCCTCCCGGGAGCTGCAGGGGCACACAGCATTCCTCCCTTGGACAGCAAAGTTTTCCGTAACAGACAAGAGGGAAAAACCCCAAAACAACAACCAGCAGAACAGCCTCCTGCTTGTTTGACACCTGGCTAAGAATAGCCCAGCTTGAAACTGCGCGTGCGGCTGAGGGGCGGACTAGGAAAACAGCACCCCCCCGCCCCCCAAAACCATCCGGGCCCCAGACACCAGCAGCCCCAAAGTGCATAAGTTGGAGGCTGGCCCTGCCCCTGGCTGCCCCTGCCGGCTGGCAGAGTTGTCGCTGGCCCCGAGACAGCAGGTACTGGTCAGCAAGGGACTGAAGGCTTCTCCCAGCAGCTGAGCTGTCCGTCTGGGTAGCCGTGTGGGGCAACAGACCTGGGTTCAGCTGCCCAGAGGCTGCCGGCCCTCCCTCTGCTCCCGGGCCAGCTGTCCGCCGCTGGAGCAGCAGGTGGGGTGGCTCTTTTCAGAAGCCAGGTGCCCCGGGCAGTTTCCCTCCGCGGTGTCCACGTCCTGGGACACCAGTGGGTCCTTCATGAGTCTGTTGCCACGGCTTTGTTCTGTTGTCGATGCAATCCAACATTTGTTCACCAAGTCAGCAGACAGATGCTGTCGAGTGATTCTGTATCAGGCACAGTTTTTTAAACTTTAAAAGATCAGGTTGGTTTTTAGAAAAGATTTATTTGTTTTACTTGAAGATCAGAGTTACACAGAGAGAGAACTTCCAGCCACTGGTTCACTCCCCAAACGGCCGCAATGGCTGGCGTGGTGTGAAGGTGGAAGCAGGCGCTTCTTCCAGGTCTCCCTGTGTGAATGTGTGTGAGTTTGTGCTTATGTGTGTACACACGTGTGCACGCACACTTGCATGTATATATCACACGCACATGTGTTTACACATGTCTACACGTGTGCACACACCCAATATCCGTGTTTACACCTGTCTCAGGTGTATCATGAACACAGTGGTTGTCCATGCACAAGCATATGTGCAGTGTGTGTTTGTGCACACATACATGTGTATGTGTGTGGTGTGTGTGTGTGTGTGTGTGTGTGTGTGTGTGTGCGTGCGCAGGGCACAGCAGGGGAAAGCCTAGATCTGAATGTTCTGGAAGGTGGACGTGACTGCCACTGCACAGACTGGGAAGCAAGGCCAGGCTTCCGTGCCCATCAAGGCTGTGGAGCTGGCGGTGGGAGTGCGTGTGCCAACGCCAGCGCCTCGTTTGGCTGGGCTGTGGGGGCTACACAGGAATGCTGTGACTCGGGGTCCAGGGGGAGCCAAGGGGCGCACCATCGCTGAGCAGCACCTGTGTAAAGAGGGGACTGAACCGAGGCAAACCTCTGCTAGGGGCATGGAGGCCCCTGTTCGCTCCTGACGCCGCCCGGGGACTGTGGGCCTGGTACTTGCAGTCCACACAGGGCGTGCCTGGCGGGACAAGGTCACTTCCACAGCCACCCGGCCCTGGCCTGCAGCTTCCTCTGTGGTCACGGCTGGCCGGCTCTGCCATGACCTCATGTTTTCAGGGTCTGTGTTTTGCTGTCGTGTGGCCCTGCCAGACCTCCGGCGCCAGCTGGCTTTGGGGACCTTCGTCCAGCTTCCCCAGCAGGCCACGCATCACAGTTGTTCCAGCTGCTCCACCCAGCCCCCAGTCGAGGCCTGGTCATCCATCCCTGGCCCTTGCCTCCGTGCAGACCAGGCAGCCACGACTTAGGGTGGGGGGCCCTGCCCAGCGCCTGCACCCAGCGCCAGGGTTCAGGATGTGGTGTAAGCCGACAGAGCTTGCTCGGCTGTGGCCTGGGGCTAACACCCGCTGCGAGGACTCCGTGAGCTCAGGTTTGCGTGAAGTGCGTGCACGCGTGCCTCAGCAGCGGCTCTGGAGCAGCTGGCAGCAGCATAGCCATTCTGGTGGCAGGCCTCGGGGGAGCAAAGCTGTCCACACAGAACCCTGGGTGTGAAGCTTCCAGCAGTATTGGTCACCACAAGCAGAAGCCGGAAACGTCCAGGGGCCCTGACCCATGAATGTCCACGCTGCACAATATGACTCAGACATAGAAGTGCAGGTTCACGTCACCCTTGGAGAGACCATGGCAACATACAAAACGAGACACCCCGCACAGACGGCCACGGCTGCCCCGCATGGTGGAGACGGGGAAGGGAAATGGAGCAGTAATTCCAGGATACAGAGAGGGGCACACGGAACTGCCCCGGGGTTTGTGAGGTGCCAGGGTCTAGCGTCCAGGGGCAGGGAAGCCCAGCATGTGCCCTGGGGCCCAGCGCCCAGGGTTGGATGGAGAGCGTTGTCCTCCCACCTGCTGCCACTGTGCCAGCAGCCTCGTGCTGCCCGCATGAGCTCGGCCCAACAACTTGGAGGGACCTGGGGTGGCATAAATGAGTCAGTCTCGGGATTCCAAGCTGGCTGTGCGAGGCAGAGCTGGGGTCTAAAGTGGAAATGTCAGTGATGTGCGGCCTGCCCCTGCGGTCACTGCTCCAGCACCCTGGAGTGCTCGGTCCTCCGGCCTGCTCCTGCAGTCACTGCTCCAGCACCCTGGAGTGCTCGGTCCTCCGGCCTGCCCCTGCGGTCACTGCTCCAGCACCCTGGAGTGCTCAGTCCTCCGGCCTGCCCCTGCGGTCACTGCTCCAGCACCCTGGAGTGCTCGGTCCTCCGGCCTGCCCCTGCGGTCACTGCTCCAGCACCCTGGAGTGCTCGGTCCTCCGGCCTGCCCCTGCGGTCACTGCTCCAGCACCCTGGAGTGCTCCGTCCTCCGGCCTGCCCCTTCGGTCACTGCTCCAGCACCCTGGAGTGCTCAGTCCTCCGGCCTGCCCCTGTGGTCACTACTCCAGCACCCTGGAGTGCTCGGTCCTCCGGCCTGCCCCTGTGGTCACTGCTCCAGCACCCTGGAGTGCTTGGTCCTCTGGGGACCTTGTACCTTCGATGCAGGTGGCCAGTGTGGGGTGGACCAGTGTGACAGGTGTGGCTGCGGGGGGGAAGGCAGAGGCCAGCAGTGGGTGGCACCACGGTGGGAACATTTTGGACCCCTCGAATGCCAAGGCCGGCTGAGACTGGCTCTGCCTTCACTGCGTGTGTGGCACCCAAGAACACCCCTGGAAAGCAGGCGGAGAAAGTTGACAGAGAGGGGCCGGTATGGCCGTGTGGCGGGGCAGGGTCATGGCCCCCTGAGCAGGCAAGAGGGTGGATACTGAGGTTTCAGGCCTGCCCATGACGGAGGTTGTTGTCCCAGCCTGGCCTGAGGATGCTGAACCCCAGAGCCCACAGAGGAGCTGGGGAGGCCTCTGATGGGCCCTGCTTGAGCAGTCTGGGCCTGAATGGTGCCTGGCTGCCCTGTGGCCCCGGCATCATGGCTGGCTTGAGCCCTAGAGGGGAAATCTCACCTTCTGGGGCGCCCACAGGTCCTAGGGCTCCCCTTGCCCCCTTCCAGGAGGCTCTGGAAGAAGCTTCGGCTGCTGCCTCGGGGCCTGCCCAGCCCTTCTTGCTGGCACAAGCCTGTGGCAAACAGCAGGATGCCGTGCCCTCCATGGCGCTCCTGGCAGCCCCATGTTCCTTTGCTGAAGCTGAGCGTGAGTGTCGTGCGACCTGCCAGGCACGAGACTGCATGTTCCCCAGAGTTCCCGCGTGGGGCCTTGGGGCTAGTGCACCCGACATGCGCGTCCCGGGCCTCACGTCCGCCGTGCTGGCCGGCTCCTGCAGCATTGTCATTCCTGTTAGTGGTCGTTGTTTGGATGCTCGGTGGGTGTTTGCGGTCTGTCCACTAATTTGGGTTGCTGGTCCTTCTTTGTGGATGATACCTATATTGTTCATACCGTTTGCTCCTCAAGGGGTCACCGCAGACGGTGCCCCATGTCCTTGGTCAAACGGGGCAGGTCTGCTAAGCTTAGCCAGCCAGCCATTGCCAGGCTACCTGCCAGGCGGCGTTGCGGGCGCTTGGCTGGGTGGTTATTAGGCCCTGGGGAGCTCTCCAGTGACAGCTGTGACGGTGGTGGTGGCAGTGGAGTGCCTTTTGTCCTCCACCCCCCCGGCCTGTCCCTCCTGTCCTTGCTGGTGAGGCTCAGGTGGGCGTCCGTCCACGTGTCCCATCAGCCTTGGGCCCACTCTGCTCTCCATCCGCGTGCTTTCCAACAGGGATCTTTGAAGTTGAGGGCGTCTCGTTGGAGTGCTCTGTTTGTGTTTATTGTGTTTCCGTTCTAGAATATGGCTTTATAACCAGTCTTGTTGGTTTTCCTTTGTATTCAACTCTGCCCTAGTTGGGTTACATTTTTATCTTTTCAATATGTAAATTATTAGCACTCCCATTGGAGGCCAGGAAGAAGCTCCTGGCTTTAGCTCAAGTCCGCCTTGGCCGGTGCGGCCATTTGGGGAGTGAGCCAGCAGAGGGAAGATCTCTCTCTCTCTGTCTGTCTCTCCTTTATCTGCAACTCTGAAATAAACAAAGCTCTTTTTCTGCAGTTCAATCCTAGCAAGTCCCCTCTGCTTTCCCAGTCTGCCAGCCTCACACTGTTCTGCAGAGGGTGTGACTGCTGGCTCCTCCCGGTCAGCTTCCCGGCTGAGCTGGCCCAGTCCACCCTGGGGCGAACTGGAGGCTTCCTTAGGGGTGAAGGGTTAAGTTCCTGCCGTGCTGCTGGGTCATGGCTGATTCCCTCACCACAGCGGGTGAGGGCTTGTGTCAGCAGGGTGCAGATGCACTGTTCCTGTGGAGCCTGACCAAAAGGAGGCATCGCCAAGCTAGGGGATGGTAGGTGAAGGTCATTGCCATAGTAACAGGTGTGAGCACCTGTGTCGGGAGCCGTGTTCACTGTCTTCCCTGGGGAATTCCGGGCCCCTGACCTTGCCTGCTTTCCTAGGTGGTCTGCGGCCATTCGGGATTGTGTCTGAAGGCTTCCTCCACGTGGGTCACACCACTCTCCGTCCCGCTGGGGCCTTTCCCACAGTGTGTTCTGCCAGACGCTGGCACTTTCGGGATGTTCTATCTCACCCTTAGGAACCCCTCAGCTTCCCACACTATGCCCCCCCTTTTTTTTGGTAAAATTATATTTCTTTGTTGTTGATGAATTAATTTAATTTAAAAGGCAGAGACACACACACAGAGATTTTCCATTCTCTGGGTCACTGCTTGATGGGCATGATGGCTGGGGCAGGCTGAAGCCAGGAGCTTCTCCCGGGTCTGCCGAGTACAGAGCCCCAAGCACTTGGGCCGTCCCCCGCTGCTTTCCCAGGAACATCAACAAGGAGATGGATTGGAAGTGGAACAGTCAGGAATACGATCAACACCTATAGCAGATGTTGGCACGACAGGCCATGGCTTAACGTGCTACACCACAGTGCTAGTTCTGACCGATTTCTTATTTCCTGGGGATTTATTTTGAGCAGTGGTATGAGGTGTGCATCTATCTGCATTTTCTCCCCTAGCTGTCTTGCCAACATCTCACAATGAGAGAGCTTCCGTCTGCATCAGGGGCTCCCTATCTGGGTTGCTAGCCTCCACATTTTCTCCCTGCATTGTCATACAGTTTTAGCTGGGATAGCTTTAATACATGTTTTAATTTCATTCAGAAATAATTTCTGAATTTTACTGAAGACCTTTTAAGCATTTACAGACGTAGTCATGTGAGTTTCCTTTAAGTCTGTTCATTGTGAACCATTAATAGGATGCTTGGGTTCCATCTGTGAGAACTCTAGGGCTCCGGCTGTGTAGTCACTCAGGTACTGGCCTCCAGTCACAGCGAGGCTGCTGCAGCAGGTCAGAGCACGTTTGGGCAGCTGGATTTCCCCTCTACAGGACTGGCCACACAGCCGAGAGCGTGGGTGGGAGTCTCCAGCGGGCCTGTGGCTTGCTTGTTCCTTGCTCTTTCTTCCATGGGTTTTTCATCTGAGTTTTACATCCTTGCTGTCATTTTCTTTTCTGGGAAATCTTTCGTTTCATCTGGAGTCTACACTTGTGTGTTTTTCACTAGGTTGCACAACTGATAAGCAATGTGGGTGCTTGTGAGTCTAACAAATTTTTCAAATCAATCATTATTTCTTTTCAGGCTAGTCCACTTTTAATTTTGACATGTGCATGTTCTCTTGAGTAGGTTAGCCACTACTGAGCCTTCTGATGTTTCTCTAAAAAGCAGCAACTTAGTTTATAATTCAACACTTTTTCTATTTCAAGTCTCGTGATTTTCTACTCTTATTTTTCCTACTTTTCTGAGTTGAAATTTAGCCTCCATTTTCATTCGCTTTAGTTCATCAGTGACTTTTTATTGGATCACTACTGTAATGACACCCCCACGTTGGAAACGAACCTCTGCTATTGCACATTTCATCCCTTTTAGAATCTGTCTTCACTTATTTTTTCGCTCCGTCGTAGTTGTTAAAAAATAACATTCTAAGAAAGCTGCTAGAGATTTTGTTTTGTACTTTGCTATCAATCTTAGCTCTGTTGCCTCATGATCAAAAACTGATTTCAAACTTTTGGAGGCTTTGTCTGTACAGTAATTGTGGTTAACTGTGAGAATGGAGTATGTTCTTGCAGATACACCTTCCTGTCACCTGTTTTCTTTGTTCTTCTGAGGGCTGTGTGGTAACATGTCCTGGGTCCCAGCTGAGGGCTGTATGGTAACATGTCCTGGGTCCCAGGTGAGACGTGTGTTCACGTGTCCTGGGTCCCAGCTGAGGGCTGTGTGGTAACATGTCCTGGGTCCCAGCTGAGGGATGTGTGGTAACATGTCCTGGGTCCCAGCTGAGGGCTGTGTTATCGTGTCCTGGGTCATTTCTAGTGAGAATGTGTCAACCTTTCTTGTTTCACTGCCTGTGGTTACTTTAGTATACTTCATCTACTTCCTGTTAATTATCAACTTAGATCAGGTATCTGCAGCCTCCATCACATATTCTTTTCTTCATACAGTTTTTTTTCTTTTATTTTCAGACAGATGCAAAGATGTGTAGTGTACAGGCTGCAAAACTCAGTGTGTAGCCTTCAATGACAGTGTCTGCACACCCCAGCATCGTGTGAGGGTGTCACCCCAGTGTTGTGTGACGGTGTCACCCCAGCGCCGTGTGACGGTGTCACCCCAGCGTCGTGTGACAGTGTCACCCCAGCGTCGTGTGACAGTGTCACCCCAGCGTCGTGTGATGACGTCCACCCCAGTGCCGTGTGACGGTGTCACCTCAGCACCATGTGACAGTGTCACCCCAGTGCCGTGTGATGGTGTCACCCCAGTGCTGTGTGACGGTGTCACCCCAGTGCCGTGTGACGGTGTCACCCCAGTGTCGTGTGACGGTGTCACCCCAGCGCCGTATGATGGTGTCACCCCAGTGCTGTGTGACGGTGTCACCCCAGTGCCGTGTGACGGTGTCACCCCAGCGCCGTGTGACGGTGTCACCCCAGTGTCGTGTGAGGGCATCCACCCCAGTGCTGTGTGATGGTGTCACCCCAGCGTCGTGTGACGGTGTCACCCTGTTTGCTACTCTTGGAACAAGTTTTGCAGACAAGATTTCAAGCTTTCTGGAAGCACTCGGGTGTACGTGCTGGTGGTGAAGTTGTTTCCTGCAGAGTGGACGCGGACATATTCACACTGTGGAAATGCGACGACTGTTGTCCTGTTTCACACGTGATTAAATCCTCACCCACTCACTGGAAACTGACCTAAAATGAAGCTGTGGCATGACTGAGGGCAACTGTTGTGACGACAGAGGGGCAGTACACATGCTGGGTCACCAGAAGTTAAAGGCAAGAAGCCATTTCCCGGGAGGCTCGGGGTCCTTGGCTTCGTGCGTGTGTGGTGTGTTAGCGTCGAGTGTGCCGTGCACACACCTGGGTGAGCCCCTGGAGCACAGCACTGACAGTGTCTGGACCACAGAGGGTCACGCTCACACAGATGAGGCTGTGGAGGGTTGGCTGGGCGGTTGGCACAGCAGTGAAGGCACAGCTGGGGACGCCCACATGCCGCGTTGCAGTGCCTGAGCTGAGCTCCAGCTGCTCCACTGCACACCCTGGGGGCAGCGGTTGATGGCGCAGGGCTTGGCTCCCGCCGCCAAGTGGGGAGTTGTGATGGCGCGTCAAGATCCTGGGTTTCACCTGGCTCAGCCTCAAGCACTCGGTGTTTAGGGAGCGAACTAATAGATAAAAGATTTCTCTCTCTCTCTTTTTAAAAATTTATTTAGATTCTATTTGAAAGGCATAGAGATAGAAAGATAGGCAGCAAGATATTCCATCTACTGGTTCACTCCCCAGCTGCTCATAACAGCTGGAACCAGACAAATCCAAAGCCAAGGACCCAGAACTCAGTCCTGCTCCCCAGGCCATGGTGGTGGACACAAGGACGTGAACTGCCACCTGCCATGTCCCAGAGTGGATGGGGCTGGGCGGGAACTGGGGTACCAGAAGAGCTAGGACCAAATGCGGCCCTTTCTCTGGTGTGAGGTGCTGGTGTCCCATGCTGCGACTTAGCCACTGTGTCCCATGCTGAGACTTAGCCACTATGTCCCATGCTGCGACTT
The DNA here is from genome assembly GCF_017591425.1 of Ochotona curzoniae. NCBI lineage: Eukaryota > Metazoa > Chordata > Mammalia > Lagomorpha > Ochotonidae > Ochotona > Ochotona curzoniae. Next base: position 1,063,863 of record NW_024466219.1, on the reverse strand, counting down.
AGCCACCGCGTCCCATGCTGCGACTTAGCCACCGCGTCCCATGCTGCGACTTAGCCACCGCGTCCCATGCTGCGACTTAGCCACCGCGTCCCATGCTGCGACTTAGCCACCGCGTCCCATGCTGCGACTTAGCCACTGTGTCCCATGCTGCGACTTAGCCACCGCGTCCCATGCTGCGACTTAGCCACCGCGTCCCATGCTGCAACTTAGCCACCGCGTCCCATGCTGAGACTTAGCCACTGCGTCCCATGCTGCGACTTAGCCACTGCGTCCCATGCTGCGACTTAGCCACTGCGTCCCATGCTGCGACTTAGCCACTGCGTCCCATGCCTGCCTCTCTGTGTGATGTTCCAATGAATAACAACTCACAAGAACAGTTTATATAAAACTGAACTAAAAGGTGAATTTATTTAGGTATGAAATATCTAGAACATCTACATACAAGTGGTCTTCAAAAAGTGATACATGATATGAAAATATTATGCATGGATTTCTAATTTTTGTACCAAAATAAATTTACCTCTTAATTTGATTTTCCCTGAGCTTCCGGAAGTTTCTGTGCCGACAGCTTTGCCCTGAGCTGGCGTTCTGCTCCCTGCTGGCCTGGGGTCTGTGGCCTTCCTTTAGGAGCCGTCCCTGACCCACTCCGTCCTCCTCTCCCGCAGGGTGGCCACTGACCACAATGTGGACAACACCACGGAGATCCTCCGGGAGTGGCTGCGCAACGTGCGGGGCTTCTACCACTACATAGAGTGGCGGCCCATGGACGAACCTGAGTGAGTAACCCCCGCTGGCACTGCCGATCCTGCCCACCCAGCCAACCCCCGCTGGCACTGCCGATCCTGCCGACCCCCGCTGGCACTGTCGATCCTGCCGACCCCCGCTGGCTCTGCCGATCCTGCCGACCCAGCCAACCCCCGCTGGCACTGCCGATCCTGCCCACCCAGCCAACCCCCGCTGGCACTGCCGATCCTGCCCACCCCCGCTGGCCCCTGCTGGCTCTGCCGATCCTGCCCTCCCAGCCGACCCCCGCTGGCACTGCCGATCCTGCCCTCCCAGCTGACCCCGGCTGGCACTGCCGATCCTGTTCTCCCAGCTGACCCCGGCTGGCTCTGCCGATCCTGCCGACCCCTGCTGGCACTGCCGATCCTGCCGACCCCCGCTGGCTCTGCCGATCCTGCCCTCCCAGCCGACCCCGGCTGGCACTGCCGATCCTGCCCACCCAGCCAACCCCCGCTGGCACTGCCGATCCTGCCGACCCAGCCAACCCCCGCTGGCACTGACGATCCTGCCGACCCCCGCTGGCTCTGCCGATCCTGCCGACCCCTGCTGGCACTGCCGATCCTGCCCACCCAGCCAACCCCGACTGGCACTGCTTCCTGAGCGTTCTTCCAGCCGGGGCCTCAAACCTGGGGGCAGGCAGTGCATTGCAGGGTCTGTCTGGGATCTCCCCAGGGTCTCCCCAGGATTGGAAGGAGCCACAGAGCCTGCCTTTCCTCCCCTCACAGATTGCAAGCTGCCTCTCCGCTCCAGTCCGCGGCTGTCAGCTCCTCACTCAGGCAGCGCATGCTTATCAATATTATTACTTACCCGTGTCCTGAAAATGGGCCTTTGGTGTTTAGAATGGATGTTTTGTGCAGTTCTTAAGGCGCCCCACAGCACCCACATCCCAGAGTGGAGGGCGTGGGCTTGGGACCTGCCCGTTTCTGGTTCTAGCTTCTCGTTAAGGTTCTCCCTGGGAGGTGGCGTTGCCGCCTTGGGCCCCTGCCGCCCACGTGGCAGAGCACCCGAGCTCCTGCTGACTGTCTTCGGCCCGACCCAGCCCTGGCTGCCGCAGGAGTGTGAGCCTCCCGATGGTCTGTGTCTGCCCATCTCTGAATCTACCTTCCATGTAAGCGAGCGGGCCTGGGGCAGCTCCGGCCTCCGTGTGTCGGCGGGCAGCTCCGGCTTCTCAATCCCGTCAACTGCCCTTGCCTGTCCTGCGCGGGCTGTCAGACCGGAGCACTCACAAAGTTCTCAAGGCACTCGAGAAAAGACAAGCTTATCCGAGGGCAAAAACTGTGAAAGGCGAGCATGCAGCGTGTCTTCAGAACTGTCATGTGTGTCATGAAATGCCATGCTTAGATTTCGGTTTCTTTTTGCATTAAAACAAGCCTGCGTTGGCCTCTCTCGGCCCTTGTGTCAGTCCCCGGCACGGGTGCTGTAACCTCGGCAGTTTCTTGGTGACCCACAGGCTGTCGAGTCTGTCCACATCCCCAAGCAATGCGGTTCCATTCTCTTACATAAAAGCACCCGGTACCTCCAGGACCGAGGTACCTGAGGCTCGCGGTTACACTCCGTGCGTCCCCACCCGTGTTTCCTGCCAACTCCGCCGTGTCCAGAGGTTCCCAGGAAGGCCGACCCCGCGCTGTGGCAGGTGCTTTTCTGCTCAGCCGTCCTCCGCCGCGCCTTCGCCAGCCCAGGGTCCGGCCAGCTCTCCCTGCCGCTTTGTTATTGGTTTACCGCCTCATCTTTGGAAAACAGCAGACTTGACATATGGTCACACATTTTCCTAAACAAAGTGTAAGTTCTGGAGTTTGAGTTTGTGAAAAAGCACCACCTATTTCCCCTTAGTGCTATGATCTTGGCAGACACCACGCTGACACTTGTCAGATGAACAAATGGGACTGTGTATCTTAAATTTCCCACCGTAAATGCCCCCGAGCTACGCCAGTCCCACCTCAGGGAGGCAGCACGGCAGCACGGGCAGCACGAGGCCCCGGAAGTGATGGCTACAGGCGGACCTGCGTTCTAATCAGAAGTGCCAGACCCGGCTCCTGCTCTCAGTCTTCGCCAAACTTTGAATGCGCATGGACATCCGTGTGTGTTCCTCAAATCCACGCGGCTCAAGCGTGACTCAGCAATGAGGCTGGAAATTGTAACAGGTCTGAAGTGAGACTGCAGATCCTTGTACCTGAACTTGGACTAGTTTTTAAGTGTGCACAGAATGACTTTGTGTATGTATTTGCATACTGGAAATGTCCTCTGTAGCCAGATTTTTTAAAAAAGATTTGTTTATATTTATTGCAAGCTCAGATTTACAGAGGAAGAGAGACAGAGAGGAAGATCTTCTGCCTGATGATTCACTCCCCAAGTGAGCTCAATGGCTGGTGCTGAGCCAATCTGAGCCAGGAGCCAGGAGCTTCTTGTGGGTCTCCCACACAGGTGCAGGGTCCTAAGGCTTTGGGCCATCCTCGACTGCTTTCCCAGGACACAGTAGGGGGCTGGATGGGAAGCAGGGTCGCCAGGGTTAGAACTGGTGCCCATATAGGATCCTGGCGTGTTTAAGGTGAGGTTTTAGCCACTAGGCCACCGTGCCGGGCCCTCTAGCCAGATTTTGAGTCCATGTGTTACACGCCAAGGTCAGAGTGAAGGCTGAGACAGGGCGTCACTTGTTGGCAGTGGGTTCAGAAAACCAAGACTTGCACTGGTTTCTCGGGGCGAAGGCTGAGGGAGCTGCTTCAGAACATCCCCTGTTGTGTGCAAGGGACCACCCCCCAGGGCACGGTCACAGCCTCATCGCTCGGCTGCAGCTGCATGAGCTGGCCAGCACAGTGTCCACGCCAGCTGGGAGCTCTCGGGAGGGCTGCGGGGGTGGGCCCTGCTGCTGGCCGGCCCCGTGTGCCTGTGGACGGCGCGGCCAGTGAGCTCATCCCTGTGCCGGCTCTGTGGGAACGCTGACCGAGACGCCGCCCAGCAAAACTAGGATTTTCACTCATGACATTTCCAAATTTGTGAGATGGCAGAATGTATTAAAAAAAGTGTTCAAGACTGGGCCTGGCAAAGTAGCCTAGCGGCTAAAGTTCTCGCCTTACATGCGCCAGGATCCTATATGGGCGCCGGTTTCTGTCCCAGCAGCCCTGTTTCCCACTCAGCTCCCTGCCTGTGGCCTGGGAAAGCAGTCGAGGACGGCCCAAAGCCTTGTGACCCTGCACCTGTGTGGGAGACCTGGAAGAAGTTCCTGGCTCCTGGCTTCGGATCGGCACAGCTGCGGCTTTGTAGTCACATTGGAGAGTGAATCATCGGAGGGAAGATCTTCCTCTCTGTCTCCCCTCCTCTCTGTATAGCAGACTTTCCAATAAAAATAAAAAATAAATCTTTTTAAAAAATGATCAGGACCACGGGTTTTGGGGCTAAGCTTCTTGGATTTGAGTCCCGGTTGCGCTCCTGTCCCTCTGACGTGGCTGCCCCATAGCTCTGCCGTTCTCTGTAATGGACAGGACCTGCTGCCCGGGCCCCGCGGGCCCCTGGGAAGTGTCCCCGTGAAGACCCACGTGTTTGTAAGCAGCAGATTCTGTGTCGTGGCCCCTGGCGGTGCTGAGGGGGCGGCCGGGCGCTCCCCCCGGAGCTGAGGGGAGCTGAGCACGGCGCGCCCGGCCGCACTCAATGCTTACAGCCTTTCCTTGTCACCGTTGTTTTTCCAGGGCCTATCCTGATGAAATTGGACCAAAGCACTGGCCCAGCTCCCGGTTTGCCCATGTCATGAAGCTGCGACAGGCAGCCCTTCGGACCGCGAGGGAAAAATGGTCAGACTACATTCTGGTAAAAACAGATGTTTGATTTCTTGACAGCTGGTACCTAGGATGTGTCCAGATGCAGCACCCTGGGCGCCTGAGCCCATGCAGTGTGGCCACCATGCGTGTTGAGACGCCTGGCGGTCACCTCAGGCCCCCTCCTGACTTGATGGGACAGCTTTTGAGTGGCCCAGGAGGATGGTGGCTGAGTGGCCCCTTCCCTGGAACAGACCTAGGAAATCGTGAGCCTTTTCAGTGCCCAAGGAATGCTCGTGTGGCGCTGGGCGTGGCTCGTGTGGCACTGGGCGTGGCTCTGTGGCGCTGGGCGTGGCTCGTGTGGCACTGGGCGTGGCTCTGTGGCGCTGGGCGTGGCTCGTGTGGCGCTGGGCGTGGCTCGTGTGGCACTGGGCGTGGCTCGTGTGGCGCTGGGCGTGGCTCGTGTGGCGCTGGGTGTGGCTCTGTGGCGCTGGGCGTGGCTCGTGTGGCGCTGGGCGTGGTTCTGTGGCGCTGGGCGTGGCTCGTGTGGTGCTGGGCGTGGTTTGCGTGGCGCTGGGCTCAGTGGGTTCAGAGACCAGCAGGTGCCCATCTGCAAGTTTTGGTTAACGTGCAACCTCCTCACCGTGAGTGCTGCTGTTTATTTTGCAATTCTCTCTACTTCAGAGAGTCTGGAAGTGAAATTACAGAATGTTTATTTTGATGAAGGAAATTGAAATTTGTGTGTAGTTTCTCAATGCCTTTTTTCATGGAACTTCGGGAGATTGCTTGTTTGCATGGATTTTGAACAATTTTTTTTTACAATGAAAGGAACTCATGTTTGGATTCTATTTTCCATATGTTCACCTAATGTGATACCCCTCGCAGCCGTATTGAAACATACACTTTGGTGTGGCAATTCCTCTTTGATGCCCGCATCTGTTACCTGTGTGAGTGAGTCCGCGTGAACATGGTGCGCTGCTTTGCAAGGGCTGCAACCTGGGGTCATCTAGCCGTTGCTGCAGGAAGCCGTGGCCTCGAGCAGCCGTTCCTGGGAGGGCTGGAGGCAGCTGGGCAGGGGAGCTTGGGAGCCATGAGCATCTCGCTGAAACCACCAGCCAGGCTGTGGGTGGGTCCTGGCTGAGTCTGCCCACCATGCCTGTGCCTTAGGCCGAGCCACCGTGTGGCAGGCAGAGCGCATTAGCAGAATCTGACTGGCAAGGGCACCCAGCCACAACGGGCTCCCTGGGGCAGATGGATAATGGTCTCCACGCCCGTGAGCAGGTCCCGTGCCTCCACCTGCCCCTGGGCACTGCCTCCCACCTCACGTCCTCCTCTTGCTTTCCAGTTCATAGATGTTGACAATTTCCTGACTAACCCGCAGACCCTCAGTCTGATGATGGCAGAAAACCGAACCATTGTGGCCCCCATGCTGGAGTCCCGGGGCCTCTACTCCAACTTCTGGTGTGGGATGACACCACAGGCAAGTCTGGGTTCCGGAGCCAAGGCTGTGTGGCTGCTACGCCTTGGCCTCCCGTGGCGAGGTGACCAGGGCCAGCATTCCACAGAGCCAGCGGGGTCACAGCAGCACCCCGCCCCCACGGGCTGCTGTGGAACTCTCTCGAAGGGCTCAGGCCATGGGGCATGTGCTGCAATGCCGCCTCCTTCTCCCCTTCCTGGGATTGTTTGTCATTTTTTCCTCCAAAAGGATAACATAGAAAAACCCATTTTTCTATTACATATTTAAAAGTGAACAGAAGCAAAACAATGTTCCCTCCACTGCTCTGAGAAAACCATCCATAGGCACCTGTTTCCAAAAACCGGATTGCCATCAAGTGCCTACACTGCATGTTAGCCGAGCAGTGTGCAACTTCTGGCTGTCCTGATGACTCCTGGGGAACACAGACCTTCCTCCATGATTTTCTGAGACTTCCTTAGAATCTAAGTGTCTTGATAATCATTGATATCTGTGGCCAGTTCACCCCAAAGCTGGCCAGCCAGTGCCAGGGTGGTCACATAGGAGAGCACTGGGCTCACCCCAAGCGCTGGCAGCTGCCACCCAGGAGGAAGGCTCAGACGGCGAGAAGTCCAGAGTGGGCCAAGCAGCTCCGTGTCCCAGGCTGACAGGGGCGGGGATGATGGTGACACTGCCCTGAGAATGGGCTCCAAGGCCTCGTGCAGCTCTTCCCGGCGGTGCAGGCCGGACCCGTCTGACCAGGAAGCTCAGCCAGAGTGTCCTACCCAGGCAGGGCTGTGGATGTGCGCGCTGGCACCACCGCAGCAGCTGTGGCCACAGAGCAACCCCCGAGGACACACAGCTCGGCAGGTGCTGTGCCGCCAGACACTGGCCCGTGACTCCAGGGAGCCCACCATCACCCACGGTGTTTCTCATAATTTGTGCTCTTCTCTGGAGTGACCTGAGCTCTGGCTGTAGTCCTGGCCGGTGCCCTGGGGTGTGAGACCGGCAGGCTGATGGCTGCTAGAGCCAGGCCTGGGCCGTGTTCCTGAGGCCTCCTGGCTTAGACAGGTCTGAGCTCCTGTGAGTGCCCAGCAGATGTCTGTCGAGTGAATGCCTGAGTCTGGAAGGGACAACAGCTGGCTGATGCCCAGGTTGTTCAAAGCCAGTGGAGTTTTGGAGTTCAGGCCTCAACTATTGTGGTATTTGAGGAATGAGCCCAGAAATGAAGATTTCTGTGTCTTTCAAGTCAAAATTTCAAAACAACATCCAGGAGCAGCTTGTCCTGGCGCTTGCGTGGGTGGCAGTCTCTGCAGGCGAGCCCCAAGGGGCTAGGGTGGACACCTGTGCTGCAGGGGACCCCACGCGCTGGTGACGCACGAGCGAGTCTAGACTGGCCGTTGTGTCAGGTCATTCCTGGGAGCGGAGGCCGGTGCTTCCTCGGTGCAGGGCACAGTTCTGGGCACTCCCAGGATTTACCTCGCCTGCCTTGCAGATAGCCCCAAGGAGTGAACAGGTGTGGGAACTGGCCAGTAAGGAGTCAGCTGAGACCTGATGGTGCTGTGCGTGGCAGCTGCCACAGCCCCAGAACCACTGCCGCACCTGCTCAGGGCTCAGCCTCTGTGGCTACTCAGGCCAGCGCCAGGTGCCCCGCACGCCTTGAGCCCATGCGTGTCCGAATCCGCTTCATCCCAAGGCCTCGGAGAGTGTGGGTCGGGGTGAGTTGGCATCACTGGGGCTTGTGTTCAGCACCCCGCGGAGACCCAACCCCGTGTGCTGCCTCGCAGGGCTTCTACAAGCGGACGCCGGACTACGTGCAGATCCGCGAGTGGAAGCGCACGGGCTGCTTCCCCGTGCCCATGGTGCATTCCACCTTCCTCGTCGACCTGCGCAAGGAGGCGTCCAGCAAGCTGGCCTTCTACCCGCCACACCCCGACTACGCCTGGACCTTCGATGACATCATCGTCTTTGCCTTCTCCAGCAGGCAAGCAGGTACTGCTAGAGGTGCTACGCTGGGACAAAGACGTCAGCAGTTTAATCAAAGAAATCACCCCGTGTTAGGTGGCTTAGGGGCACCAGATTGTCTGCAGTGACCAGGCCAGCACCTTCTGCATGGCTCTCTGTGGACAGCAGAGCGAGGGCAGGCTCCTGCCAGTGAGCGGTTGTGGCGCTCTGGACGGTGGCAGTGCAGAGAGCCCACAGCGGGCAGCGGCTCCCTCCAGCACCACGTGGCTTCTCTTTGCTGTGGGAGTCCCTTTGTTAGCCAGGAAGCCTTGGCTGAGACTTGGACCACGCCGGCCAGGCCTCAGACTGTAGCAATGGACGCGTGCTTGTTCTTGGAAGTTCTAAGCTGCTGTGGCAGCTGCATGGCACCCAGCTCCCAGCCCCTTCCCAGGCTGCCTCTGCACCTAGGCTTCCTACAGCAGTAAGGGGTTCCAGGTGCCTGCCCATAGTACGTTCCAATCATGAGAGAGCAGGGGGCACATGCCCTTCACACGCAGGGGCACCCTGATGTTGACCAGTGTCCACATTCCATATCACAGTCACAGGACAGCACCAGGCTGAGGAGACCCAGAGCACCCAGGCTGAGGAGGCCCAGAGCACCCAGGCTGAGGAGGCCCAGAGCACCCAGGCTGAGGAGGCCCCAAGGCCTTCCCTGTAGGACAGCACCCAGCGTTGAGGCAGAGCAGCCATTGTCGCCAGAGTGAGCCCTGCTGCCCTACTCCAGGGGAGACCGTGGCACCCCAGAAAGGCCTGTGCAGGTCCTGCAAGGACGTCCTGACCCTTAGCTGTTGACACATGGCCCTGGGATCCTCAGTCCGCCGCAGCCGTGAGGGCCTCACCCCGGCGCTCAGCCCCGTCCGAGTTTTCCGTTGTCTACCCTGGCACCCGCCGCTCTTTGCGTTTGGTTTTGTGGTTTTCTGCTCCCGAGCTCCCTGGCTTCGCCTGGCTCCCACCCAGCAGGTTTGGACTCCTCCGTTTTCTCCTGCGCCGTGGTGGGGATGCTGCTGCAGGTCCTTCTGACCTGAGGGTGCCCCTGCCAACAGGTGGGAGCCGTTTCTCAGCCCTCAAGGCCCGCTTACAGGCCCCTCCTCTGCCTTCCGTGTGGTGTGCGGTGCAGGAGCAGTGAGGCATGACCCGCAGGACAGGCTGGCTGGATATCACAGCCCTTTCCGTGGACGGGGTGCCTGGACGAGGGGCAAGGATGCCTGGCTGACATAGCCTTCTCCTTCACTTGCTGAGTTGCTCGTGGCCCTGACAGACGGCCCCGTGGGCAGCCAGCCGAGCCGGAGGCTCCCTCGGTGCCGGCAGGAGTCACGGTGACTGCCAGGCCCGCTGCCGTCAGTAAAGGGCAGGGACAAAGGCTCTGTCCCTGCTGCCCTCCGCTGTCAGCACCCGAGTGGGCTGAGGTCCCAGCTGCACAGGAGGGGCAGTCCCAGGCAGGCACTGCTCGGGAAAACACCAGTGTGTTGGGAAGTCGTGGCTCAGACGCTTGGGCCCGGGACCGGAGCTTGGTGGGCGCACACTTCCGGCACGGTGATCCCTGGTGACTCAGGGCTGCTCTGACTGCTGTGTCCTAGCTCCGGGCGAACAGAGGGACCCGGCCTGAAGACCAGGCCTTAGCTTCTGCAGCGGGCTGCGAAGGGCTTTGGTGAACTCATTCTGGAAGGGGTGTGCATGCGTGTGCGTGTGTGTGTGTGTGTGTTGGCAGGCTCCCCATCCGGGCCTGCCGAGGGGAGAGCAGCCCAGAGCCTTGCATTTCCTTTGTTCGCGGCTGGCTCTGTGCGCCTGGCTGAGCATCTGCTGACCTCGCGGGCTTTTCCTGTTTGCGCTCACATCAAACGGACGCCGTTCCTCCCATCTGCTTATTTCCTGTGGGCAGGCTCCAGTTCCGTTCTGTTCCCAGGACAGATCCTCACTCCCATGTGTTTTAAGTTGTGTGTGTGCTTTGTCCGTAGGGAGAGAAACCCAATTTCCTCTGACCTGAGGAGCGGGCCGCCCGCCCCCCACGGCCCCCATTGGAACTGAGAGCTCCGAGGCTCCCAGGCTCCGGGGCAGTACCTTCCTGGCATACCCAGCAGGCATTCTCTGACTGTGGGCTTTGTCCCCAGGTGTGCAGATGTACCTCTGTAACCGCGAGCACTACGGCTACCTGCCCATCCCGCTCAAGCCCCACCAGACACTGCAGGAAGACGTCGACAACCTTGTCCACGTGCAGATAGAAGCCATGAGTGAGTGACTGCGCTCCCCAGGGGCCGGCCTCCGCCCTTTCCTATGGGACCAGACACGGCAGCACCGGGCCGCAGCAGCTGGGACGAGAGCCATGGTGTGGCCTCACTTGGCTGTGGGGGAGCAGCCTGCTTAGCGGTGGGGTGGAGGTGTTGGGGTCCCCAGGGCTCGGAGCAGAGTTGCCAGGAAGAACGGCAGAAGGTCCCGCACGCAGCTCGGGGCGTGGCCAGGCGCTGCCCTTGGCGGGCAGCCTTGACTCCCCGGGAGTGGTCAGCCCCGAGTGCACTGCATAGAGGAGTCCTCGGGGCACACAGAGGCGACCATGCTGTGTCTGGCCAGGGCACAGCCATCCGAGGAGCGGGCATTTGCCTGGTGGGTCAGATGTCCCCGTCAGAGCACCCGGGTTCAGTTCCTGCCCCAGCTGCCTAGAGACCCTGGAGTTTAATGAAAACCCCAAGTGGCCACAGGGTGGCCCTCATAATCGGGTGCCTGGAGCCCATGTGGGGGTCCTGGATGGAGTTCCTGGGTGCTGGCTTCCTCCCAGCTGCCACAGGCTTCTGGGGAGCAGCACAGCTGGGCGTGTGTTCTCTCTGCTTCTTCAAATCGTTTTTTTTTTTTTTTTTTTCCAAAACAAAGTCATTTGAGAGCAGCCTGGAGATTACTGAGCGGCGCACGGCCCTCTAAGGGGGGGCACCACTGCATTGAGCTCTCATTAAAATGTTGTTAAAATCCCACATTCCAGTTTTATTTTAGAAATTATTTTCCCTCAGATTTTGAGGACATTTTTTTTCAAAGATTTATTTTATTTATTTGAAAGGCAGAGTCAGAGAGAGAGCTATAAACAACCCTTGAACTTCAAGCTTCTGCTGCCATTCTCCAAACAGCTGCAACGGCGGGGACTGGGCCAGGCTGAAGCCAGGAGCCAGGAGCTGCATCCGGGTCTCCCGTGCAGGTGCAGGTGCAAGCACTTGGGTCACCCTCCCCTGCTCTCCCAGGTGGACAGCAAGGAGCTGGCTGGGAAGGGAGCAGCTGGGCGCCAGCTCCTCCCTGGGATGCAGGTGCTGCCGTGACAGCCTGACCTGCGGTGTCATAAGGCCAGCGCCTCTGGATCTCAGAAAGTAGAACGTAGTGGACTAAGAGTGTAAATAAAGCCCCGAGCTTAGCATGGAAACGGGGCCTGAAGGCTGCCCAGGCTTGGCCCAGGGCCGGCTGTGACCCAGGCAGGCCTGGTCAGGAGTTCCCCGAGGGAAGGGAGTGCCGTGGACACTGCGTCTGGAGCCCAGTGGGAGGGTGGCCACTGGCCATGCCACTGGTGCCCTGCTCTGGGAGCTGGCGTTCTGAGCCACACAGGCGACGTGCGGGGGGAGGATACAGTGTGAAGAGCCGAGGGTGAGCATTCCGCGTGGAAGGCAGGACTGAGGACCCATGGACACGCGGGGGTTTGGGGCAGGACTGGCCCAGGTCTGCAGGGCGGTGAAGTCCTGGGCCACGTGGAGTTTGGCTCGCACTCAGTGGAACCTGTGGGATCACTCGGTGACAACTGCGTGCTTCAGAAGGTGGCCCCCGCAGTGGCCACAGCTGCAGCGCGGAGGGCCGAGGGGCACGCGGGCTGAGGCCATGCTTGATAGCAAAGCTCCAGCACCTGCAGGGAGCGGGATGCTGTTCAGGCTCGGGGCGTGCCTCTGGGATTCGGCCGGTATCCCGCTTACTGAGATGGGAAAGGCTTTGTGGAGGGAAGTTTTGGGCGTGAAACTTGAGATGTTTATTTGCCATCTGCTGGGAAGGGCGGGAGACCATGGGGTGGGGAGTCTGAGGCAGACATCTGAGGGCCCGGGCGGCCCTGGGAAGCCAGCAGCATGAGCTCACACAGCTAAGGACAGCGAGGGAGGACGGTCCCTCGGGCCGCAGCCGGCCTGGCAGCGAGGAGGAGCAAGGCGGGAGGAGCATTCGCAAGAGCCAAGGATGAGAACAAAGAGTTGATTCTGTGGTGACCTCAACCAGGGCCACCTCCATGTAGCCACAGGACCCTGGTGGCTAAGTGGGCCAGGAGGGGCCAGTGGCGGGGCAGGAGTGGGGAGTGGCACCTTGACAGGCTGGGGCACGGGCACGGGCTGTGGTGAGGGGCCGTGTACCGGGCGGTCTGTGTGCTTGAAGTTTAAGGTGACTGTTGCAGCGTATTTATATACTGATAGGAGATGGGGGGGAGGCTGCCATCATCGGGGGTGGTGGTGGTGGGGGCACCTGGCACCCAGGACGGCCTGGGAGCCAATGGAGGGGACCAGGGGGATGGGCGCCTGGCACCCAGGACGGCCTGGAGCCAGTGGAGGAGGGACCTGGGGAGGCAGGTGTCCTGCGGGCTGCGCTTCAACTGCAGCCCAGGTATGACACAGGAGTGGGAGGGACAGTAACTGAAGCAGGTCACGCGTGGTGGAAGGGCTGCTTGCTGTGGAAGCTGTGCCCCGTTCAGCAGTGCTGGCCCGTCCGGTGTCCATGTCCTCACGCCCAGGTGTCCCGGCCAGCATGGTTGTTTTCCTGATGGACAGTGGGGCTCGGGTCGGGTGAGGCAGGACCCGTGAAGGGAAGGGAACCCCTTTACCAGCAGTCATCTTCGGGGGAGTGCGAACAGCAGGCATGAGTCAGAGCAGTACACACATGAGAGTGACGCTGGCAGGAAGCAGCCTGTCCACCCCCCAGAGGGCACCAGGGATGGACAGCTCCGTGTTTGAGGAGGATGGCTCTGACAGTGAAGAGGTTAGAACGGGTCGGACCAGCGCAGGCATTGGGCCCAGCGCTGCAGACACAACACCTTTGGCGCCCTGTGCTATGGTGGAGCTGCTCGGGGGCTGTCCGCTGCTCTGGGGACACCAGCTTTAAGGTGGCCTCCGCTGCAGCGGGTCAGGCATGGCCGTGGGCCGTCAACGGGTCGGCTCTGGGGGCCGGGGGGCTTGAGCCCCAAGGCTGGAGCAGCTGCCCCCACCCTGAGGTTTGGCTGTGGGGGAGGGGGCTCCTGCCCCAGGGCCTGTGACTGATGAGTTTCTTGGGTCTTCTAGTTGACCGTCCTCCAATGGAGCCCTCCCAGTTCGTGTCTGTCGCCCCTAGATATCCGGACAAGATGGGGTTTGACGAGGTAAGACGCCTCCGGTCAGGGTGTGAGCAGCGGGGAGGAGCATGCCGGACCCCACCTTGTTTATTCTCTGCGCTGTTTTTCACCCTCGAGGTTGGGCAGCAGGCCGCAGCACCAGGCCTGGGCAGACAGAAGCTGGTTCAAGCCCATGCGGTCCTGCCAGCAGCAGCGTCATGGCAGCTTCGGAGGGGGTAGAGAGGGAAGGCTGCCTGTCCTGGTCACACACACAGCGGGCACGCCGGGGCAGGTGCGGCCTGGTCTCTGCCTCCCCCAGGAACCGTGGCCAGGAGCCTGGAGCAGTGCCAGTGGCAGCAGGGCCTAAGCGAGAACACTCCCCGGGGCTTGGAGTGTCGGGGGGCGTGGATTGTCTCGGGGCGTGGAGTGTGGCATGGAGTGTGGCATGAGTGTCACGGGGTGTGGAGTGTCACGGGCGTGGAGTGTCACGGGGCGTGGAGTGTCACGGGCGTGGAGTGTCACGGGCGTGGAGTGTGGTGTGTTGTAATGTGGCCAGGCCCTCGCCCCATGCTCGGTGCTGCTGCTCCTCCCAGGACAACACCTTTAACGCCCGGCGCACCCAGGCGGTGGGAACCGGGGTTCCTTCTGTGAGGTGAACTGGGACCAGGTTTTGGGAAGAGCCAAGAGTCTTCAGGAAAATTCCGGGAGGAGCTCGTGGCTACTCAGATCCCTGGGTCACCGACCAGCTGCCTCCTCGGGACACGGCCCTCGCTCCCGCCCCTCCGCGTGGGGTCGCGGTGTCCATGGCAGATTTCCTTCTGCCTAAAGTCACAGACCTGGGGGGCCCAGCAAAGCCCACCCTGGCAGGACACGGCAGACTGGCCCCCTTGGCTTGGTGGGAAACGCCAGCTGTAGGCAGTGCGGCTGGCCCGGGGTCTCTGCGGCCCTGAGCCTGGGTGGCCACGCTCGCTGGCTGTCATGTCTGCTTACCCAGCAGGCTGTGCCAGCTGGCTGGGCCGGGCCTGCTGGCTGGGCCAGGCCTGCTGGCCCCGTCACGGCGTAGCACAGCGCTTGCAGATGCAGGCCTGGCTAACACGGATGTGTCTGTGTTTGTGTTCTGGGTTGGCTGGTCTCCCTGATGACCCCAGGTGGCCTGAGGCCACAGCATGGCGGGCAGGCAGGGGCCCGAGGTGAGGCTGGGAGGGAGTGGCCCCACACTGTGGCGCTCAGTCGCACACTCACTGTCTGAGGTAATGGCCAATGATGAGGCCGGGAGTCACCAAGTAATCACCCTTACAGAAACAGTTCTCCAGTTAGGAAATCGGCAGGTGTAGTATGACCACAGGACCCTCAGCACTGCCTGTTGGCCAGTCAGGGCACGGCTGTGAGGGACTGAGCGCCAGCACTGCCTGCGGCCCAGTCAGGGCACGGCTGTGAGGGACTGAGCGCCAGCACTGCCTGCGGCCCAGTCAGGGCACGGCTGTGAGGGACTGAGCACCAGCACTGCCTGTGGCCCAGTCAGGGCACGGCTGTGAGGGACTGAGCGCCAGCACTGCCTGCGGCCCAGTCAGGGCACGGCTGTGAGGGACTGAGCGCCAGCACTGCCTGCGGCCCAGTCAGGGCACAGCTGTGAGGGACTGAGAACCAGCACTGCCTGTTGGCCAGTCAGGGCACGGCTGTGAGGGACTGAGCGCCAGCACTGCCTGTTGGCCAGTCAGGGCACGGCTGTGAGGGACTGAGCGCCAGCACTGCCTGTTGCCCAGTCAGGGCACGGCTGTGAGGGACTGAGCGCCAGCACTGCCTGTTGCCCAGTCAGGGCATGGCTGTGAGGGACTGAGCGCCAGCACTGCCTGTTGGCCAGTCAGGGCACGGCTGTGAGGGACTGAGCGCCAGCACTGCCTGTGGCCCAGAGAACCTTGGCTGCCGCACTCCTGCTCCTGGAAGCTTTCCTCAGGGGTTGGAAATGTCTGGATGTGAGGCTATGACTCCATGAGGCATTTCAGTCTGCGAGCTGCCTCGGGTCCACAGGGGCACTGCTCCCGATTCCGCCCAGGGAGGTGTCACCCCGCGTGTAGCACCACGTGCTCTGAACGCTGGAGGGCACTGGGGGATGGCTCCTGGCTCCAGCCACCGCGCAGAGCACACGGGTGACACCCCTGCCGTGCAACATCCATCACACTGGCGCGGGAGAGGCACCTGTTCTGCCCCTTTTTGCACAAGAGGGAATGGGCTGTTGCCTCTTAGGCCAGGGTCTCTGCTGGACACTCCGGAGTCAGCGCCACCTGCCCCCTCTGGCTACATTGTGTGTCCCCATGCTTGGCTGCCAGCACCCCCCAACCTTGGAGGAGGGGCTCAGTCACAGCGAGTTGTCATGGCCGCAGGTGCAAGGCCTCTGGGGCCCAGCCGGTCTGCAGGTCTAGGAGTCGAGGTGCTCACTGGCAGTTCTTAGTCATGGCCTCACAGCTCGAGCAGCACATCCAGAGGGGCCGGGTGGGGCAAGACAGGCAGAGTGCACCTGCTGTGGTCCCTCACAGCCACACACAGGTGTCCTGTCCAGCATGTCCTGCAGCTAGGGGATGTGCGAACGGTGCCACTGGTCTACCCAAATTTCCTTGTCATGGGGCAGGGCCGTTTGTCCCTACCTCTCTCAGGAGCTAGGAGTGCCCACAGGGAACAGCTACAATGCCACCTCGGTGGCACCCGCAGTGCCTCAGCTCTCAACCTCTGGAAAAAAGCCCCGAGTCGGGACTTGTCACACCCCTCTCGTCCCGGCGTTATGAGCCTCTGGCCAAGTGGAGATGCCAGGACATGACTCGAGTGTGCTGATGAAGTCAGCCACCTGCCCGGCTGTCGCTTCCCCACTCTGCTGTGTGTTTGCGGTTAACTTACCTCTGGCCTCCCACGGAGTAACTCTGGGGACTCCTCAGGCAGGAATGACACGGGGGACACACGATGGGCGTGGGTGGGTCACGAGGTGGCCACATGGTGACAGCCTGGCTCCTCAGGCCTGTGCACACACCTGGCCAGCAGCGTGGGCAGGCCCCTCCTGGCCCTCGGTGGCTCCGGCTGCGACCCAGGGAGTTGCTAAACGCCTCCGACAGCCTGCGGCAGCTTCCGGTAACCACTCGCCCCTCTCCTCCCTGTGCTAGATCTTCATGATAAACCTCAAACGCAGGCAGGACAGGCGGGGCCGCATGCTGCGCACACTGCAGGAGCAGGACATCGCGGTCAAGGTCGTAGAGGCCGTGGACGGGAAGTGAGTGGGGGTCACCCCCAGCCGCTGAGGGCGTGTCTCCATCACTGTCACTCCGGGGCACCCGAAGACTCCTGGGCCATTTAAGGGGGGATGCTTTTTGGAAGATTTTATTTACTTGGAAGTCAGAGAAACAAGGAGAGCTCTTCTACCTGCGGGTTCACTCCAGGGCTGGCTCAGGCAAAGCTAGAACCAAGAACTCCAGCTGGGTCTCTCAAGTGGGTTCAGGGCTCCAAGCACTTGGGGCATCCTCCACTGCCCTTTCAGGCACATTAGCAGGGATGGGAAGTGGAGCCGTTGCGACTAGAACCTGCGTGCATGCAGGCTCCTGGTCACGGTCAGCAGCTTGCCTGTTGCACCATGTCAGCCCCTTAGACCACGTGTTGCAGGTGCAGTGTCCGGCCAGTTTCCTCGGCCGAGCAGATCTGAAGCCCGCTCCACAGCCTCCTCCCATTGGATGCAGTTGCCTGTTTCCGGCTCCTGCCATGTGTGGACGGCAAGGCCAGCACAGGAGGTACCTGTCCTGGTGGCAGGAAGTGCAAGGATGCCAGCCGGGTTCTGTCGGGGAACTACATGTTTTTTGATGGTAGCACAGCTGCTCCTTGTGCACACACACGCCATGGTGTGGAGAGCTGACCTGCCGGTCCCCGCCCATGGCCTCGTGGGCCATCTCTGCTCTGTGTGTCCAGGCTCTGTGTCCAGGTCAGAGGAGGGCCACAGGCACATGGTGTTCTGCCCCTCCCCCTCCCAGTGTCCGATGCTGCTGGGCGCTTGTCCCCGGGGGCAGGTACAGCATTAGTCTGTCGGAGGAGCTGCTGTGGGACCACCACTCAGTGCTGGCTGGGATGCTCACGCGGCCCGTGGAGTGGGCCTGACGCCTGGCCCTGTCCTCCTACACGCCCAGGAGGGCAGGCTCAGTCCCCGCTGCTGGGGCATTTGGGGAGTGAACCAGTGGTTGAAGCTCTGCCTTTCACATAAGTGCAATTTTTAAAAAGAAAGAAGCTGGGAGGCCCAAGAAACAGTTCCCTGTGCGTGGAGGCTCTCAGGACAAACGCACTTCCCTCCCTCGCACTAGGGGGATGCGCCCTGCTCACCCCCACCTCACCCCAATTCCACAGGGCACTCAACACGACCCAGCTGAAGGCCCTCCACATTGAGATGCTGCCCGGGTACCGCGACCCCTACTCGTCCAGGCCCCTGACCAGGGGCGAGATCGGCTGCTTCCTCAGCCACTACTCGGTGTGGAAAGAGGTGAGCATGGCTCGAGGTGAGCATGGCTCGGCAGACAGGGGAGCCCACAGGAGCCTCCCCTTGTGGCTGCTCAGGGAGGGTTGCCCGAGGGCAGCCACACAGGAGTACAGAGGGGTCTGGCACCACCCCAGGCCACTGTCCTTGAGCAGTCTCATCATTGCAGGATGCCCTGTTTGTACGGCACATGTCATTGTCACCATTGAATAACCTCATGCGAGAGTCAAAGGTCACACGGGAAGGGGAACTTTCACTCCAGCAGCCATGTGGTCAGGAGAGGCAGAGCTGGCACTCGGGCCCCCAATCATGGGCAGGACCCCTGGCCTCTGCTGGACTGAAAGATCGTGACCATGGCTATTCCCTCAGGGGTGGCCTGTGTCTGACACACAGCTGAGCACAGCTTGACATGTGGAGCTCTGCCCCAACACGGTCCCGCAGCTGTACCCTGCCCCAGCCAGCAGTGCAGCCTGGCATGCCCTGCCCTCTGCGAGGAGCCATGCCCCAACACCACACGGTCCTGCAGCTGCACCCTGCCCCGACCAGCAGTGCAGCCTGGCATGCCCTGCCCTCTGCGAGGAGCCATGCCCCAACACCACACGGTCCTGCAGCTGCACCCTGCCCCGCCCAGCAGTGCAGCCTGGCATGCCCTACCCTCTGCGAGGAGCCATGCCCCAACACCACACGGTCCTGCAGCTGCACCCTGCCCCGACCAGCAGTGCAGCCTGGCATGCCCTGCCCTCTGCGAGGAGCCTTGTGGTGCGTGGCTATTTTGGCGTGGTGTGCATGCACATGCGTACATCTGTGTGGTATGTATGTGTGTACATCTGTGGTGTGCAGACTTGTGTGTGGCATCGTAGGTAAGGGTGGGGGTACCCAGCATTGCCGTCCAGGGTTGGCTGTGACACTGACCCTGTGTGCTCGCTGCCATGACCTTGTGGAGCTGTGCTCTGGACAGGCCAGTGTTTGCGTTCTAGTGCCGAGCGGCCGTGCATGCCCAGGCACTGCTTGCCCGACGGAGCAGGTTGGTTTGCATGGTCTTCCCTCCGTGTCCACAGGTGATTGACCGAGCACTGGAAAAGGTGTTGGTCATCGAGGATGACGTGCGCTTTGAGCACCAGTTCAAGAGGCGGCTCGTGACGCTCATGGAGGGTGTCGAGCAGGCCCGGCTGGACTGGGAACTCATGTGAGTGCCCAAGCCCCCACGGGCCAGCTCCTGGGACCAGGCCTGGGGTCGGGGGCCATTGGAGCCACTTGGAGCTCAGAGGAACCCAGCAGCGGAGAGCCCCAGAGGCCAGTGCCATGGTTCCATCCCTTGGCATCAGAGCTGGGACTCGCACAAAACCCTGCCCTGGCCACTGTGACTTGCCACTTCCCTGGAGGTCTTCAGGCTTGGCCTGCACGCCTCTGCCTAAAACCAAGAGCCCCGGCTTCCAGCCTGTCCGTGGGGCTGGGCCAGGAGTTTCTCAGGCCAGAGACCCCTGATGCCAGCTGTCCGTGGCGGCATTCCTTTCAGCTACATCGGCAGGAAGAGAATGCAGGTGAAGGAGCCGGAGCGGGCAGTGCCCTCAGTGCGCAACCTGGTGGAGGCTGACTATTCCTACTGGACCTTGGGTTATGCCATCTCCCTGGAGGGGGCCCAGAAGCTGGTGCGGGCCGAGCCGTTTGGCAAGATGCTGCCTGTGGACGAGTTCCTGCCCATCATGTATGACAAGCACCCCGTGTAAGTGTCCCCTGCGGTCACTTCCCGCCCATCACGTATGACAAGCACCCCGTGTAAGTGTCCCCTGCGGTCACTTCCCGCCCATCACGTATGACAAGCACCCCGTGTAAGTGTCCCCTGCGGTCACTTCCCGCCCATCACGTATGACAAGCACCCCGTGTAAGTGTCCCCTGCGGTCACTTCCCGCCCATCACGTATGACAAGCACCCCGTGTAAGTGTCCCCTGCGGTCACTTCCCGCCCATCACGTATGACAAGCAGCCCGAGTAGGGAGCCCCTGGTCAGTCCCTGCCCGTCCCCGTGTGGGTGTCTCATGGACAAGTCCCTACAGGGTGTCCACCGTGTGCTATGGGAGGTGTGTGGCCTTCATGCTTGTTCACTCGTGCCCGCCTCCTGGAGGCACCCGGGGGACCTGGCTGTTGGGGGGCACCCTGCCAGCCCCCCCTCATGTGGGTCTGCCCTTGCAGGGCCGAGTACAAAGCACATTACCAGATCCGAGACTTGAAGGCCTTCTCTGCTGAGCCCCTGCTCATCCACCCCACGCACTACACCGGCCAGCCAGGCTACCTGAGTGACACGGAGACCTCGACCATCTGGGACAATGAGACGGTGGCCACCGACTGGGACAGGGCCCACCCTTGGAAGTCCCGGCAGCAAGGGCACAGCCATGACAGGGCCAAGAACACAGAGGCACAGCTGCCCCCCACCTCCCTGGACACTGCGTCCTCAAGGGACGAGCTCTGAGGGTCCCTGGGGGCCGTGTCTACTGCAGTCAGAGCCCCCTGTGCCAGCTGCACTGCCTCCGCCGTGCCTTCCCGTGTGAGTGTCCCCTCTGCTGGTGGGCCTTGGAGCAGCCACAGCAGCAGGACTGCACTCCCATGGCGTGCTCCGGGGGCTCGTGTAGATGACACGCGCTGTGGGGGAACCACACTGCCCGGGAGACCTCTGCCCATCAGGCAGGCCATGAGCCAGGCGGACGGGTCTGGGTCTGGCTGACGCTCCACCCTGAGCTGCGCCTGGGTGAGACTGCCCACCCAGGGCCTGGTGTGTGTGGGCAGGGGCATGTGGACAGCTGAGGCCAGCCTCCTCAGTTTGCTGTATTTATGAAGACAAATGTAATATATATGGGGAAGGGGCCAGGCTGCCAGGGAGGTGTGGTATGGCCGGCAGCTGGGTTTCCCTCGTACGCTGGATTATTTATTTTACATGACTGAAGGGTGAGGCAGGCAAGTAGACATTGCTGCCGCTGCTGCCAGAGGCCCTGCACAAGGGAGACCCCACTGCTGGGCAGCTGCTGTCCCTGTAAGGAGTGTGGCTAAGTTGGCCAACCACGGTGTGCCCTCAGAGCCTTTCCCTGGAGATGGGTCCCCACCCCCGAACTCAAGGTCACATCAAACCAGGACAACATGGCCATGCTAACTCTGCCATTCGCCGCCTGGGCCGCCTCACAGCAGCCAAGGGGGACAGACGGGCACCTGAGTGTCACAACTTGCATCTGGCTGGAGCGTGCACGTGTGCGGCTCGGGGATGCTCCTGCGGGGGCGGGAGCTGGGCCTGGCTGTGGAGCAGCACAGTTCTGGGCCATTGAACGAGAGTGTTGCCTCCTCCCATCAGCTGGTCTGATGGGCCTAAGAATTCTCCCTCTCAGAGGTGCTGACCTTCCGCCAGCGTCCCGCAGAGGCCTGTCCCTCACCAGCCGGGCCCAGGGGTGGCTCTGGCCCTGTGCCACCTGCAAGTCGCGGGCAGCCCACCTCCCAACCCCTCCGGCATCCTCAGGCCAAGGCTATAAGCTTTGGCGGTGCCCCAAGCCTCCCTTGCCAGCCTGGCCCTACTCTGTGCTCATGAGGCTGCAGTGTGTCGGTGTCGTGGTGGGCAGGCTGCTGGCATGCCGAGCCCACCGTGCCTTGCTGAGCTGTGCAACATGGGAAGTGAACACTGGCCTGAGGGGGCTCTGTGAAGAATTAAAAGAAACTGGCTCGAAGCTGACTGGCAGCCAGGCACGCTGGTTCAGAGGGCTTCGTGTGGCGTGGCAGTGGGAAGCGACCCAGGCCACGAGGCCGCATGCACTTCTCATGCAGGATGCAGACTGTGGTCTCAGGAATGCCAGGCTGCTCGCTCTCCCCGGGAAGTTTCCAGGAATATGTCAGGTCTAAGAAGGTCCGCTGACCTGGGTGGTGCATGGCTTTGCACTTGATGGTGGGACCAGAGTCCTGCAGGGGGAGCCCTGACCCTAACCCCAGGAACCCTCACTGGCTCTCACTGAAGTGATCCGGGCACCGTGGCTCCCCCCCGCGTCCGGGCCAGCAGCTCCAGCTGCGTTTCCCACATAGTGCCACAGACCAGGGGCAGTACCTGCTGCTTTCCAGGCTGCCTATCGGCAGGAAGCTGGTCAGGCAACGCAGAACGCAGGCCCCCAGCACCGAGCCAAATGCCCTCTGCCCCCTGCGTCTTCTGAGACACTCCAACACAGGCGCCATCACAGACAGGAAGTGGACTTGTGGCAGTTCTGTGACGGCGGCCACAAAGAGGCAAAGTCTGAGGGGTCATGGCCAGGTGTGGGGAAGGGGTGGCTGCACACACTGGCCCAGGAGCCGAGGCAGTCTGCGGGTCAGACACATTGGCCTCCCATGTAGGCTGATTCAGTACACACCATCTCCGAGGGCCCAGGCCAGTGGAGAGCGTGGAGGCTGGGCCCAGGCCCTGGTCACTGCCGGAGTGGCTGGTCCAGCCCTGTCGCGCCCACGTGTCTTACCGCCCAGCAGTAAGAGGCAGACGCGAGTGAAGCCTTCTGCAGTAAAGTTTATTGCGCGCACAAAGATGAGGAAGAGGAAGGGGGGGCGGACCCCGGCAGTCTTTCTGCTCTTATGTGCTGACTGGCCCCGCCTCCGCCGATGATAGGTCGGCGTCATGATCACGCAGGGTCCTGGGCGACTGGATTCGTCAGTCCCCAGTGTTCACGTGCCGGCCACGCCGCAGCTCACTGCGCATGCGCTAGGCTACGTGACACGCACGAAGGTGTGGCTTCTCCGGCCGGCGCCATTTTAGGCACAGCATGTGGCCAGTGCATACAGATGCGGCTTGCAACATCTCTCCCCTTCTTACACAATAGAAAAAATAAGCTGGTATGGGCCTGTCTTAGGTTGTAGACTCAAGGCGCACGATCCGTCATAGGGAGGCTGCGTAGCTTGACGTAGTCCCTGTCTTAGACCGATAATTGTCTGGGTCTATCTTACCCGTCATGGGCTACAACCGCGGTGGTTGTAAAGAGCAATGTCTCGACAAGGCAGTTATAAGAGTGACTACCCTCTCGCGTGCAATGGATAAGTCCTGCGAGGTGCAAGGGCTAGTCGGGTGCATCATGCTCGAACTCAGTGCAATGCCATAATGGCCTGAGGTGCAGGAGCCATGATGTCCATGCTCTTAACTAAACCCGTTGAAGCATGCTCAACCATACCATGGGGGAGTCACCATACTGCATGGCTAGTAGGGCTTGATGTATTGCCACACGATCTCGCTGAGCGCGGTGTCTCAGATGACACAGGCAAAAAAGGCATAAGGCACAGCCTGCACACAAGAGCAGAATCAGCACAACCACTCCCACCCATTCCTTAATATGGGAAGTGATGTTCCAAATCCAAGTGGCCAGGGTTTCAGCAACAACAGGATCCACCCGTGTAGAATTAATCTGGACAATGGCAATTCTCAACTCCGACTGTAAAATATCAAATTCTCTCGTCCAATTTCCTAAAAGATAAGAAGAAAGCTGGCAAGAAAGATTAGCAGCCGTTGAAACATTTTGAAAAGGAATGGAAGTAACACATAAACCTTGACACTAAAATTCTCAGGAAATGCTTGAAAACAAAGCGTGTCCTGTAGGGGGAATAAAAAATTACTCACATTCTCCTTAATATCATCATAAGGGAGAAAAGGCAAATCCAAAGAAGAAAAAATCAAGGAAACACTCGGGCTGAGTGGGCGGACCGGTAAGGGTCGTGGAAAAACACTCAAAACTCCTCATCGTGGCTCAGCAATCACGGTCCTCACAAGCGCCATACAGACCATTAGTTGCACCATCAGCTGTGTTTGCACTGGGCGGGGCACCATTGTCCTGTGGGATTGTAGGAGGAGTTTCTGATTGCGGGGTTGCATGAATCTTCCCCAAGTCAGATCCTCGTGCAAGCGCTCCAGCGGTTGCAGGAAACGTCAGAAGGCGGTGATGGACAGGAACGAGTCAATCGAGCTGGAACCCAAACCGGAACTGGGGCGTCCTGTGGAAACACACAAATGGCTCCTCGAGCCTGCCTAATAACTGGGTCTGGGCCCTTCCATTTGGACTCCAGAACATCCTTCCACTTGACCCAAGATTGCTCTTGCGCCGTGTTAAGGGAATGACGATCTGCAGCACTAAGGCCTTGCTCATCCAGCTGTAAAAAATTGATGGTGAAGAGAGCCAGGGCTAGGGTGGCCCGAGGGCTCTGACTGGCGAGGCCAAGCGATTCCCAGGTGGTTTTTTGTTTTTGTAACAATTCCTTAATAGAGCGATGAGCACGTTCGATTATCCCCTGACCTTGTGGATTATAAGGGATGCCAGTCACTAATTTGACACTCATTTTCTGCATTACACGTGCCACAAAATCAGCAAAGGGCTCATCCGGCTCCTGTTTAACCTGTGTGATGCCCAATTTCTCTTGCCCTTTAAGTGAAAGGGCCTTCCATGCCTTTATAGCTGCAGTAGAAATTTGGGTATATACTGGCCATGGATATCTATCCAAAAGCTCCTGCCATAATCCCTTCCAATTTAGATATGATCCCATATTAGGGAGAACAGCCTTCACCACAAATTGCCAATCAGAGGGAGTCATATTCATTCCCCCCATACGTTCTAACAGGGACAAAGTGTAATTGGCATGAAGACCATATTGCTTTACAGACATGGCCAATTCTCGCACTAATGCTGCATCTACCTGTCTGTAAACTCTTTCCCTTTCTTCTTCTAAGACGGGGAACATATTTTGAAGTTCCCGGCGTGTGGCTGGATCGATGAAGGAGGAGCCGGCACCACAACTCATGGGCGGGGCAGATGGCTTCACAGCAGGAGGAGCCATTAGTGTAATGGCTCCAGAGCCCTGAGGCCATGGGCCGAGCGTGGCCGGCGCAGTAGCACCGCCATTCTCTTTCTTCTCCTTTTCTGATCCTCCTCTGATCTCCTGCGGGTGTTTGCGTTCTAAGCGCCTATGCCGCCTATCCCGCTTGTACCCTTCCTCCGCGTCGGACGTCTCCGAACTTGATGAGGAAGATACTGCTTTCAATTTCACCTCTATTTTTTGCTTCAAACCGGTTCTCCTCTCCCGCTCTGTTTCTGAGAGACTATCCTGGGCAGACTGAAGGGCTTTGTCACTCTCTCTGACCGCTCCCTTACGGAGGGCATAAACCCTCTGCAAAAATTTCACCAGAGAGAACCGTGCGCCCATGTCTATAACCAGAAGCGGTGGTTCCTATACCTCCGATCCCTGCCCCGGGGGGCCGTGGCCTGCAGACCCTGCCGGGCGTCTGTGGTTCCCGGGACAACTGACCCCGCTGTCCCCTGCAACTATGCCCCTCAGCTTTGCCTGCTCTCAGGTTTGGCATGGAGACAAGTGAACGAACACCAGCCAGGCTCTCCAGGGCCGAGCCTGTGGGCGCCTGTCTGCAGCCTGTCAGCGGGCGCCACCACGTGACCGTGCCCGCGGATCGGTGTGCAGGCTGACCAGGGCCTCTGCTCAGGGCGGAATACACTGACCTGTCACAGCTCCTTCCTCGCGTCTCCCCTGCTCTCTGCAGCCCGTACGCCAGCCCCTACAGCCGTTTCTCGCCAGTTCTGCTGCCTGGGCACCTGGGGAAGAAGCCAACGCTTCCAGGACAGGGAATGTGGTGCCCTTCCCCTGTGCCCGCTGACTGGGGTGCCCACTGTACCCTCGCTGGGCCAGAAGGCATCACCCTGCCATACAACTGGAACCAAACACTTGGAAATACAGCCTGGAGATGCCTGTATCTCCTTAGAGTGCCCAGAGGGGGGATCCCTCACAGCCTCCGGCCACGGGGCACCCTGGGGAGACAGTGTAAGGAGCCGGGTGCCCGCCAGCCCCATGGCAGATCTGGGTTCAGCTCCAGGCTCCTGGCAGACCTGGGTTCCCGCCAGCCCCATGGCAGACCTGGGTTCAGCTCTAGGCTCTGGCTTTGACCCAGCCCGTGTGGACACGCAGAGGGGCCACTTTTTTGTTTTTTTAAGATTTATTAAGGCCTGGTACTATGGCTCATTCTTCCCTTAGAAATGCTGGGATCCCGTACGGGCGCTGGTTCGTGTCCCAGCTGCTCCACTGTCCATCCAGCTCCCTGCTTGTGGCCTGGGAAGGCAGCAGAGGACGGCCCAAGCCGGGCCCTGGCACCTGCGTGGGAGACCCGGAAGAAGCTCCTGCTTCAGATTGGCTGAGCTTTGGCTGTGAGTAGTGAACCAACAGGTGGAAGATCTTTCTCTCTCCCTCTCTCTGTAGATCTGCCTTTCCAAAAAAAAGAAAAAAAAAATTGAAGAAAATAAATCATAAAAAAAAATCAAAAGATGTATTTTTTTCTTTGTTGGAAAGGCAGATTTACAGAGAGAAGGAAAGACAGAGATAAAGGTATTCTACTCTCGGTTCACTCCCCAAGTGGCTACAATGGCTGGAGCTGAGCTGATCCGAAGCCAGGAGCCTCTTCCAGGTCTCCCACATGGGTGCAGGGTCCCAAGGCTTTGGGCCATCCTCGACTGCTTTCCCAGGCCACAGGCAGGGAGCTGGATGGGAAGTGGGGCCGCTGGGACATGAACTGTTGCCCGCAGGTGCACTGCTCCTCCCTAACCCCCCAAATGTTTTAAAGGAAGCTGTTAACTTACTGAGCTGGATGGGTGCTAAGGCAGGATGGCGGCCCAGCCTGAGCCTTGTGGCAGGTCGAGCACAGGAGCCAGGCCCATCCACTGAGTGTGAGCAGGAGCCCCAGGCCAGGCTCCCAGCAACAATGAGGGGAGGGCCTGCTCTTCCAGAATGCCCCTGACCAGCTGCCTACGACCCTCCTCCCACACACAAACACCTCCGCCCCCAGTGCTGTGTGCGCCCACTCCTGCTACGGGACGCCTGCTGGGCCTGCCTGGGATTCCTCCAAGTCAGGCGGTGGCTTGGGTTTGCTCAGCAGCCTGGGCAAACAGCAGAAACCAGACTCCTGAACGCTACACAGGAGCATGGGGCCAGTGGGAGAGCAGGGGGCCAGGCCAGGATGCAGCTCTCAGCCAGCCTGGGATGACCCCACAGCCCAGCAGGGTGTCACCCTCAGGATCTCCTGAAACCCCAAGCCCATGGCCCTGGGGCTCCTGCAGCGCATGCCCACGGCTGGTTTGTAGTTTACCCATTCAGGTGACGGGCGACACGGTTCGGGCCCCTCCGTACCCTGCCTTCGGCCAGGAAGGGGAGCGCAGGTGTGGGGCTGCTTGACGGACCTGGCTATCACCACCTTGACAGCCATCAGCAACATATGGATTTGCTCTCCATCCTGCGTCAGTCCAGCAACGGGGGCATGGCCGGAGGCCAGGGGAGACCAGGCCACACTGGCCCAAGCCGGCCCAAGCTGGCCCAAGCCGGCCCATGGGCAGATCCTTGCCCCCGTGACCTCCCAGGCCTGCAAGCTGCACAGTCCAGGCCGTGAGGAAAATGAGCTGTGTTACCACCTGTTTCACACACTCTAACCTCATGCCCTTTAATTTTTGGAATAAAAACTGGCTTCTGGGGAATTTTCCTGAAAAAGAACATTCCGAAAGTGCTTCTCCTGTACATCCAAGCCCGGCTCTGGCAGGGGCAGGACCACCCTGCAACAGTGCGGGGGCAGGGTCCTGGGGGTCACACACAGGCCAGGGGCAGCAGCTGGGCTGCCCGGTGGGCTGTCGTGGCCGCCAGGGTCCTGGCAGGGCAGCAGCATGAGGTGTGAACAGGTCCTTTGGGGCAAGGGTCTCCACAGGGGGTCTTAACTGCAGTGCTTGATCAACAAAGTCCCCCTGCCCCCAAAGCCGGGCCTGGTGTCCCCCAGCCCAGCACCCTGCACTCACAGGAGTCCTGAGGGGCCTTCGGCTGGGGCCTTGGTCCGTCCCTGTCATGCAGTGGCCCAGTGCGTGTACACACACAGTTGTTCACCTGGCCCATGTCCACGCGGGCTCCAGAGCGATGCTTGGGGTCCTGGTCTCCTATGACACTCGACGTGGGCCTCATGTGGACATGTCCGCCACGGGCCTCACAGGGTGACCTTGCTGTGTCTGCTGCCCCAGCAGCCCCGTTTGGCTGTCCTGGGCAGCGTGAGGCTGGGCCGGCTGCGCGGTGGCACCTGCTCATCCACGGTGTTCTTCTTGCGCAGCATGAAGTCGAAGTTCACTTGGGTGTTCATGGCGTAGAAGACGTTGGCAGAGTCAGGGATCACGAGCTCTGCAAGCCCAGGAGATGGGGCAGTGAGGGGCACGGGGTGTCGCTCATGCCTGGCTGTGCCCTCCGGGAGGCAGCTAGGCCTGGGCACCGCCCACACCTGGCCCATGACCTCCAGGAGGCAGCTAGGCCTGGGCACCGCCCACACCTGGCCTGTGCCCTCCGGGAGGCAGCCTGCACGGGGCAGCGCCCATGCCCGGCCTTGGCCTGTGCCCTCCAGGAGGCAGCCAGTGTGGGGCAGCGCCCGGCTTCCACCCAGAACCTCCAGGCAACCTAAGCCAGATGACAGCCCAGCCAGGTGCTCACGGGTCCCTTCTCTGCTCTGATAATCAAGCCCTGCCCACACACGTGTGACGACCTGGTCCACCTGCATGGGCTGCACCCCTGCCCACCTCTGTCCTCGGAGATAAGCTGCACGAGCTCGTAGTCCTCGGCCGGCTCCGAGCCCAGGTTGTGCTTCAGCATGGCTCTCTCGATCACCGTGGGTGTCTTATCCTGGCTCGTCAGCTGTGGAGACAGAGTGGCCCGTGAGAAGGCCGCTGGCCTCTCTGCCGCAGCCTGGCCCGGAAGGGCCTCCTCGCTCTGTCTTAAGCAGCCCGGCCAAGGAGCCGGGTGTGGGGCACAGCTGCTGCTTCCCACCCGGCCGACCATGTCGGGCCCAGTCCCCGGTGTCCACTTGCGGCCCAGCTCTCTGTACATCTGGCCCGAGCAGCAGGGAATGGGCCCAGAGCTCAGGCCCTGCTGCCCATGTGGGAACTCAGCTAGGGCCCTGGCCAGCCAGACTGATGTGGCATTTGGGGGTGAGGAAGGATGGTCCCTGAATGCCCAGAACTGCGCAGCCGCACCCTCTGGAGCAGCAGATAGAGTGCTGGCATGCCGCACGTGGATGCCATCGCGGTACAACTGTGCCCGTGCATGCTGGCTCTGTCCTCAGATACACTGACGTGCTACGGGTCTGACTCACAACATCCACGGCAAACCTTCAACCCAGGGCCGTGTTCAAAGCGAGGCTCTGTGCACAGAGACCCCAGGCCAGAGCCCACAGCCTGTCCTGGGACGTGGGCTCCAGCCACCCAGCACGGCCTCACACCATTCCAAGGCAGAGCCACACGACTAGGGCCCAGCAACTCACTTCAGTGGTGGGGCCCCAACCACACCCCCAGGAGTCCTCCAGCACAGCGGAATGAGTGTCTGGTGTGAGGGTAGGACTCAGCAGCTCTAAGAACATGAACACCTGTTGCCTTAATCCAGGGCCGAAAGCCCCGGAGCTCTCACACTAGCTCATTCCTCCAGTGCCCCAGTAACTGTGGCCACGTCGGGTCAGGGCCAGGACCTGCCACTCCATCCAGCACCCATGAAGGGGACCACAACCCAAGAACCTGAGCCAGTTTCTCCCCAACCCATCCCAGGGCCTGCACCAGCAAGAAGCAGGAGTCAGGGGCTGCAGCTGGGGGTGACCCACCCCAAGGTGGGCAACTCAACCAGGGGCCAAGGCCAGCTCCAGGCCGAGTGATCTGTAAGACCATGATAGGGCAGAGTTGATGCACACACACCCACGAGTAACACATCCAGGCCCTGCTGACACACATACACACACCCCAGTAGCACACACAGGCCCTGCTCTAACACACACACACACACACACACACACACACACACACACACACACACACACACACACAATCCAGGCCCTGCTCTCTCTCTCACACACAGACCCTGCTCTCTCTCTATCTCTCATACACACACAGGCCCTGCTGAAACACACACACACACACACACACACACACACACACACACACACACCCCTCCAGGCCCTGCTCTCTCTCTCACACACACATGTATACGCACACACACACCAGTAGCACACACAGGTCCTGCTCTCTCTCTCTCTCCCTCTCTCACACCCCAGGCCCTGCTCTCTCTCTCTCTCTCTCTCTCACACACACACACACACTCCAGGCCCTGCTCTCTCTCTCCCTCTCTCACTCCCCAGACCCAGTTCTCTCTCTCTCTCTCTCTCTCTCTCACACACACTCCCCAGGCCCTGCTCTCTCTCTCCCTCTCTCACACCCCAGGCCCTGCTCTTAACTGCAGTGCTTGATCAACAAAGTCCCCCTGCCCCCAAAGCCGGGCCTGGTGTCCCCCAGCCCAGCACCCTGCACTCACAGGAGTCCTGAGGGGCCTCTCTCACACACAGACAGGGTGTGGCCTACCATGATGCTCTTGTACATGTTGCCATTGCCATCCTCCACGCTGACACGAATGATACAGCTGTCCTCCTGCTGCTGGTTGTAAACAGGTGGCAGCCCCGTGCAGGTCATGGACGTGGCCGAGACGGAGCGCTGGTGGGCTCGAGGGTTGCTGCTGGAGGACGTAGGCGAGGACAGGGGGTTGGCTGAAGGAGAGATCCCTGAGGAGTTGGTGTCCATGAAGTGGACAGAGGAACATGAAGATGACTGGGACAGCTGCAAAAGGGACACGTGCAGGCGCGTCAGAGGGCAGAGGGCAGAGGGCCCCCGGGGCGGGCCGTGCCCAGCCACCCCCGCTACCGCCACAGCCCCATGCACTGTGGAGGCATGCGCCAGGGTGACCAGCAGAGGGCTGCTCTGGAGGTAGGCCGCCCAAGAGCAGCAGGGCCCTGGGACAGCCTTGGGACAGCCCTGGCGGCAGGTGCTCAGGGGCTGGCCTCACGCTCCGGCCTACGTCCTCAGGAGCGCTTGAGACAAGGGACACTGGTGCTGCAGAGTGCTGCAAAGTCTCCCTGTGCCACACAGCTCCAACCCCGGCGGCCAGGAGCTGTGCACTGGTGAGCATCCGCCTCTCCCACATTTGTGAAGGGGTAGTTTGGGGGGACAGGGACGGGAAGCACACCTCCCACGCCCCTACCCCACAGTGCTGCAAGCACGTCAGTTTCATCAGGGGAGCCAAGGCCTCCCCAGACCACCACCCTGATCACGGGAAATGTCCTGCAGGGACTTCCTGTTTCGCTCTCCTTCCCCATGGGATATGGCTCCGGGCTACACGGCTGCTGCCTCAAGGGCTTGGCCTCCAGAGGGCAGCAGCTCAGTGTGATGGCTGCCAGCACGTTGGTAGCACAACAGCCTGTATGGATGGCATCAGCCGAGACGACTCCTCTTCCTTCCTTGGCTAGACTCCACAATTCTGCCAACCTTCATACCCGGGTGTGCAGACTGCCTGGGAAAGGCAGCCCCGGATAAACCATGTGTGTCCCCCACTCTCAGAAACTGAGGCGGGATGGAGGCGGCTGTGTGGAGGCCACCATCGAGGGAAGGATCCCGGCGGGGCAGTATGCGGGGCAGCCCCCAGCACAAGACCCATGCAGTGCTGAGCCCCAGCTCCCCAGCTGGGACAAGCAAGCTCAGTGCTCACGCAGAAAGCAAGGGGCAGTGTGGTGAGGGACGGATGAGAGCTGAGCAGGCGATGGCGCACACAGGGCGGGTGACCCGGGGCCCTGCAGGCCGGGGACATGAAGCTTCACATGGCCCCCACTTCTGCACCATGCTTCCCACTGAGGCTGGGGTCGCCACAGCTCAGAACCATATGGCACACACTGCTCAATCCCCATGCTGCCAGTCCTCTGGCGTTGGCAGCACTCAGCCCAGCATGGACAGTGCCAGGGCAGCATCCCCCGAAGCCACAGCCCAGAGATGAGACGCGAAGGTGTAGCCCTCAGCACACCCCTGGGATGTGCAAGGCCATGTGGACACAAGGCCATGTGGGCAGCCACTTGGGACAGTCGCCAATGCTTCGATGCTGCCCCTCCTGCCATGAGACCACACGAAGGGATACACAGGCCCTGCACAGAGCAGCATGAAGCCACGGGACTGTCTCACCACTCAGCCTCACCAGCCCAGCCACAGTGAGGGGCTGGCAGTGACCACAGAGCCAGGCTGGCCGAGGGAGCACACAGCAAGACACAGCCAATCAGGAGCAGAAGGCTCTGGTCCAGGCAGAGCAAGGGCGGGCAGGACCCAGCTGACCAAGACAGGGCAGGAGCAGGGGTGGGCAGGACCCAGCAGACCAAGGCATGGCAGGGGCAGGACCCAGATGACCAAGACAGGGCAGGGGCAAGAGGAACACCCAGCTTGCCTGATGCTGGGAAGCAGCCATGCTATGTGGAGCCTTCTCTCTCCTCCCTCCTTCCCTTCTGCTCAGACATGGCTGACTGCCCCCACCCACCCCCATGGCCTCTGCCATGGGAGCCTTGTGATGGGCTGCAGGGCCCTTGTACACCTGAGTCCACCTCACAGCACTCTGCTGGCACACTAAGCCAGCCAGCACAGGCTCAGCCCAAGCAGCCAGCTCCCTGACACCCTAGAGACAACAGGGGCTGCCAGAAGCTCTAGTCACGCAGGCAGCTTGCGTGTGGGCAGCTCAGAGGGCTGGTGGGAGAGCGACCCGACCTCAGCTGGTGGGGAGCCTTCAGCAGAACTGAACCTCCAAGGCCACAGGCACAGGCTCCCTGCTGGGTCCCTGCTTCTCCAAGGAGGGCTCCCAGTCTGACCCCCAGACGGCAGTGATGTGCCAGCAGGCACGCCCCTCGGGGCTTGCAGAGGGCAGGCTGTGGCGTGCGTACCTTCTGAGGCTCACCAGGCGTGCCCACGGGAGTGAGGGGGCCCTCCTCAGCCTCTGAGGGGTTCGACTCGCATGAGGACACACTGCTGGAGTCCATGCTCTCTCCGGAGCTGCCGCTGGCTGCCGACTTGAGCTGCTCCTTGGTGGGAGAGCTTCCAGGGGCGACATCCAGCCCCAGAAAGAGCCTGTGGAGGACATGGGACCTGGCTGGCAAGCTGCGACACCCAGAGGACAGAGGGCGGACCCGGGGCTAAGGAGCCTGGCAGCTTAGGATAGATCCTTGTCGGGCCCTGCTCGGGGCCCACCATCGTCACTGCAGGAACACATCTGCTGAGAAAGCCCAACCAAGGAGCCAGCATCTGACCTGGCTGCCCCAGAACGCGTCTGCGGGCCTACCACCTCCGACCACAGCCCTGCTCCTCCCTGGGCACCAGCATGGATGGGACCAGGCCGAGGCAGACAGCCAGGGCCGCCTCAGACACCTGCTCCCAGGCCAGTCTGTCTCCCACCTGTGCACACCAGGGTGGTAGCAACAGGTGGGCCGGCGCTGAGAAGCAGGGAGCCTGCCACCCCCAGGGATGCAGAGCTGGGCTCCTGGCGGTGGTCTAGCCCAGCCTGGATCACTGTGGGCACTGGGACCTGAAGCAGATATGTAAGGTCTCTAGCTCCTCATAGTACAAATACACGGAAATAAATCCCGTGTTCATTATAACACACACACACACACACACACACACACACACGCACGCACACACACTTCTGCTCCCAATACTCTGCCAAAGCCTTGGGGACGGAGCCCTGTTGTGCAAAGTGAGCTGGCAAGATGGCCGGAAACCCCTCCCCCATGCTGACAGCCCCTCAGGCCCTCGCCCCTCCCCCATGCTGACAGCCCCTCAGGCCCACGCCCCTCCCCCATGCTGACAGCCCCCTCAGGCCCACGCCCCTCCCCCATGGTGACAGCCCCCTCAGGCCCACGCCCCTCCCCCATGCTGACAGCCCCCTCAGGCCCACGCCCCTCCCCCATGCTGACAGCCCCTCAGGCCCACGCCCCTCCCCCATGCTGACAGCCCCTTAGGCCCACGTCCTGACCTCACCCCCAGCCTGACACTCACAGACTCAGCCTCTTCACCATGCTCTTCCGTGGCTTGGGCGAGGTGGCGCTGGCCTCGGGGGCTGCTTCAACCTCACAGGAGAGCGCATAGCTGCAGACAGGAGGTGCTCATTGTGAGGAGTGATTTGAAAGTCATCACGGAGACTGATGCCCTGCACCTGCGCCATTTCTTCTTCCTCACAGCTCACGGAATTCGCGCCAATCCAGCCACCCACCAATCAGATGTAACCTGGCATTCCACCTGAGAACCCCACCCCCAATCTCCCAGCCCCTTCCCCAACCCTGCCCACTCACCAGTCATCCCCAGGCATTCACCTGCAGGCACCAATCCCCTGAGGCCTGCCCTCAAACCCCCACAATCCCCGCCCCCCCTTGCACCTTCCAGGCCTACCTGCATAAAAGGCCCCAGGTGTTTCCTTCTGCCCCTTTTTCTCCTCCTGACCTCCACTACCTCCACCTTGTTCCTGCCCCTCTGGAATAAACTTCCTAAGATACTTCGTTGCGTCTGGTGTTTTAAGAACCAGGTTTCGAGAATTAGCTGCGCGTAAAGTATCTTAATATATCTTAATATCGTATGACCTAAAACTAGAACTCTTACATTCTTTTAAATAACTAACACTCATGAGGCCCCAGCTCCACCCTGTGCCTGAAGGCCAACTCAGAAGTCCAAGGGCAGACTAAGCTGGCTCCACCTACTCCTGGTGTGGAGACCCATGCACAGGCCCTCAGGCCACAGGTGCCACCTGACTTGCCCTCAGAGGGGTTATAACGCTGTCCGCTGGCCTCACAGGCTGTGTCCAAACATGTCCTTTGTCCTCCCGTGTCCTCTGTTTTCTCTGTTCTGTGTCCTCCTGTGTCCTCCCCATGTCCTGTGTGTCCTCTCCATGTCCTGTGTGTCCTCCGTGTCCTGTGTGTCCTCCTGTGTCCTGTATGTCCTCTCCATGTCCTGTGTGTCCTCCCATGCCCTCTGTGTCCTCCTGTGTCCTGTGTATCTTCCCATGTTCTCCTGTGTCCTATGCCCTCCTGTGTCCAGTGTGTCCTCTTCATGTCCTCCCCATGTCCTGTGTGACCTGTGTGTCCTTTTCATGTTCTCCTGTGTCTTTTGTCTCCCCTGCCCCTCGACAGACAGATGCTCAGGTCCCTTGGTGCCCCGTGTCTCATCTGTCCTGGAGTCTCCCGGAGCCGCCCAGCCCCAGTGACACTGCATGGCTGTGGTGCTCCACTCTCCTTCCAGCCTCACTGACCACGGGGCAGCCAGTGCAGCTGTCAGCGGAAGGCCTCCTTCAGGAGCTGGGTACAGGAGCACCCCTAATGTTTTCTCGGAGCTCCCAGGTCTGGCAGCTGCTGGTAGGAGGTCCCACCCAGCACCCACTGCTCCTTGGCTCACCCTGTGGGTCCTGGCCACTCACCTCTCCTCCTCTGTGAGCAGCCGCTGCCCCTGGAACCAGCGGATGAAGCTGGGGTCTGGGCTCATGCCGTAGCTGTTGCAGGCAGACTGCAGCAGCTTGATCTGGGCAATCACTTCAAACTCCTGCAGCCACATGGGATAGCAGGTGTGTTGTGAGCACCCAAGCCACCACGGGCTCGTGAGGACAGCCCCTTGGAGGACCGAGGACCAGCCCTGAACCCCCAGCCCCAGGCATACGAACGCCACCTCAGCCGCTTTCATTTCACCCAGCACAGAGAAGCAGCTGTTACGTGACCATCACAAACACTACAGCTCCCAGGCATGCCTGGCCCCAGCGAGTGTGAGGCAGTGAGCTCGAGGGGGGCCTGAGGTCTACATAGCCGGGTCCTGAACCACGGGCTCAGAGCTCGCCACACTGCTCCGTGCATGGCAGGAATGCAGAGTTCAGGTCCCCAGCCCCCGAGGCGGCACCCAGGGGTCCTGGCCCAGCACCCTCCCCAGCCCAGCAGCACCCAGGGGTCCTGGCCCAGCACCCTCCCCAGCCCAGCAGCACCCAGGGGTCCTGGCCCAGCGCCCTCCCCAGCCCAGCAGCCCCCAGGGGTGCTCTCAGTTGGTGACGATGCAATCCACTTCCTGTCCCTGCAGGGTGACAGCATCCACCTGCCTCCCCAGCCCCGTGCAGAGGGGCAGGCTTACATCACCCAGGTGACGGGGAGGGGGCCCTCAGAACATGTGTGTCCCTTGGTTCCACTCCAGGGCCAACTCCTCCAGCCCACCCACTGCAGGTGACTGCTCCTGTCCCAGCCACTGAGATGCCCCTTGGCCCGAGCCCACCCAGGTGGTCCCATGATTGCCACCCCCATCCTGCCCCACCAGCCTGTAAATCTTTGAGGTTCGCACTCAAGGGTGAAAGCGTGTTGGGTCAAGTGCATTGAGCCCAGGCTTTGTGGCAATGTGCATAGCCCCATCCTCTCTCTAGCTAATTCAGAGTGTGCAGTGCAGACAGCCAAGCCTACGCAGGTGGATGGGAGTGACGCTTCCCCCATCCCCTGCCCCGCACAGCAGCCAGGCCATGTCCCGGCTCCCTCCCAAGGCTGCCGGCCTGGGTCTGTGCTACAGGGATTCCATGGCCCCTGACCACCCAGCTGTGGCGAGACACCTGAAATGCACCCTTTCAGGAGTTTCCATGGGTGCAACACATGGGCAATGGCTCCATGGGGAGCGCCCTGTCCTTGGGGGTGGGGGTGTTCCCAGCACTGCCACAGGTGCCCTGGGTAGCTCCTGGCCTCTGAACAGAGGCCGAGTGAGCCCCCTCCCTGGGTGAGTGCACAAGAATGCAAAGGCAGGGCGTAGCAGCACCTTTGCCAAGTCCTCACTCTCCCAACTGACACCCAGGTGGGTAACGAAAGCCAGAAAAGCAGAGCAAGATTCCACTGACCCTTCTCCTCTTCTCGAAGTTGATCAGGCCGCCCTGGAAGAGAGGACCTCCGTCAGAACAAGCGGTCAGCCGTGCTGCCTGGGAACAGCCCCAGACCCCCCGCCCCCTCCCCCGGGCTGCTCCTTTCAGCCATGTCCTTGTGTTCCCACACTGGGCAACAAGTGAGCTGCAGTCAGCTACCCCGGGCCCGGCCTCGCTCTGCGGGCTCACCTCGATGTAGTCCTGCAGGGCTGTGTCCAGCATGGTGAGGTCAGTCAGAAAGGTGCCCAGATAGGGGACAGTCCCCTGCATCATGCCCTGAGGAGGGAAGTGTCACTGCTCACTGCAGGAATGTCAGGATGTGCGAGTCCACAGGCGGCATGGGCCGAGCGCTGAGGACCGGACGGGCCCGTGGCTACAGCCTGCATTCCACAGCCAGAGACCACACGGGGGCGTGAACACCTCACAGAGGGGCTGCTCCTTTGGGCTCAGGCCATGGACTGCCTGCTCTTCCGGAGCACGGCCCTGGAACCAGCTGCACAGTGTGGGGAGGGCAGTGCTGAGCTGCCCCGTGGACTAGTGGCTGGGAGCGTGGAGGGCTGGTCACTTGCAGAGCTGAAGGTCAAGGTCACGTTCACACCACACACACATGCACGCTGCCACAGGGGGAGGACACCACCAGCAGTGACATCACCCTCATGGCCCACGTGAACAGGACGAGGCCACGTCTGCTGGTGCTGACACATGGCCACTGGTGCCAGTACTGGCACGGGCATCCTGGTGGCGGGAATGTAGACTGGGCTCCTGTTCCTCTGCCGGTTTTCTGTGAATCTCAAACTTTCTCAAATCACAAATTCACTGTGTAGAACTGTCCGCAAGGAAGGTGCCGTTTGCTGGGCTCTGCCCTCTGGAGGCTGCGCCATGGCTTTCCTGGCCACACATGGGTGCCCTCCCCACAGTCCCTCCCGTCCTCTGTAGAGGTTACCCTGTTTTGGTAACAGCTACTTTATAGCACAGCCTGTGGCTGTCAGGGGAGTCTTCGCAGTGAGCAGGCACTCTCACGGTCCCACATCACACACGGGGCGACAGGAAGGCATCGCTGAGAGAGAGCCCTCCTGGGAAACGCAGGCTCTGGTAGGCTGCCAGTCCCCTCCAACCCCCGGGGGAAGGAGGCACTACATCCCATATGGGCACAGGAAGCTGACACTAAGACTAGCAGAAGCAGGCTTAGGCACGGCACGGCCTCTCCCCAGGCCCGGGGCACGGAGGTGCAGGAA
Organism: Ochotona curzoniae; assembly: GCF_017591425.1. Classification (NCBI taxonomy): domain Eukaryota; kingdom Metazoa; phylum Chordata; class Mammalia; order Lagomorpha; family Ochotonidae; genus Ochotona; species Ochotona curzoniae. Next base: position 1,026,069 of record NW_024466219.1, on the reverse strand, counting down.
GACCACGAGGGCAGAGCATGCTGCTGTGCGGCCTTGATCCCACAGCACATGCTCCAGGGGCAGTGTGAGTGGTGGCTCCCACAACGGGCAGCCAGGAGGCACGGGTGCCCAGTGGGCGTCCAGCACTGCTGTGGCCCCGCAGGCCCTGGGTGCAAGGGACCCACCATGTCCTTATGGAGCCGCAGGCGCCGCTGGCTTCGCTTCTGGTTTTCCTTGACGCTGCTGTCCAGGTTGGCAAACTTGGAGGTTCCCTCCTGAAGAAAGAGCAGTGAGAGGACTTGGTGGCCGCTGAAATCTCTGGGGCACAACCTCACCAGGACCCGGACGGCATGGACAGTGCGTCGGGTACTGCATCTCACTGCTCGTGCCCCAGTCAGTAGGGTGGCTGTGGAGGCCTGCACTGGACACGCCTGGGAGCCAGACCCTCCTCAGAGATCAAGCCATCGACCCTGTCCCAAAATGCATGGCCGTGCATGGTTACCTCTCAGACCGAGCACCAGTCTTGCACGTGTGGGTGTAACTGCTAACAGTGGCTCCCTCCCAGGCAGATGCCAGCGCATACTTCTGATGTGGGCACACACGGGAACAGGAACACGCACACGGCACACACAGCCAACCGCAGGCTCTCATGTGGGCACACACAGGAACAGGAACACACACACGGCACACACAGCCAACCTCAGGCTCTCATTAGGAACATAAACAACCATCAAGCCTTGCGATGTGCTCAGCCTGTCTGTAGGATGCTACCAGCCAGCCCAGCTACAGGTTCTGTTCAGACGATTCTAACCGGTATGTTGTGACAGCCAGGACAAGGAAATGACTGTCTCCTGTGGAGACCCGGGACCTGAGCCACACTGAGTCATGGGAGTGACCAGCCTTGGGTAACATAGCAGCCACATGGCAGAAGTGACCGGCCCAGGGTCTGGGCAAGTCCTCTTAGCTGCCCCACCTCCTCTGACATTCATTCCTCTCTAAGTCCCAGCCTGGCCTCCCTGGTCCCCGTCTGCTGGGCACACCTGGTCTCCCTGGTCCCCGTCCGCTGGGCACACCTGGCCTCCCTGGTCCCCGTCCGCTGGGCACATCTGGCCCCCCTGGTCCCCGTCCGCTGGGCACACCTGGCCTCCCTGGTCCCCGTCCGCTGGGCACACCTGGCCTCCCTGGTCCCCGTCCGCTGGGCACACCTGGCCCCCCTGGTCCCCGTCCGCTGGGCACACCTGGCCCCCCTGGTCCCCGTCCGCTGGGCACACCTGGCCCCCCTGGTCCCCGTCCGCTGGGCACATCTGGCCCCCCTGGTCCCCGTCCGCTGGGCACATCTGGCCCCCCGGTCTCTGTCCGCTGGGCACACCTGGCCTCCCTGGTCTCCGTCTGCTGGGCACACCTGGCTTCCCTGGTCCCCGTCCGCTGGGCACACCTGGCCTCCCTGGTCTCCGTCTGCTGGGCACACCTGGCCCCCCTGGTCCCCGTCCGCTGGGCACACCTGGCTTCCCTGGTCTCCGTCCGCTGGGCACACCTGGCCCCCCTGGTCCCCGTCCGCTGGGCACACCTGGCCTTCCTGGTCTCCGTCCGCTGGGCACACCTGGCCCCCCTGGTCCCCGTCCGCTGGGCACACCTGGCCTCCCTGGTCTCCATCTGCTGGGCACACCTGGCCTCCCTGGTCCCCGTCCGCTGGGCACACCTGGCTTCCCTGGTCTCCGTCTGCTGGGCACACCTGGCCTCCCTGGTCCCCGTCTGCTGGGCACACCTGGCCTCCCTGGTCCCCGTCTGCTGGGCACACCTGGCCCCCCTGGTCCCCGTCTGCTGGGCACACCTGGCCTCCCTGGTCCCCGTCTGCTGGGCACACTTGGACTCCCTGGTCCCCGTCTGCTGGGCACACCTGGCCTCCCTGGTCCCCGTCTGCTGGGCACACCTGGCCTCCCTGGTCCCCGTCTGCTGGGCACACCTGGCCTTCCTGGTCCCCGTCTGCTGGGCACATCTGGCTTCCCTGGTCTCCGTCTGCTGGGCACACCTAGCCTCCCTGGTCTCGGCACACCTGATCGGGCATCTGGCCCCAATTACTCACACCTGCTCAGATTTGTGCTCAGTCTTCAGAATGATTCTGCCATGTCCCTGGTGCAGACTCGGGCACTGAGGTGAGGACCATGGCTGCAGGTGGTCCACATCCATGGGTCCAGATGTAGCACACGACAGCAGGGCTCTCCACCCCTCTGCCTCCCCCTGCCATGGAACACACCCAGGTACCCGCTTCTCTCCTGGTCTCTGAGAGCAGCACAGCCATCACGCCAGTGCTGGGCCAGCGGGAAGCCCGCACCTGGCGGAGTCCTCACTGTGCTCCCAGTTCACCCCTCGTGGGTCCCACTCCCACAGCTCCTAGGAAACACCTGTGCTGAGGTAACGAAGGTAGCTCTCCATGTCTCGGCAGGCAGGACTGCTGCTTTAGCCCTACCATCGACCACGGTCCTCAAGGCAGGAGACTTTGCCCTGCCACCCAGGATGCCAACACCCACTCGAGGGCTCCTTGGCTTCACTAGCTCCCTTGGCACGGTTGGTCCCAGGTTGCTGTCTGGTCACTTGTCCTTTCGCGGCCCCTGGCATGTTATATTCTAGAGGCAGCTTCTGTGCTGCATAGCGGCCCAGCTCCTGGCAGATGTGTCAGCCCTGAGGGCAGCTCTGGCCACAGGATGCCTGGACCCAGTAGAGGGCACGCATGGCAGGTGCAGCCTGTCCTTCTGGGAAATGCCCACTGAGGTCAGCACAAGGGGTCTGCTGAGCAGTCAGTGCGTTCGTTGCACACCTGACCTCCAGTGCCACGCCGTGTGCTGTTACAGGGAAGCTCAGGGGTGCAGCGTGGAGCTCCCTGGCCTTGGCACTTTCCCAGCTGCCCTCGGGCCTCAGACGTTGCAGCAGGAACAATGAGAGCTGGAGGCAGCGGCCGTGCCCTTGTGGGCTTGTGCTGGGCACCACCCCCACCTCACCTTCATCAGCAGCTCCCGGCTGGTCAGGTGGTTGTTATGGTCCGAGAAGATGTCCGCCAGCTCCTCAAGCATCAGCACACGGTCCCTGCAGCAGACACGAGGAGGACACTCGGCACACGGTGGGACCTGACCCCCACAGCCCACCGTCCTGGGCACAGGGCCTGCAGAGTGGTTCTAAAGGGCTCAGAGGACATGGGTGCCCATGTGCAGAGGCATTCTGGTTCCCTGTGCTCCTATAAAGGCTGGTTCTGTGGGGAAACAGGCCATGCTGTGAGATGAGGACCACGCCACACGCAGCACCCCATGGAGCTCCACAAGATTTCACACCCACACGGCCCAGCTCCAAGCTGTCAGGGCTAGTGGCCAAGGGCTGCAGCTCACCGCCCATGCTTCCACTCCAAGACTTGGGGTCCTGTCCTGAACATTCCAGCCAGGCTGGGGCAGACCCCAACTGTGCTGTTAGGTCCACAGTGATTGTGGCCAAGCCCTTCTGACCAGGTTCCTACAGAGGTGTGGTGGGAACAGCACGGCCTGGTCCTCAGCCCGCTGCCAAGAGCATGCTTTGGAAGTCGGAGCATCAGCAGCCTGGGCCTCTCCCCATGCCCTGTTGGGGGCTGAGTGAACCAACAATGAAGGGGTAGCATTTTCACTGAGCACTGAGGACAACTGGTCACCTCACCGGGAGACACACCAACATGGGCCCACTGGTTCCTACCAAAGTCAGCAGGTGTCCTCCATCTATCAGACAGACAAAGGACCCAGGGGTCAGAGATGGCTTAGCAGGGGCTGCACGGGGCTGAGCCGAGCTGAAGGACGCCCGGCAGCAGCCAGGAGGTGGGCCTGAGTCACACAGGCACACACAGAACACACGTGGCTTTCTTCCTAAGGGCAGTGTGGACCAAACAGGGCGCACGGGTCCGAGTGCGTCTTTAACCTGTGTTTTGGCCTCAGACTTGTTGGGGAAGAGGGCTGGGGCTAGGCAGGGGACTCTGGCCAGCAGGAGGGGCTGCATTTTACGAGTCCCACCCCTTAGGGCTGAGGGATGCTGAGGCCCGATGGCTTCACCAGGGCCTGTCACGTCTTCCCATGGTGTGGTGCAGGGAGAATCTACCAGCTCACCTCCTGTGCACATGGTCATGACCTTATAAAAAATAATTGCGAGGAGACTGACCACCCAGGACACAGCCCTGGAGCCTGCTACTCCTCTGCTACTGCACACAGTGTCACAAACAAGGAGGCTCTGCATAAGGTCCTCGGGGCAGCCTCATTCACTCCAGATGCTGGACCCATGACCTGGCTCCTCTCGGTCCTGCCCACAGGGACATGGGCGCCCCATCAGCCTGATCTGGGACACACTCTGCCAGCATCCATGTCCCAACCTCTGCTGGAGCGTGCTGCCTGTCTTGTGTGCTGCCCACTGAGCTCTGACAGGCTGCACAACAGCAAGAGAGAAATACTGAGTGAACTCACTCCTGGCCCTAAAGGTTAAACGAAGGGATATGGAGGGGACAGCTGAGGGTGTGGTGGGCACCTGGGATGGGCACTGGGGACCCAGAAGGCGGCCAGCAGGTGCACACCATGCCCTGTGCTTCTGAATGGCTGGAGCTTTGGGATGCAGCAGGGACACCCAGTCAAGGTGCTGGACATATCGCTGTACAGCCACGAGCCGTCACATCTGGGTGGCAGAGTGGTCCAGGCACTCACTTGGGGACTGTAGCCCACGTCTTTTTCAGCCGGTAGATGGAGTTGGATTGCAGAGCCGACACGATGGCCCGCAGGGAGGAGAAGTTCTTGAGGATGCGACATTCCTGTGTGGACAGGGATGGGCCCAGAGGTGCGTTAAGATGGTGGTACACAGACACTTGGCCCTGCTCCTTTCAGAGCAGCCCCCGCTGCCACGGGTCCCGCCCCTCAAGGGGCAGCTCTGCCAACATTCGCTGTTCCAGTCTAACCACACACGTCATGGACTCAGGCACGGCGTGATTCTGCCCGCTCCCGCCTTTAACATGTTCTGTGTGGTTGCTGGCTTCCAGCTGCCCCAGTGAACACAGATGCAGTGCAGTAAAGGCACTATTGATGACACAAAGTACTTTCTTCTGAAAGCATGGAGGCACGGGAAGGGGCTGCACACACACTGACACGGGGAGGAGAGGGACCTACATACCAGATGGATATGGGGAGGGGTCCTGCACAGACACGGACACGGGGAGGGGTCCTGCACAGACACGGACACGGGGAGGGGTCCTGCACAGACACGGACACGGGGAGAGGTCCTGCACACACACGGACACGGGGAGGGGTCCTGCACACACACGGACACGGGGAGAAGTCTTGCATGCTAGATGCACAGGGTAGTAACCACACTATTTCCTCGTGCTGGCTTCACTTGGTGACCCATCTGTCCTGGAGATGACAGTCACGCAGGGATAAACACTGACCACACACTCATATTGGCTTTTCAGCAAATACTATTATTCACATTTATCTGGCTTCAAATGGCCTTGTCCTGCAACCATGAACTTCCCAAACATTGTGGTTTTATCACTGCTTCCAGGTCAAAGAGTTTTACACAATTCAAGCTTTAGAACAAACAGAAAGAAGAGCAAGCATTTCAAATGTGCTTTTCTGGGAGGAAGAAACATCCCTTCTACAATAACAGCCCCAAAACTCCAGGCACCATAAATCAGAGGACCCACAGTAAGACTCCTCCAACCCCAACGAAATGTACAGAAGACATGGTGGTCCTGGCTGGACACATAGGTAAGTCAGGCCTCCTGCACACACCTGCTGGGTGACACACGGGGACAGGACCCTGACCCCAGGCCAGGCCTCCTGCACACACCTGCTGGGTGACACACGGGGACAGGACCCTGACCCCAGGCCAGGCCTCCTGCACACACCTGCTGGGTGACACACGGGGACAGGACCCTGACCCCAGGCCAGGCCTCCTGCACACACCTGCTGGGTGACACACGGGGACAGGACCCTGACCCCAGGCCAGGCCTCCTGCACACACCTGCTGGGTGACACACGGGGACAGGACCCTGACCCCAGGCCAGGCCTCCTGCACACACCTGCTGGGTGACACACGGGGACAGGACCCTGACCCCAGGCCAGGCCTCCTGCACACACCTGCTGGGTGACACACGGGGACAGGACCCTGACCCCAGGCCAGGCCTCCTGCACACACCTGCTGGGTGACACACGGGGACAGGACCCTGACCCCAGGCCAGGCCTCCTGCACACACCTGCTGGGTGACACACGGGGACAGGACCCTGACCCCAGGCCAGGCCTCCTGCACACACCTGCTGGGTGACACACGGGGACAGGACCCTGACCACAGGCCAGGCCTCCTGCACACACCTGCTGGGTGACACACGGGGACAGGACCCTGACCCCAGGCCAGGCCTCCTGCACACACCTGCTGGGTGACACACGGGGACAGGACCCTGACCCCAGGCCAGGCCTCCTGCACACACCTGCTGGGTGACACACGGGGACAGGACCCTGACCCCAGGCCAGGCCGCTGGCGCTCATACACCTGTTCAGTAATACAGACAGGCAGAGGGGCAGATGGCTACAGTAGCCATACATATGAGAGATCTCTCCAAGCTCACCATCCAAGATGCAGCTGCTGGAAGATGCTGAGGGCAAGCCCTCAGACAGGAGTGAATGCTGACTCACAAAGTGTCACCATGCTCAAAAGCCTCGGAGTACTGCGCTTACTTAAACAGATCAAAAGAAAAAGCTACATATGCACATTTCCAAGTCCCATGTATGAGATGCAGATTCCCCAAGTACAGCCTGGAGCCAGGAACTCGCCACAGATGCATGATAGGCCCTGCTGTGACAGGTGCCTCGTGACCAGGGTGGGCAACATGTGGCCAGAGAGCACTTGTCCAAAGACAGGTTCCAGGGAAGTGGTGCAGAGTGAGCAGGAAGCTAGGCCAGCCCAAAACACCAGGGCCTACCAGTCAGAGCATCTGGAAGGCTGATGTTTTATGTATTCATGATGTTTTAAGAATCTCCTCCAGAGACAGACTGTGACAAAGCCCAGAAAGTGTGAGGTCGACTCTTCTCTCTGACATGGCACACTCAGCACCATCAGGCTCCACCCAGAGTGCGCTGTGCCCCGTGCCAGTTACAAGGATCAGCATCCCGACGGCTCAGCCTGCTCTTCCTGTCTCCACTCAGTGTGCGGCAAAGTCACTGTCAGAGCCTCGCTGTGTCCCAACACACAGCCTCAGCACTGGACACTGTGCCGGAGGCGCTGCTGGACACTGTGCCGGAGGGGCCTCAGCACTGGACACTGTGCCAGAGGGGCTGCTGGACACTGTGCCGGAGGGGCTGCTGGACACTGTGCCAGAGGGGCTGCTGGACACTGTGCCGGAGGGGCCTCAGCACTGGACACTGTGCCGGAGGGGCTGCTGGACACTGTGCCGGAGGGGCCTCAGCGCTGGACACTGTGCCGGAGGGGCTGCTGGACACTGTGCCGGAGGGGCATCAGCACTGGACACTGTGCCGGAGGGGCTGCTGGACACTGTGCCGGAGGGGCATCAGCACTGGACACTGTGCCGGAGGGGCCTCAACACTGGACACTGTGCCGGAGGGGCTGCTGGACACTGTGCCAGAGGGGCTGCTGGACACTGTGCCAGAGGGGCCTCAGCGCTGGACACTGTGCCGGAGGGGCCTCAGCACTGGACACTGTGCCGGAGGGGCTGCTGGACACTGTGCCGGAGGGGCCTCAGCGCTGGACACTGTGCCGGAGGGGCCTCAGCGCTGGACACTGTGCTGGAGGGGCCTCAGCGCTGGACACTGTGCTGGAGGGGCCTCAGTGCTGGAGGGGCCTCAGCGCTGGACACTGTGCCGGAGGGGCCGGTGGAGGGCAGGGAAAATGTGGCAACTCTGTGTCCCTCTCACTGGAGAGACACCCACTCCTCACTCGAGCAGAGCTCTGTGGGGCGCAGGCCTTGCTCTGCCTGGCCCCTCGCCCTGGGACCAAGCTGCCTGCCACAGGAGACCACGTGGATTCTCTACACAGCGAGCTGCACTTCCTCCGTAGGCATGAGAGAGTGACCGGCTTTGGGCACTGCCTGCTCGCGGAACAGAAATGTGTTCAAACCAGCAGGAACTCATGCCACCATCATTCCCCAAAGCTTGCTGGCACAATTCTGCCTACAGAAACACTCTGTCATCTGCAAACACCCAAACTCCTATTTTGCAAAGCTCCCCTCCCTCCCGCTTCCTTTCCCCTCCTTCTACCCAGCCCCAAACAGGACCTGCAGCAGCGAGGGACTCACATGAGCGACCCCGATCCACTTGTCGATGGCCTTGGCCCTCTGCTGGCTCTTGAGCTCCCTGCCACCCAGCACGGTGCTGACCACACACCTGGTGAGGGCGTTGAACTGACAGATGGTGGCTCGGATCGTGGGTGCCAAGTGCTTGTTGCCCTTCCTGTCCCGGCGTGACCAGACGCAGCCCAGGCAGTGGTGGGGCACAACCTTCTTGAACAGTTGCTGGGGAAGGGAGGACAAAGTATGAGCAAGGCACAGACCGCTGGCCCACAGGCCCACCTCTGGGGTCAGGGCTGTGTGAGGGACCCATGGCCCACCTCCGGGGTCACACAGCCCACCTTTGGGGTCACAGTTGTGTGAGGGATCCCCAGCCCACCTCCCGGGCTCAAGGCTGTGTGAGAGACCTACAGCCCACCTCCGGGGTCACACAGCCCACCTCCGGGGTCATGGTTGTGTGAGGGATCCCCAGCCCACGACTGGGTTCATGGCCATGTGAGGGACCCACAGCTTATGCCCGGGCTGCTGGGTGGCCACTGCAACTGATCAATGCAGTGACTGCCATCTTGTTAGTCTGTTTGAGAACACAGACAATTCAACCAAACTTCAGGTACACTCCATATTACCAGTCCAAGAAACCCAGTGGTGTCCCCGTCGTTGCCAGGGCAGACGGGAGTGCAGCTCACGCCTTACTGCGGGCTGCAGTCTCTGAGACAAGCAAAGTGAGCGGCACGTGCCAGGAAAGGCAGCCGAGCACCACACGGTGGGAGGGAGAGGGACTGAGCCAGGGTTTCCACAAGGAGTAACCAGCCATGGCTTACATATTTCTTTCAGGCTATCAACTACAGAATCTGAAAGAAAGTGCTGAAAAAACTGCTTCTCACGGTGCCATGGCGGTCACCACCCTGTGACCCTTCTCACGCAGCTCCTGCAGAGGGCAGCCTGCCACTGATAGGCCAGCTTCTCACAGGCCAGGCCGCGAGGAGCTAGAATCACAGAGCCAAGGCCCACGGACCTGCCTGTCACCAGGATGTCCCAGCTGGCATGGGGCCATGAACTGTGACTGTCAACCAAGTGAGTACAGCTGACGACACATCCAGCCAGCACAGGACGCCATGTTCAGCCAGCTGTCGGTGTGTTCATATTCTCTAACTCAGGAGTTGACCACCACATTCTCCTGAAATATTTCTGAGCCTCTGTGGACAGCAACGCCAATGTGGCAGGCCTGGTTAGGCTCCACGGGACCACAGGGCTCCATGCCCACTGTCTTGGGCACCTTCACCCACAGCAGCATGGTGCTCAGCCTGAAGCTCTTAGATGGCCACATCCATGGGTTCCATGATCCACACGCTCACTGGAGACCAGAGGTCACATACCGCATCCATGTAGGTCAGCTGCTCGGCCACCAGGTCCTCCGGAAAGCGCATGAATTCTGCTGGCCCTCCAGCCTCAAGCCCCCCATCTTGCTCCAGGCTGAAAGGCGGGGTGGAGGGAGGCCCATCTGCTCACACAGAAAAGAAGAATCGCATTTGTACCACAGTGGACTACCCTCCAGGGCACACTGGACATCTTCACTAGACTGGAAAAACACAGAGTGGAACAGTCATGGACGATCAGAGCTGTGGACCCACCCACAGGTGCTCAGGGAAGCATGTACACGCAGCGCCTCCAATGTGCTCAGATCCCAGGGTGAGCTCAGATCCCAGTGTGATTAGGTCCCAATGTGAGCTCAGATACCAGGGTGAGCTCAGATCCCAATGTGAGCTCAGATCCCAGGGTGATTAGATCCCAGTGTGAGCTCAGATCCCAGGGTGAGCTCAGATCCCAGTGTGATTAGGTCCCAATGTGAGCTCAGATACCAGGGTGAGCTCAGATCCCAGGGTGATTAGATCCCAGTGTGAGCTCAGATACCAGGGTGAGCTCAGATCCCAGTGTGATTAGATCCCAATGTGAGCTCAGATCCCGATGTGAGCTCAGATCCCAGGGTGATTAGATCCCAGCGTGAGCTCATATCCCAGGGTGACCAGATCCCGGTGTGAGTTCAGATCAAGTGTGAGATCAGATCCCAGGGTGATCAGATCCCGGTGTGAGCTCAGATCCTGGTATGAGCCCAGATCCCAGGGTAATCAGATCCCGGTGTGAGCTCAGATCCTGGTATGAGCCCAGATCCCAGGATAATCAGATCCCGGTGTGAGCTCAGATCCCAGGGTGATCAGATCCCGGTGTGAGCTCAGATCAAGTGTGAGCTCAGATCAAGTGTGAGATCAGATCCGCGTGAACTCAGAACGCAGTGTGACCAGATCCCAGAGCGTGTCCTAGTATGCTTGGCAGAGGTGGAAACTCCCTTCCACAGATGCTCACAGCTTTCCTAGGCTGCCTCTCTCTTTCTAGAGTAAGAGAGTCCAGGAGCACCTTGGGCCAAGGCAGGGCGGCCAGGGCTGTCTTCAGGTGGCAGGAATGTGACTAGGGATCGACCCTTGAGCCTGCAGTGAAGAGCCTCCCGCAGCTGTGGGTCCCCTGGAGCTCAGACACACACTGAGGGATGCTGGCCCCGGGGCTCAGAGCTCGCTATGGTGCAGCTTCCATCATGTTCCTGCCATGCCCTGGTCCTCTTTCATTCTGGGAAGAGTCTGGGATCCCAAAGGTAAGCCTTTGGGTGGGTATCCTGTACCCCTTGCCAGGTACATGAACCATCTTGGGATATTCCAACACAAAGGATGAGAGGCCAACCCACACCAGCCAGAGTGTGGGAGCCTCAGCTGGACCTCACACATGCAGTCAACAAACGCCAGGAGTGGCCAGTGTGTGCAGAGTGCCCACCCCCGCTGCTTCAGCAGAGATGAGGGGTTACTGTTTCCCGGACACTGGCAGACTCTTGGGGCCCATCCCAGCGAGGACTCAGGAGCTTTGGTCCGGCTCAGGAGCCTCCCTCCAGGCCACAGCCCTGCAGAGGAGGGAGAGCCAGGCAGGCCCAGGAGAGGCTGCTGTGGAAGGGAGCAAGGGACTTGGTCACCAGGCACGCCCATGACGCCGGGGAGGCAGGCAGCCAAGAGGAAGCACTTGCAGCCCCTGTGTGGGCTGGTTAGGTGCCTAGGAACCCTTTCCTCTGCTGGGGAGATCCAGGACCAGGGCAGGGAAACGGGTAGGCTGCCCTGGCAACGGCTCTGCCCCCAGCCAGGGGAAATAACATGTGCTGAAGGAGGGCCTCATGGCACTCCGAGCCCCCGCGACTGCAGGGCAGCCCCTCCTGTGTCCCTGCAGATACTCATCCCTCACATTGAAGCAAACGGCCCAGAAACTTCTTCTGTTAAGGTGAGAGATGCCAAATGACGGTCGTTTGGCTGTGGGAAAAGAAACCCCTTTCCATGTCTTGGGGAGGTCAGGAGCAGAAGTGGACAAACTCCGACCAGCAGGGACAAGGTGTGGGGGTGGTACCTGGGCAGCCCATCCCACACAGCCTGCGCCATGGGGGAGCAGCTGGGTGGCAGTCAGGTGCAGGACCAGCATTGTGGGCAGCAGCTTCTGCAGCACCCTGGGCTCCCCGGTGCCCAGTGCCTCTGCACAGCTCCAAGTGCCAGGCTTCGCCTCTCGCACAGCGACCAGTACTCACTGTCAGCCTCCACTTCCTGCTTCTGAAACTGTTCCAGAAGACTGTGCGCTCTCCGCTCTGGGTCCGAGCCCGGCATGGTCTGCCGGAGATAGGACAGCAGCCTGTGCAGGCAGGGGAAGTGAGGGGGCTCCCAGAAGTCCTCGGCACACTGGTCAAGCCAGGCCCTCAGGATGGACGCGATGGCACTGTGGGGACAGAGGCAGTGTCACTGCACCAGCGGGGGGGGGGGACGCAGGGCCAGGACCCTGGAAAGCACTTGTAAAGCACCTGGGGCAGTGGGTGGCAGGACACAACAGCACACCAGGGGCAGAGACGGGTGAGCGTGGGCGAGCGCTGGCAGCCACCTTGAAGTGACCCACACACCACAGCTCTGCACGCTCAGACCGGAGGCTGCAGATGGACTGCATGGCCTAGGAGCCCAGTGACCCCTCAGGGAACACATCCCAGGACGTCACCAGTCTCAGTCTTAATGCCAAACAACTGCAGGAGGCCGGCGTGAGCTCCCTAGCCTCCTGTCTATTCAGGGCCAGGAGAGACCAAGGCATGAGGCTGGGGTGGCCTGGCAGACCTGCATTCCGGGGCCACCAGGGTGGGGGCGGCCTGGCAGACCTGCGTCCTGCAGCCACTAGGCTAGGGTCCCTCCCCAGGGAACAGACTGGAGCATGAGAGGCCTATCTGCTTCCAGAGTGACCACTGTGTGCCTCAGGAGCCAAGAGGACTTCAGTGGGGAAGACATCAGGCACCTGCAGAGCAGCCCCGGGCAGGCACTGTCCCTGCGAGCAGCCGGTCACATCACCCGCTCTTTAAGTTAGAGACCTCACTGACCAAAATGTGTCAGCCAAAAAACCACTTCTCAGCAAGCGCTAGAAGCGTCACTGGCTTCCTGCTGAGCTCTGGCCGCCCTGCCCAGTGGCTAGGGGCACAACCGGCCAGCCTCCTTCATCACTTGCCCTTGGAACTCAGCAGAAGGAAGCCAGTGGTGCCGCCCGCTGTCACTGTGGTCACCTAAGGGAAAGGACATCAAGTCCACTGCATTGGTAATAGCCCCCCACTCTCCAAGTCTTAGTACGAACTAAGCATCATCTTCCCAAAACAACCCACCGCCTTCCAGAAGCCAGGACAACTGGGGTGGGAGGTCTGTGGACTTGGACCTAGTACTTGTTCTGTCTCCTTTCGGCAGGAACACCATTTTAAAATCACAAAAATTTCCTATTTGTTGCAGAGAAGTACATCCTAACAAATGCAGGGACTATGAAGGCAAGCATGGGCTTCCCCTACATTCAGCTCCTGTCTGGCCTTTCGTTAGCTGCTGGTGTCCGTGCAGTAGGTGTTAATGACACAAAGGTGTGAAGAGAACAGCTCCCCTGCTTGGCAGGGCCCGGGGGAGCTTCCAGCTGTTTGGCAGGGCCCGGCGGATTTCTCTCTGACCACCTTGACGCAGTCTCACCCCCTGTTTGCATGGACACTCAACCACCCCACTAAGGATTCTGCAATCTATTAGGCATAGTTTGCCCCTGTGAGATGGCTTTACAACCAGCATGAGCTTAAAAGTTAATGTTACTGATAATGTCTCGGTGAGTGGGCCTTTAACCGTGCACAGGAGTACAATTAAGTCCATGCTGTTTCCAGACACCTTATTGTGTGCCTAACCATTGCTCTGAAATCTGGCCCAAACAGTTAGCATGCTTTCTGGGAAATGGCCTGATAAGAGTTTCACAAACTAATGGAAGTGATGGGAGTATGGGTTGAAATTGCTATGACAAAAAATATAGCTACTGGGACCCTAAAAGCTATCCTGTTACTGGGACCCTAAAGGTTATCCTGTTATAATTACTGTGACCCCAAAAGGCCATCCTGCTATGGCAAAAATATAGTTACTGTGACCCTAAAGGCTATCCTGCTATGGCAAAAATATAGTTACTGTGACCTTAAAGGTTAGCCTGTCGTTGCAACTCTCAACTCTTTAGAACATAGTAAATGTAGTTGCTTTAGTTGCCCTCATAATTTTTAACTAGAGGAAATAGGGTGACTTTACTAACATCATGTATACTTTTGATTATTGTTTGATCATTTATGAGGTTGTAGAGCCTGCAGTTGTAGAGGGATTTAATGTTTGAAACTTTTGTCTTAGATTTTTATGTTTTTTCTCTTTTGATGTATTTCTCTCATTAAGTGATGGATAAGTTATAGAATAAGAATTGTAGTAGGAATGCATTACTGAATAAGATGTGTCGTCTACTGAGAAAATGTTGGCTGCAACATCAGAATGGATAATGTCCTGTCTTAAGGTGAAACTATCTGTAGAGTTATCTTTGGAAACATTTACTTGCCCATTGTAGAGTGGAAACCTAAATGGAGTAAACATGGCTCATTGCTAATTGTAGTTCTTTCCTTCGTCGTAACTCTTGCTTAGTTAACAAACTGTGTGGGCCTGCAGACCTAATGACCTTTGGTGCCAATACCCCAATCCCCATAAACCAAGGTCTCAGACCTTTTCCCATGCGTAATTCAAGGTAGGGGTCTGGTTGTCACAGACAGCGCCAAGGATGGGACCCAGACTTGAGGGAAGTAAGTAGGGGCTGGCAAGCCGAGATAAGCAAAGAATGTGGGGTCCACCCTCACTCACCTCTCAAGCTGTTGTAAATTGTGCCCCCCTTGAAGCTACGTCAAAATGCCCTTAAAAAAGACTGTGTACTGCTTCTGTAAAAATAAAGTGGACAGCTTTCTCGAGTAGTCCACAATGATGTTGGAATTGTAGTGGTCCGTCTGCTATTTCTTCTTTCTACGCCTACTTCATGCACCCTTCTCGAGCTCCGAACTCAGCTGGAGCTGGACTCCGGCAGATAGCAGCCTGGAGCACCTCCTTCCAGATGCTTCCACCACTAGGCATACATGTTGAAGTGATGTGCACATCTACAGCACGGCCGGTTCAAATGCTTAGTTACTCCCTGGTAACTCCTGGGAGGCAGGCGTGCAGCCGCTTTCAGCTGCTCACAGCCCCATGTGGTCACGGAGTGCGTCTCTCTGTGTGTGCATGGGGGTAGGACAGGCTGAGGGCCGGCAATGCACAAAGGGACAGGCTCCCAAGAGAGACCTGCATCATGCCAGGGCTGTGTGTGTTCACTGAACAGCAGGGTCCCTGTGCACACACTCACTGTGTGTGTTCACTGCACAGCAGTGTCCCTGTGTGCACACTCACTGTGTTTACTGCACAGCAGTGTCCCTGTGCGCACACTCACTGTGTGTGTTCACTGCACAGCAGTGTCCCTGTGTGCACACTCACTGTGTGTGTTTAGTGCATAGCAGTGTCCCTGTGTGCAAACTCACTGTGTGTTTACTGCACAGCAGTGTCCCTGTGTGCACACTCACTATGAGTGTGTTTACTGCACAGCAGTGTCCCTGTGTGCACACTCACTATGAGTGTGTTTACTGCACAGCAGTGTCCCTGTGTGCACACTCACTGTGTGTGTTCACTGCACAGCAGTGTCCCTGTGCGCACACTCACTGTGTGTGTTTACTGCACAGCAGTGTCCCTGTGCGCACACTCACTGTGTGTGTTTACTGCACAGCAGTGTCCCTGTGCGCACACTCACTGTGTGTGTTTACTGCACAGCAGTGTCCCTGTGTGCACACTCACTGTGTGTGTGTTTACTGCACAGCAGTGTCCCTGTGCGCACACTCACTGTGTGTGTGTTTACTGCACAGCAGTGTCCCTGTGCGCACACTCACTGTGTGTGTGTTTACTGCACAGCAGTGTCCCTGTGTGCACACTCACTGTGTGTGTTCACTGCACAGCAGTGTCCCTGTGCGCACACTCTGTGTGTGTTTACTGCACAGCAGTGTCCCTGTGCGCACACTGTGTGTGTGTTTACTGCACAGCAGTGTCCCTGTGCGCACACTCACTGTGTGTGTTTACTGCACAGCAGTGTCCCTGTGCGCACACTCACTGTGTGTGTTTACTGCACAGCAGTGTCCCTGTGTGCACACTCACTATGAGTGTGTTTACTGCACAGCAGTGTCCCTGTGCGCACACTCACTGTGTGTGTTTACTGCACAGCAGTGTCCCTGTGCGCACACTCACTGTGTGTGTGTTTACTGCACAGCAGTGTCCCTGTGTGCACACTCACTATGAGTGTGTTTACTGCACAGCAGTGTCCCTGTGTGCACACTCACTGTGTGTTTACTGCACAGCAGTGTCCCTGTGTGCACACTCACTTGTGTGCACAGCAGTGTCCCTGTGTGCACACTCACTATGAGTGTGTTTACTGCACAGCAGTGTCCCTGTGTGCACACTCACTGTGTGTGTTCACTGCACAGCAGTGTCCCTGTGTGCACACTCACTGTGTGTGTTTACTGCACAGCAGTGTCCCTGTGCGCACACTCACTGTGTGTGTTTACTGCACAGCAGTGTCCCTGTGCGCACACTCACTGTGTGTGTTTACTGCACAGCAGTGTCCCTGTGCGCACACTCACTGTGTGTGTTTACTGCACAGCAGTGTCCCTGTGCGCACACTCACTGTGTGTGTGTTTACTGCACAGCAGTGTCCCTGTGCGCACACTCACTGTGTGTGTGTTTACTGCACAGCAGTGTCCCTGTGTGCACACTCACTGTGTGTTTACTGCACAGCAGTGTCCCTGTGCGCACACTGTGTGTGTTTACTGCACAGCAGTGTCCCTGTGCGCACACTCACTGTGTGTGTGTTTACTGCACAGCAGTGTCCCTGTGTGCACACTGTTTACTGCACAGCAGTGTCCCTGTGCGCACACTCACTGTGTGTGTTCACTGCACAGCAGTGTCCCTGTGTGCACACTCACTGTGTGTTTACTGCACAGCAGTGTCCCTGTGTGCACACTCACTGTGTGTGTGTTTACTGCACAGCAGTGTCCCTGTGTGCACACTCACTGTGTGTGTGTTTACTGCACAGCAGTGTCCCTGTGTGCACACTCACTGTGTGTTTACTGCACAGCAGTGTCCCTGTGTGCACACTCACTATGAGTGTGTTTACTGCACAGCAGTGTCCCTGTGTGCACACTCACTGTGTGTTTACTGCACAGCAGTGTCCCTGTGTGCACACTCACTGTGTGTTTACTGCACAGCAGTGTCCCTGTGCGCACACTCACTGTGTGTGTTTTTACTGCACAGCAGTGTCCCTGTGTGCACACTCACTGTGTGTGTGTTTACTGCACAGCAGTGTCCCTGTGCGCACACTCACTGTGTGTGTTCACTGCACAGCAGTGTCCCTGTGCGCACACTCACTGTGTGTGTTTACTGCACAGCAGTGTCCCTGTGCGCACACTCACTGTGTGTGTTTACTGCACAGCAGTGTCCCTGTGTGCACACTCACTGTGTGTGTTTACTGCACAGCAGTGTCCCTGTGCGCACACTCACTGTGTGTTTACTGCACAGCAGTGTCCCTGTGTGCACACTCACTGTGTGTGTTTACTGCACAGCAGTGTCCCTGTGTGCACACTCACTGTGTGTGTGTTTACTGCACAGCAGTGTCCCTGTGTGCACACTCACTGTGTGTTCACTGCACAGCAGTGTCCCTGTGCGCACACTCACTGTGTGTGTTTACTGCACAGCAGTGTCCCTGTGTGCACACTGACTGTGTGTGTTTACTGCACAGCAGTGTCCCTGTGTGCACACTCACTGTGTGTGTTCACTGCATAGCAGTGTCCCTGTGCGCACACTCACTGTGTGTGTTCACTGCACAGCAGTGTCCCTGTGTGCACACTCACTGTGTGTGTGTTTACTGCACAGCAGTGTCCCTGTGTGCACACTCACTGTGTGTGTTTACTGCACAGCAGTGTCCCTGTGCGCACACTCACTGTGTGTGTTTACTGCACAGCAGTGTCCCTGTGTGCACACTCACTGTGTGTGTTTACTGCACAGCAGTGTCCCTGTGTGCACACTCACTGTGTGTTTACTGCACAGCAGTGTCCCTGTGCGCACACTCACTGTGTGTGTGTTTACTGCACAGCAGTGTCCCTGTGCGCACACTCACTGTGTGTGTTTACTGCACAGCAGTGTCCCTGTGCGCACACTCACTGTGTGTGTGTTTACTGCACAGCAGTGTCCCTGTGCGCACACTCACTGTGTGTGTGTTTACTGCACAGCAGTGTCCCTGTGCGCACTCACTGTGTGTGCGTTTACTGCACAGCAGTGTCCCTGTGTGCACACTCACTGTGTGTGTTTACTGCACAGCAGTGTCCCTGTGCGCACTCACTGTGTGTGCGTTTACTGCACAGCAGTGTCCCTGTGTGCACACTCACTGTGTGTGTTTACTGCACAGCAGTGTCCCTTGCGCACACTCACTGTGTGTGTGTTTATGTATACATTCAGAGCCCAAGTGTATTCACTGAGTTGTGGACAGAGCTAACCTCCCACGTGCCCGTCCAGAGTCCCATATGTGTGCTAAGTTGTGTCTGGATGTTCCATTTCCCATCGAGGATTCTAATTTCTGGGAAAGCAGCGGAGGATGAGCTAAGGCCTTAGGATCCTACACTCACTTTGGAGAGCCCCAGTGGTCCTCTGGCTTTGGTTCAGCTCAGCTCCTGCCATCACAAACATTTGTGGAATAAAGCAACAGATGGAAGATCTTTTTCTTTCTCCTTCTCTAAATCTGCCATTCCAAGTAAATAATTTTTTTAAAAGAAGTGTCATTATATACGTAGTCACTATGCTCAGTATGAATTCATTACACGCACATATCGCCGTGTGTGCGTGTCTCTGTATGGATGTGGTCCGTGTACACATTTACTCATTTACACACGTACTTGTAACACACGTGCATTTATTGCACATACAGCTGTATTCACTCCACGACACTGGGCACATTCCGGTTCCTCCCATGCACAAGTGAAAGAATCATTCAGAGTCATTATGCAAACCAGTCTGCCCCAGGCAGGGTCTATGTGTCTTGTTCCACCAAAGGGCATTGTTTCACATGGACCCGCAGGAAGGATGGAATGAGTGTGGGCCGAGTTGCTCTCTTGTCAACGCACACTCGTCCCATTTCACAAACACTGGCCAGGTTAGGAACCCCAGAATCGGCACACACCACACCCCAAGCCTCAGTGTGCACCTGACACTGCAAGCGGATTCCTGCTTGCAGGCGGGCCCCTTCCCACTGCACGGGGCAGGCTCTGGGACCAGCGGCCTGCAGACAGGAGACGCTGCGACAGCCAGCACTTCCATTGTGCTAGGTTCCTTCATGTGCAACTGCATGTTCTCCTCGTGGATTCTTCAAACGGCTACAAGGTGTTCACGCAGGCGACTCATCCTTGGTACTTGGTGAAAGGGTCACTGCGGCTCCAATGAGGCATGTGTTAGCCTGAACTAAACCTGCCAGGACCCCTGCGTCTGCCTCCACACAGGCCTGCAGGTGCCGGGCAAGCGCCCTGGACAGGCTGATCACTTCCTAGACCCTGGGCAGTCCCTCTTCCATTAGTACCAGAGAGAGGTCACAGCTTGGAGAGCAGAGAGGGCACCTGCAGCTCTCAGCTCCGCGCGGAGGCCTCGTTCACCTCAGTGAGCCGCTGGGACCCGCGACCAATGGCAGCAGCAAACTGGAGCCTTTCCTCCCATTTCAGCAAAACGAGTATGGTCTCCCCAGCGGGGAGAAGCAGCCAAGGCGGCCGGCCTCGATAAAGCACCTCTTTGCCCATGGGGTTCTGCACACCAACATGGGCTGGTTGCCCTCGACACCCCTGAACCCGTGGGCTCTGCAGAAGGGACCAGGTGGGAGCCCCGTGGCTCCAGGCCAGGGCTGGCCTCTGCTGGGCTGCCTCAGCCTTGGACTCAGTCAACATCCAAACCATCATCCCTGCTCTTGTCACAAGCCCTACACATTCCAAAATAAAGTAAATTCTCACACGAGAATCTCACTGTCGGGTTGGTTGGTGGGGGTGCTGCGGACCTGTAGGGCCAGAACGGGGAGCAGAGTTCAGAAACAGGGTCAGGAGGAATGGTGCTGTGTGCTGAGAAACAGGACGAGGAGGAGCTAGGCAATGGCGAGAGCCAGACGGGCAGGGCAGCAGGGGCAACGAAGGCAGCACGCAGGCACAGAGCCTGCTCTGGGCAAGGGCCACGTCCCCGGGGACCTCAGGCCTGGGCTCTCAGGCCAGGATCTTTGACATGCCCTAACCCGTTCAGTTGCACTCACCCCTGCCCCCGTGTGTGCCCCTGCTGTGCACGGAGCCTGAATGGAATTCAGAACCATGAGCTTGCTTCCTCTGGCACCACATGACACCACAGCTGGCCCTGCTCTCCGCATGGCTCACTTCCACCTGTGTGACATGGCCCAGTGCCCACCCACAGTTCCAAGAACCTCTGGTCTTGTGCCTCACATACAAAGAGCTCCATCCAGAGGCTCTCAGGTAACACTCATGACTTTCAAAACCCCCATAAGCTGAGGAATCTCAGGCTAAGGGGCTCAGAACCCATGGGGCCCTGCCCACGTGCAGGCCAGGCAGCCCCCACAGCAGCCTGCACCCAACAGGACCCGTCTGATCACTCTGTCCTGTCCCTGAGCCAGACATCAAATCCCAAACACTGCAGGCCCAGCCCAACTTCATCCCCACACCTCACACCCATGCCGTCCTGACCCCCAATGCCCTCCCCACACCTCACACCCATGCCATTCTGCACCCCCAATGCCCTCCCCACCCCACACCCATGCCATCCTGCATCCCTAATGCCTTCCCCACACCTCACATCCATGCCATCCTGCACCCCAATGCCCTCCCCACCCCTCACATCCATGCCATCCTGCACCCCAATGCCCTCCCCACACCTCACACCCATGCCATGCTGCACCCCTAATGCCCTCCCCACCCCATACCCATGCCATGCTGCAACCCCTAATGCCCTCCCCACACCTCACACCCATGCCATCCTGCAACCCCAATGCCCTCCCCACACCTCACACCCATGCCATCCTGAACCCCTAATGCCCTCCCCACCCCACCCCACACCCATGCCATGCTGCACCCTCAATGCCCTCCCCACACCTCACACCCATGCCATCCTGCACCCCCAATGCCCTCCCCACACCTCACACCCATGCCATCCTGCAACCCCCAATGCCCTCCCCACACCTCACACCCATGCCATGCTGAACCCCTAATGCCCTCCCCCACTCACACCATGCCTGCTGCACCCCAATGCCCCCCACACCTCACACCCATGCCATGCTGCACCCCCAATGCCCTCCCCACCCCACACCCATGCCATCCTGCACCCCCAATGCCCTCCCCACACCTCACACCCATGCCATCCTGAACCCCCAATGCCCTCCCCACACCTCACACCCATGCCATCCTGCACCCCTAATGCCCTCCCCACACCTCACACCCATGCCATCCTGCAACCCCTAATGCCCTTCCCACACCTCACACCCATGCCATGCTGAACCCCCAATGCCCTTCCCAGACCTCACACCCATGCCATGCTGCACCCCCAATGCCCTCCTCACCCCACATCCATGCCATGCTGCACCCCCAATGCCCTCCCCATACCTCACACCCATGCCATCCTGCAACCCCAATGCCCTCCCCACACCTCACCCATGCCATCCTGCAACCCCTAATGCCCTTCCCACACCTCACACCCATGCCATGCTGAACCCCCAATGCCCTTCCCAGACCTCACACCCATGCCATGCTGAACCCCCAATGCCCTCCTCACACCTCACACCCATGCCATCCTGAACCCCCAATGCCCTTCCCAGACCTCCAACATTTTCCCCTGGTCACACACAAACACTGTGGCAGCATGTCTCAGAGGACACAGCTCCACAAGGCCTGACTCGGCTTAAGAATCCCTGATCCAGCAGTGAGGAGGCCTTCAGCTTCTGGCCCAACACCAGGACTGCGGGCAGGCCATGGCCCAGCAATGGAGACAATGCCAGTGATTTTGATGTGCCTGGGAAAGCAATAGGGGATGGCCCTTTGGTCCTGCGCCCACTGCGAGGGAGGCACAGGGTGCACTGTAGCCCACCCTGAAGGCAAGGGTGCAACCAACAAGAAGTGAGCCTCACCTGGGCTGCCAGCACACTTGCCCCTTCCTTCAGGAAAAGCTCTGACAGCCAGACAGCCTGTGCCAGCACTACCCAGGGCCTCTCTCCTGACCCACCTCCAAAGTGTGTTTGCCAAAAGGCTTGACATCAGGAAATGCTGACACAGAGGCTCAGGCAGCAGGAGCACAGCTTGCCACATGCTGTTCCCAGGGACAAGCTGCCCATGCCTGTCCCTAGCTGGATCCTTCTCCAACCTGACAACCTGGAAGCACCCAGGCTCCATCCCTGAACTTTGTTTTCCATCTGTGCTCAGATTCCAAGCTGAACAACAGTCCACAGCATCAAGTTCTGAGAGCCGTGCACACCCTCTCTGATGCCAGGGGCTGAGAGACACACACACACAACCTTCCCAGACTCTCCTCCCACAGCCCAGGCCTGAGCACAGAGCAGACACACTGTGTGCACACACCCTGCTGGGCCCTCCTTTGACCCACAGTCCAGGCCTGAGCACAGAGCAGACATACTATGTGCCCCTGCCAGGCTCTCCCCACAGCTCCTTAGACTCCTTGCCCCTAAGACACCCAGCTTCCCTTTTTTCTCCCCTTACCTAAAGGCCAGCAGCCCCATCGATGCCCTTAGCACCTCCCTGGATGGGAGCTTGGGGCAGGCTGCCCGCAAGCCTTCCCCACTCTAAATCCTCGCCTGTACCATTCTGCCATGTGATTAAGCCACTCAGAGTCAAGCTCCATGTTTCACCGTGTCCTCTGAGTGCTGCGCAGGCCCCACCTCCTGGCAGGCCGTGCAGCACCTGCCGCTCCTCCTCTGCCCCTCCTTTGCTTCCTTTGCCTCCACACAGTCTGTGCCTGCAACTTCCCTGCCTGGGGCCGCAGCACTGGGCCACAGCACTGGCCCGCAGCTCCAGATGAGCCCAGACTCTGAAGACCCCAGCCCTGGGACTCCTCTCCACCAGTCCTCCCCAGCCCCCATGGCCTGCAGAGCACACAGCTCCTGTGGCTGGGTTGTCTGTGTCACGTCCAGGGCTGTGCCTGCCTGCGTCAGGGATCAAACCCAAAGGCATGGGGCCAACACTGTTCCCGTCATGCTCTTTGGGACAGCACCTCGATGGACACGCGAGGCACACTCACTTCCTGATGATGGCCTTGGACTCCGGGGACGGACATCCATCCTCCTCCCAGCGGGGGTCTGTCAGGTCTCCATACCTGCATGGACCAAACACAGCAAGAGGCTGGTCAGCATGATAGGAAGCAGCTGCGCCCTGCAGGCACGTTTAACCCATCAGCATGGGGCACTGAGGTGCCTGGTGGGTGGACCCACGCATTCCTGTGGAGGAGTGGGCTGACATGGACACCTCTCAAAACTGCCCCCGCCCCCGTAGAGCTTCCAGCACTTACCCACTACCCAGAGAGCCAGATCCATGGCACACCAACCTCATGTGCCCACCCTGCTGGCGGGCATATCCTGCCAAAGGTGGGGGCAACTCTGGGTAAGAGAAGCACAGAGAGGAGGGCACTGAGGGCCCCCCCCCCAGACCCAGTGAGAGGGAGAGGGCAGCTGTTAGTGGGGCTTGCTTTTTTTTTTTGAAAAGAAACAAGTGCTTATATTTAATTTTTTTCTTGTTAAAAATTCAAAAGTGACCGAAGACTCCTGGCCAAGCCACCAGATGCTGCAGTTCATGCACCTGCAGGCAGGCCTGGCCATGGCCCAGGTCCCTAGGTCCAGTGTGCACCTGCAGGCAGGCCTGGCCATGGCCCAGCTCCCCAGATCCAGCTGTGCACCTGCAGGCAGGCCTGGCCATGGCCCAGCTCCCCAGGTCCAACTGTGCACAGGTCCAGCTGTGCACTGGCATTTACCCTCAGTTCTGCAGGAGCAGTGTCTCTGTGAACCCATAGCACCACAGCAGCCCTGTCCTGAGCTACCCGCACAGCCCTGCCCCAAGCTGCCCACACAGTCCTGTCCTGACCTGCCCATGTAGCACTGCACCAACTGCCCTCACAGCCCCGTCTCTAAGCAAAGGTTCTGGGACGCATCACGCTGGGAGGCCCAAGAGAGCCACTTCTGCTGCCAAGGCTTACCTGACAGCACCTGTCCCTGATGCAAAGGCAAGTCACGAGCAGAAAGCTCTGGGAGGTCTGCTCCGTGACAACGCCTACACACCACAGACTTTCCTGAAGAAAACCCCTTCGCTCCTAGCCCAGTCACAGTGGTCTTGCAGGAGAGCCAGGCTGACCATGCCGGCACTGCCAGCAGAGGGCAGGGCGCAGGAGAGCCAGGCTGACAGTGCCAGTACTGCCAGCAGAGGGCAGGGAGCAGGAGAGCCAGGCTGACGGTGCTGGCACTGCCAGCAGAGGGCACGGAGGAGATGGCACCCTTGGCTGTGCTGCTGCAGGAGTGCTCAGCCCTCGTTGCAGCATCCTCCATTGCCCTGGCCAGCCCATGGTCAGTGTCCCCATGTCCCTGTCCCCAGCACCCCCTACTACTTGTCTGCCTGTCACACGGCACTTCACGCACTATGACAGCACTGGCCCATGGACGATGACAGCAGGCGGGGCAGGAGCGTGGACAGGCCCCAGGCACACTGGCCCATGCATGGCAAGCCAGTGCCAGCCTATAGCTCCCGGTGCACTGCACGGGGAGAGCCTGGCGTGTCTCCCACACCCCCAGGCTGCCTCTGTGTGTACCAGGCTGCGTGCAGCTGGACTGCATACACACCAGTGCTCCCACACATTCAGAAGAGGATGATGGGGGGAAAAGTCACATTTTTCAGGCTAAGATCACAGATTAAAAAAACAAGATTAAATTAAAAAACAGCTAAGCCCTCTCCTTTCAAATTACATTATTTTAAACATGTATTTGAAAGGCAGAGACAGGGAAGGTCCCCTGGCTGTTGGTTTGATTCCTGGTAACCCTCAGCCACTTAAGACAGGAGCTCCCTCCTGCTGTCCCCTGGGCAGCCCTAGGGGCCGGGTCATGAAAGGAGGGCCCAGGTCATGAGGGGCCAGCCTCTGAGGGTGGCCCTGGGGTACTGGATGGTCACAGCCAGCATGGCCAGGAGCCAGGAGCTCCCTCCTGCTGTCCCGGGCAGCCCTCAGAGATGGGCCATGAAAGGAGACCTCCTGAGGGCAACCCTGGGGACCTGAAAGGCTCTCAGCCCCATCCCCACCGAGCTGCTGGGGCTGTGGCCACAAAGCTGCTCCACACCCTTCCCTCGCTCTGATTGGATGGACCCCTACAACAGCGCTGGTCACTCACAGGGGATGGTCCTGAGCAGGGTGCTGAGGCCGAACCCTCACGGCCCTATGAGGTCGTCTGTCCAGCCAGGCCCTGGGAGCTCTCCTGTGGAAATGTCACCCTGGACACAAGAGGGAAACGGCAATGACCTGTCTCGTGTGGCCTGGGGACCCAGCCCATCCCTCTAACAGCAGTGCCCAGTCAGATGCCACCGTATTATGTCACCACAAACTCGGTGTTTTAAATGCACTGTTTACCATCTCAGATCAGTGAGCTCAGAGGCACGGCTCTGACCTGGCCCCGAGGGCTGAAGTGCAGGCACGGGCAAGGCCATGAGTGGCTCTGGCCAGAGGCTGCCTAGGCACCCTTCTGAGGCCCCCTGCCTGCTCCCAGTACCAGCAGCGCAGCGTCACGCTGAGCCCACTCCCACCCCTTCTCCCTACCTCCGACCCTGTGCAGCCACCATCATTCCCATTTCAGGACCTGGATAATCATAGACTCTAACAGGCTGCCAACACCTGTTGGTGGCAGGCTTCTCGATGTCCTTGTGCCACTGCCCACAAATGTACAGTGTCCATGAGATGCCCTCCTCTCCCAGCAGCCATGCCAGGAGCCTTGGCATGCCAGGAGCCTTGGCACATCTGTGTCTTTGGCAGAGTGCAGACTCCCCTGGCTTGTTCCCAGCTGGCCTCGTGGGAACAGAGGGCAGCTGATGAAAACTAAAGGAATAAAGTGCAGCATTATTTTGCTGTTGTAAATATTTAAAAAAAAAATTTCAGTGAGAGGGAGAAGTTGAAACAGAGTCAGACAGAGCCCTCCATCGCTGGCTGTCCTTTCCCGCGCCCATTGGAACCAGGCAGAGTCCTCCATCGCTGGCTGTCCTTTCCCTCCATCGCTGGCTGTCCTTTCCCGCGCCCACTGGAGCCAGGCAGAGTCCTCCATCGCTGGCTGTCCTTTCCCTCCATCGCTGGCTGTCCTTTCCCTCCATCGCTGGCTGTCCTTTCCCCCCATCGCTGGCTGTCCTTTCCTGTGCCCATCGGAGCCAGGCAGAGTCCTCCACCGCTGGCTGTCCTTTCCCTCCATCGCTGGCTGTCCTTTCCTGTGCCCATCGGAGCCAGGCAGAGTCCTCCATCGCTGGCTGTCCTTTCCCTCCATCGCTGGCTGTCCTTTCCTGTGCCCATCGGAGCCAGGCAGAGTCCTCCATCGCTGGCTGTCCTTTCCCTCCATCGCTGGCTGTCCTTTCCCATGCCCATCGGAGCCAGGCAGAGTCCTCCATCACTGGCTGTCCTTTCCCTCCATCGCTGGCTATCCTTTCCTGTGCCCATCGGAGCCAGGCAGAGTCCTCCACCGCTGGCTGTCCTTTCCCGCGCCCTCAGCAGCTGCGCCTGGGCCAGGCTGAAGCCAGGAGCTCAGAACTCCAGCGCTGGGCTACGGTTGCTGCCTTCCACAGTGCACATTGGCAGGCATCAGGAACTGAAGTAGGCACTGTGTCCCACACAGCATGCTAACCACTTGGCATTATTTTGCTATGTAAGTGATGGAAATTTAACATTAATAAGTAACTCAGAACAAACAAAGCACAGACATTGCAATGGGACTGCAGGCTTTACGGGGACCCATCTAGAGCTGACTCTCGGCCCCATTTTCAACTCCACCCTCTTGCTCATGGGCACCTGGGGGACAGCAATGCGCTTCAGCTGCCTGACATCCTCCTGGCCCGGCCCCAGCTGTTACAGGCCTGGGAGAGTAAGTCAGCAAATATAAAATGTAGATCTCTGCCACTCTTTCACAAAACCAACAAACATGTACAAAATTAAGCCATTAAGCAAAGGCTGACTGCACAGAAGCCCTAAGCTAAACTTGCTCCGAAGTGTGCAGCGTGGAGGGCAGGGCTCGGGGACTCTGTCTCCAGCAGGCAATCCAGGGCCTGTGGGTCACTCAGAGCAGGAGACATGGTCAGCTACAACAGTGCTGGAGAGGAGTTCCTGATGTTTGCAACTGCTTCCTTGTGCTGCCTCCAAATAACAGATAGCAAAACGGGTCCCTGTAAATATGAAGCACAAGAAAGGAAATCCCTGCAAGTCTTCAGCTGCCACTCAAAGGCAGGAGTGATTAAATAAGAGAACAACTGAAACAGAACCAACTCAACAACCCCCAAGTTCCTCCCGCAGGCTGATGCTTGATCAAGTGTAGCAACTGAAAACACAGCTCTTTGTACCTGGTTGGTTTGCTTGTTTGTTTTTCTTGGAAAGGCAGATTTACAAATAGAGAAGGCAAGGCAGCGAGAAAGATCTTTCATCTGCTGGTTCACTCCCCAAGTGGCCACAATGGCCAGAGTTGAGCCAATTTGAAGCCAGCAGCCAGGAGCTGTTTCTAGGTCTCCCACATGGATGCAGGGGACCAAGGCTTTGGGCTAACCTCTACTGCTTTCCCAAGGCCACCAGCAGGGAACTGGATGGGAAGTGGAGCAAGCAAGACACAAACCCACACCTATATGGGATCCCAGCATATGCACAGTAAGGATTTAGCCAGCAGGTTATCTGTGTTGTCCACAGGATGTCAAAACCAGATCCATGGTTTTTTTTCTTCAGTACCCTCATCTTTATTGGGGGAGGGGGAGGGAGGCTGGGTCACCCATTCCCACCCTGGCTTCTCCCAGCTAAGCTCTGTCCCTCCCGCCCCCTTTCCCGGGAAGGGGACCCTCATGGAGGAGGTGAGTGGGCAGGGGGGTGGAGGGAGAGGAGGGCGTGGCGGGGAGGGGTGACTGGCCTTGTGTTGCATGCAGTACCAGGGTGGGAGGTTGGTGAGGGCCAGGTGGTCACCCGTGGGCAAGAAGCGGGCAATGTGTGGCTCCCACGGGCCTGGTCCCCACCTGCCCCCTCTGTGACTTAAGCAGGTGTCACCTCTTTGGGCTGCAAGGGGAAGAGGAGGAGGAGGAGGCTGGAACTGGGTGTATGGTGTGTGTGTGTGTGTGTGTGAGGGGGCAGGGACAGGAGCAAAGCCGGGGGACGGCACACAGGCAGGAAGGACCCCGAGTGGACGCTGGGGCCGGACGCACTGCCTGGGCTATCTCTGCACCCCAGCCTTGGCCACCTGCTAATCCGACTTCTCCCCATCATCGTCCACTTGGAAGCCAGCCACTTGGTGAACAAAAACTCATGAAAAACTGTGGGTTCCAAGCATTTCACTCTACATGCATAGATGAGGAAAAACCCACTCCTTTATCATTTTTAATGATGTTTACATAGTTGATCAGGGTGGGAAGGAACAAGGATTAGGGGGAAGTGGGTGAGGTCATTATTTCCAAATTTTCTACTTCCTCCTCCTGTTTCTAGGAGAAGGGAGGAGATAAGGGGGAGAGCCATGCCCAACCTCCCAACCATCACAGTACCCAGGCATGGGGAATGAACCACTCGATATCACCCTGATGTCCTGATGTGGCAATACTCCGAGGGCTCTGCCCAGGTGGTTTCAATAGTTCTGAGTGCTCTCATTCTCCCTGAACCAAGGATGAGAAATCCTCCCAATGTCCATTGGCTGACAGTCAACCTTAGAGTCTCCACTTGCCCCGACTGTTGCTGTCACCGCTTGGTTGCGGTTGTTGTCTAATTTGTTCTGCCCTCCTTCCTCTGCTGTGGTACCTGATGTCCTCTGCAGGCCCCAGTGGGCTGCCACATCCTCCATGGGCATCTGGGCCTGCTCTCTGTTGCTCTGTCTTTTCCACTGAGGCGGTCCAGTTCTGACACACACTCTGTGGTCAGACCACCAATCCTGGACATGAGCCCTCATCTCCCTGCACGCCCCAACCTGTGCCCCAGACTCCCTTCAAGCACACACACCAAGCCCTCACAAAGGTGCTGCCAGGCAGCCAGTGGACTTCACCCACTGGCAAATCAGATTATCCATCCCAGGCCCCACCAGACCCCACACCCTGGGGGCTCATGAACCCAACACCAACTGTGCAGGCCTAAGGCTCCGGACCAGCTAACCCCGGCCCTGCTGAACCCCACTTCCCGGCCCCCTGTCCCAGGGGTTCATGGACCTGGCACCCCCCCAACTCCCCCCCCACACACATATCTTCCGAAAACAAAACAAAACAAAACCAACAGGCGATAAGCTAGGTGACCATGCTGGCACACTGGTTAACACAGATTTAGCAGTAACCAGGTCCAGGATGCCCAGCAGCTCTTAGCTGCTTTTCTGCCAGCAGTATAACACATGCCTAGGTTCACTGCAAGCTAGGCCACTGCCCACAGACGGGGAAAACCCACTCTTAATAACCAACTTGCACTGGAATTATCAACTCTCTTAGGATTAAAATATGCCAATATCTAAAAAAGTTTTAACACTGTCACAAGCTATTATTAAATAACTTATAAAACCAATGGAGAAAATGCCAAACATAAAACAAGCAAAATCTGACTTCTTTAACAAACAGCTGATCAACGATCTGCTAAAAACAGCCCCAAACACAAGGCAGGAAATGGAGAAGGCACATCCGCCAGGAGCCTCACTCGGAAAAGCACAGCTCTGGAAGCTTCTGCGTACAGAGCCGGCCAAGGCGGCCTGCGGTGCGGTGACCTGCCTGGGACAAGCAGATGGGAGCGTGGTGGCACAGCCCCAGGGGCAATCCAACGCCATCAGTCAGTCGGGCGGGCCCAGCAGCCGGGATCCTCGGCGGCAGTTGCTTTCCCAGGGTGTGACAGGAGCGGGATTCAAAGGAGAGCCACCCTGATAAGGGATGCCAACCTGGCAAACCGTAGCTTAACACATTGCCCACAACAGTGGCCTCTTCGGAGTCTTTCCATTCCGGCATATATCTTTTTGACTTATTAGTCAATCCACTATGAAACTGTCCTATAGAATTCTCAAAAAAAGCACTCAGAAGATAAATAATCAAAAATATTCCTTGTAACACTTTCTTTATAAAGCTAAAAACCGGAGCGAGCTTCAGCGCCTGTTCATAGGGCCACCCATCTGATAAGCAGGGGTGCTTCAGGAAGCTCCTACAAAACTGAAATTGAAGAGTTAGTTTATTTCAGTGCAAAAAAATTTTAATCACCATGTGCTCAAATTCAAAGAGCCATTAAAAAGATTGTGGTGATCCATCTCTATATTATGACTTTGACATAATAACTGCCTATATCTCTCTAGCTTTCAGTATTTCCAGCTTTTTAAATAAGCTTTTACATATGTTAATTTACTTCAGCATAAAAACAAATGAAGGAAGACTGCGTGGCTGAGCAGGCTGGTCCTGTGCATCTCCCTGTTATGGAGGGACATCCACAAGGCCAACATGTAGGGGTGGTCCACATTGTTGGGTATGCTGCTAGGACACAGGACCTGCACCTGGTCATGACGTCTATGTCATCAACTAACACCCTTGGGTCCCTCTCGCTGTGTATACACCCTGTGGGTCCCTGTCACTGTGTATACACCCTGTGGGTCCCTCTCGCTGTGTATACACCCTTGGGTCCCTGTCACTGTGTATACACCCTTGGGTCCCTCTCGCTGTGTATACACCCTGTGGGTCCCTCTCACTGTGTATACACCCTGTGGGTCCCTGTCACTGTGTATACACCCTTGGGTCCCTCTCGCTGTGTATACACCCTTGGGTCCCTCTCACTGTGTATACACCCTTGGGTCCCTTTCACTGTGTATACACCCTTGGGTCCCTCTCACTGTGTATACACCCTTGGGTCCCTCTCGCTGTGTATACACCCTTGGGTCCCTCTCGCTGTGTATACACCCTTGGGTCCCTCTCGCTGTGTATTTACCCTTGGGTCCCTCTCACTGTGTATACACCCTGTGGGTCCCTGTCACTGTGTATACACCCTTGGGTCCCTCTCACTGTGTATACACCCTTGGGTCCCTCTCACTGTGTATACACCCTGTGGGTCCCTGTCACTGTGTATACACCCTTGGGTCCCTGTCACTGTGTATACACCCTTGGGTCCCTCTCACTGTGTATACACCCTTGGGTCCCTCTCGCTGTGTATTTACCCTTGGGTCCCTCTCACTGTGTATACACCCTTGGGTCCCTCTCACTGTGTATACACCCTTGGGTCCCTCTCGCTGTGTATACACCCTTGGGTCCCTCTCGCTGTGTATACACCCTGTGGGTCCCTCTCACTGTGTATACACCCTTGGGTCCCTCTCACTGTGTATACACCCTTGGGTCCCTTTCACTGTGTATACACCCTTGGGTCCCTCTCACTGTGTATACACCCTTGGGTCCCTCTCACTGTGTATACACCCTGTGGGTCCCTCTCACTGTGTATACACCCTTGGGTCCCTCTCGCTGTGTATTTACCCTTGGGTCCCTCTCACTGTGTATACACCCTTGGGTCCCTCTCGCTGTGTATACACCCTTGGGTCCCTCTCGCTGTGTATTTACCCTTGGGTCCCTCTCACTGTGTATACACCCTTGGGTCCCTCTCACTGTGTATACACCCTTGGGTCCCTCTCACTGTGTATACACCCTGTGGGTCCCTCTCACTGTGTATACACCCTGTGGGTCCCTGTCACTGTGTATACACCCTTGGGTCCCTCTCGCTGTGTATACACCCTTGGGTCCCTCTCGCTGTGTATACACCCTGTGGGTCCCTGTCACTGTGTATACACCCTTGGGTCCCTCTCACTGTGTATACACCCTTGGGTCCCTCTCACTGTGTATACACCCTGTGGGTCCCTGTCACTGTGTATACACCCTTGGGTCCCTCTCACTGTGTATACACCCTTGGGTCCCTCTCACTGTGTATACACCCTGTGGGTCCCTCTCACTGTGTATACACCCTGTGGGTCCCTGTCACTGTGTATACACCCTTGGGTCCCTCTCACTGTGTATACACCCTTGGGTTCCTCTCACTGTGTATACACCCTTGGGTCCCTCTCGCTGTGTATACACCCTGTGGGTCCCTGTCACTGTGTATACACCCTTGGGTCCCTCTCGCTGTGTATACACCCTTGGGTCCCTCTCGCTGTGTATATACCCTTGGGTCCCTCTCGCTGTGTATACACCCTTGGGTCCCTCTCACTGTGTATACACCCTTGGGTCCCTCTCACTGTGTATACACCCTTGGGTCCCTCTCGCTGTGTATACACCCTTGGGTCCCTCTCACTGTGTATACACCCTTGGGTCCCTCTCACTGTGTATTTACCCTTGGGTCCCTCTCACTGTGTATACACCCTTGGGTCCCTCTCACTGTGTATACACCCTTGGGTCCCTCTCACTGTGTATTTACCCTTGGGTCCCTCTCACTGTGTATACACCCTTGGGTCCCTCTCGCTGTGTATACACCCTTGGGTCCCTCTCACTGTGTATACACCCTGTGGGTCCCTGTCACTGTGTATACACCCTTGGGTCCCTCTCACTGTGTATACACCCTGTGGGTCCCTGTCACTGTGTATACACCCTTGGGTCCCTCTCACTGTGTATACACCCTTGGGTCCCTCTCACTGTGTATACACCCTGTGGGTCCCTCTCACTGTGTATACACCCTGTGGGTCCCTGTCACTGTGTATACACCCTTGGGTCCCTCTCACTGTGTATACACCCTTGGGTCCCTCTCGCTGTGTATTTACCCTTGGGTCCCTCTCACTATGCATACACCCTGTGGGTCCCTCTCACTGTGTATACACCCTTGGGTCCCTCTCGCTGTGTATTTACCCTTGGGTCCCTCTCGCTGTGTATACACCCTTGGGTCCCTCTCGCTGTGTATACACCCTGTGGGTCCCTCTCACTATGCATACACCCTGTGGGTCCCTGTCACTGTGCATACACCCTGTGGGTCTCAGTTCTGGCCAGTGCTGGTTACCATGGTAAGCAGTGGAGGGCGGAGCTAGCTTTGAGCCCAGTTCCAGACTGCTATCCCGAATGGATGGCAGAATCCTGGTGGGCACCAAGGCAGTGACGTCACCACTGCACCAAAGGGCCGAAGCAACCCTACTGCAGCTTCTGCGTTGGGGGAGTTTAAAGCCCCCTTGCATGGCTCTTCCTGGCTTTTCCTTCCTTCGTGGCTCGGGCTGCCTTTTTACTGCACTGGGAAGCGAAGTCGGTGACTGTGGTCCCCTGGATAAAGGCCATTCTGTATATTTGTATATGATGTATTCCTTCCCGGGTGGTCGGCGGCTCTAACGGCCAGCACTGACCAGAGACCAAACCAAGGAGCCGCCTTGGGCCTGTGACTGCCACAACTGAGAGTCAAGACATGCCTTTCAAGTTCGCGTCCCTCAGCCATAGTGACGAAAGCCACAATCGAGCACAGGTGCACATGAGAGATGATAACCTCCATGGCAAGTGTGTGTGTCCACATACACGTATTTACACATGCTCAGAAAAAACGTGAAAACAGAAAAGAATGGCTCACAGAGTGACTCCTAAGGAAGAACGGGACTGGAGGCTTGTGACAAAAGCTTATACTTTGCCACTTTTATAGTTTTCTGAATTATTTGAACTTCTGAATTTGTATCTGGATTACCTTTATTTTTTAATTTTTTCTAATTCACTTGAGAGATGACCACAGTTCCTAGGTTCACTCCTCAGATGGCCACAATGGCTCCCAAAGTCAGGAGCCATGAACGCAGGCAGGTCTGCATGGTGACAGAAGCCCTCAAGCCCTCGCCACCACCTCCCATGAAGCCCAGGACTGGGAAGATGGAGTCAGGAAGCCGAGCCAGGGCATCTGAGATGGCACACAAGGTCCTTCACTTCTAGCCAAAACACCTGCTCCTAGGGAATTCCAGTTTTCAAGCTGTTATGGAGTGTTGGCCTAAATAACTGGCCACCTGTAAATGTCCGTCTCCCACATTTTTAAAATTTAGTCTAACTTAGGGAAAATGAAGTAATACAAAGAAAACTTTCACATTTTTCATATACTCTTCAATTAGTATGAGAACTGGTAACATGAAAACTATTTTTTTTTGTATTTGAATGTTTTTAAAATCCAGGGAACAAAAGTCAACATTCAACAAGCCCACGACAGCATTTGCTGGAAGGGGAGGGCGCGGGTGGAAAGTCTAGACCCCGCACAGCTGTCTGAGCCCAGCCCCTCCCTTCCAACATCAAGTCGAGTCTCCTGGACGTGCGCTGCTCCAGCCACACGTGCAGGACGCGTCACCAGGCAGTGCGTGTCCTTCACCAGAACACGCATCCAATCCCCAGGACAGGACTCCGAGTATGCTAACGACCCACCAAAACTCCTTCAGCTACAAAAACATGTGAAAAGCCAGGGTGGCGAGCGGTCCCTAACAGCCCGCATGGTCCGAGTGGGCTGGTCCTCCACGGGCTCCCTCCCCGCGCCCCTCGGGCAGCACGGCACTCACCGCTCCAGCAGCAGGTCCAGCACTTCCTTGGCAGAGGCAAAGCCTCTGTACGTTGACAGGAAGATGCTGATGTAGGTGAAGTCATTGTTTCCAAATGCCGTCAGCAGGTTCTCCACCAGCTTCTCCAACGTGCCGGCCTTGATGCTCCTGACCTTGCAGGTCTCATACTGACTGACCGTGTGTCCCGGCGGCAGCTGGTCCCCTTCGACCTGAGCGAGAAATGACCTTGCATTAGCAAGGACTGGACTGTGTGCTACTGGGGTCTGTGGAAATGCAGCCCGCAGACCCAGGTAACACGGCACACTTCATGCTTAGGTTCCATGAACAGTGCCCAGCGGTGCAGAAACACGACTGGCCTACTGCCGGTGAACTGAGCAGTCTGCCAGGGTCTGTCCCACTCTCCTCGGAGTGGTATGGTCCTCCCTTGGTATGGTCCTGCTCCTTCTGGGCCAGGTGGGGCCTTCTGGAATAAAGGCCTGAGGCCCCCTCTTGGACAGCAGGTGAGGGTCATGTTTGGGGGACAGTGTGGGAAAAGAACGTGTGGTTTCTACTGCCTGCTTTGAGGGAGCAGTGGAACAGGGAAGCAGGGCAGCACCAGGCAACGGAGATCTAGGCTCAGAGTCTCTCCTCTCCCGTTCAAAGCACACAGCACGCCAACGCCCGGCACAAGGGCGTGCCCACACAAGCGCTGGCAGCACGGGCAGTAGGGGAAAGCAGAGCGGCCAGAGAGCCCCGTGACACAGGCAAGGCTCGGGGTCTGGGCAGAGGCAGTGGGCATCTGAGGCTGCAGACAGAGCTGCCGGCCAAGGAGCCGAGATGCGAGTCCCCCAGCCCGAGTGGAGGACAGACCAGCGGGGACGGCCTGGCTGTTGGGAGGCACCAGGGACCGAGAAGATCACGAGTGGGAAGGACACAATTCAGAGACAATCAGAAACAACTCTTAGTGAGTAGCTGGATCCAGAAGGATGGAGCATCGGATGCAGGCCTTAGAAAGCAATGCTGCCATCCCTATGAGAGGAAGC
Organism: Ochotona curzoniae; assembly: GCF_017591425.1. Classification (NCBI taxonomy): domain Eukaryota; kingdom Metazoa; phylum Chordata; class Mammalia; order Lagomorpha; family Ochotonidae; genus Ochotona; species Ochotona curzoniae. The sequence continues at coordinate 990,578 of NW_024466219.1, read as the reverse complement.
CGAGGACAGAAGTGGAAGCTCCAAGGCGGAAGCAGAGGTGTCGCTGGGAATGCACCCCAGTGGCGATATACAGAAATTACATCTATTAACAGTCGCTCCTCCAGCCAAAGCAGATTAAGCAGGATGGCAGGTTGGGGATGACCCTGCACGAACACCCGGCCAGCCTGAGAGAGGCCCACAGATGGCCAGGTGAGACACCGAGCCGGAGGCCTTGATTGGCAGATGTGTGACCACGCGAGTACGCAGACTCGACACGGCTCCAACAAGGGGACACAACATGCATGGACCTGGGGGCCACCCCTCCTGGGACACACTCAGCAGTATCACACGGGCAGAGTGATGCAGCCATGGAGATTAGCACCTACAGCTCACGGCACTGGGAAGAGCCCATTCGTCACACCCACTGCCAGGAGCTCCTCTCCGACTCAGGCCGTGTGAGGTCAGGGTCAGGGCCAGCATCTCTTCGGCTTTCTGCATCTATTCCCACGACCACACCTGTGTTATCACTATGACCTCTGACCTTACACAATGTGGAAAACCATGGTGCCAGTGGGGGGAACACAAGAGGGAGAGGCAGAGGACCATGGCATGTGACCCAGGGTGCTCTGACAGTCCCACGAGGGTCCCCAGAGCTGGCCTTGTGTGGGGCCACATGCCAGGTTGTCTGATGAGCACCCCAGCCCAGGAAAATGCCAGCATTCTGTCACATCAAAGCCCCAGCCCCGTGGGGCGTGCCCAGCAGGGTTTCCGAGTTGCCCACAGTGTCTAGGAGCTACCAGAGGAGACAGGAAGCTGTGTCAGGCTGCAGAGCCGAGCCAGGGCAGGGCTCCGGGGACCTGGCTCAGCGCTGGCACACGGCAGCCTCTGTGCCCACTGTTGACCATCTCATCGGCCTAAAAGGACTCCAGAGCTTCTGGGAGACAAAATAAAAAATGAAGTGGGTTTGGGGAAGTTTGCTGATCCACTTCTAAATAACAGTTTCATTTTCACTCAGTATTTCTCAGGCAGAGGTTCAGTGCTAACAGAAAAGGTGCTGTGAATTCATCCAGGCTCCATTTCCACATCTGAGGCCAATTTATGAGGGACCTACAGTGGACACGGGCTCTGTCAGAGGAACAACGTGCCATCTGAAGAAGCTGAATGATCCAGATCTACCCAAAGGAGAAGAGTGTCAACCAAAACAGTCCAACCCAGTGACATCACAGTCCAACCCAGTGACATCACAGCCCAACCCAGTGACATCACAGTCCAATCCAGTGACATCACAGCCCATCCCAGTGACAACACAGCCCAACCCAGTGACATCACAATCCAACCCAGTGACATCAAGTCCAACCCAGTGACATCACAGCCCATTCCAGTGACAACACAGCCCATTCCAGTGACAACACAGCCCAACCCAGTGACATCACAATCCAACCCAGTAACATCAAGTCCAACTCAGTGACATCACAGCCCAGCCCAGTGATATCACAGTCCAACTCAGTGACATCACAGTCCAACCCAGTGACATCACAGCCCAACCCAGTGACATCACAGTCCAACCCAGTGACATCACAGCCCAACCCAGTGACAACACAGCCCAACCCAGTGACATCACAGTCCAAACCAGTGACATCACAGCTGCAAACAGTATCCAGACCAAGCTTCCAAAAGTCCCCAATTCCTCCTTTTTCTGTCACTTAGAACTTCATGCTCTGAGGTCACAGACAAGCAGGTGGCTTCCCTGGCTTGTGGGCAGCAGTCAGCTGGGAGGTGGACTGCATGCAACCCCTGCTCCCCTACTCTGTGCAAGGGAAAGGACCTCCAGGCAGTCTACCCCAGGTGCCAGGAACCCTGCACACAGTCAGTAGCTTTCTTTGTCTGGGGGACTCCAGGTGCAGCTGTGTGCCAGCCTGGCAGCGCCCAGAGTTGGCTAGTGTTTCCAAACCTGAAACAGAGGCACTGGTTCCCTCCTGACTGCCCAGCACAAGGCGGGCTCTCTCTGACTTTCCCCCACAACCCGCCTCACAGGGTTAGTTCCACTTCAAGCAAACATTCCATCTCTGCTGTTAGCATCATCAAAGATGAGACAGCAGGAAAGTCAAGGTCCTACTTTAAATGCCAATAAACTCTTACTCCCCTGGATTACAGAATTTGAATGGTGATATCAGCCACTTTGATCCACTTCCCTCCAACAGTAAACCTTTCAAGTCTGTGGGCTTGGGGCCAATGCCCTGGCATAGCAGGCTAATCCTTCACCCTGTGGTGCCAGTGTCCCATACTGCACTGGTTCGTATCCCAGATGCTTCACTTCCGACCCAGCTCCCTGCTAATGCACCTTGGGAAAGCAGCAGAAGACGGCCCAAGTCCTTGGGACACTGAGCCCACATGGGAGACCAAGAAGAAGCTCCTGGCTCCCAGCTTTGGATCAGCTCAGCTCCACTGGCTGTGGCCACTTGGGGAGTGAGCCAGCAGATGGAAGACCTGTCTCTCCTGTCTGCAAAAACTGCCTTTCGAATAAAAATAAAGAAATCTTTAAAATAAAATCTGTGGACTTGTACATTCATGTGTAAACAGAAGCCTCATGGCATGCCCGGTGCCATGCAGCATCGTCCCTGACAAAGCCACACTCCGAGGGCACAGGCCACCCCAGGCAGCAGCCAGCAGAGCAACAGGTGTCCTTGCAGCTCCCAGGTGTCCAAAGGCAGGGCGAGCGAGGAGCAACGGGCACATCTGTGCACACCTCGGGCAGACGTGCCGAGGCAGTGGCTCTCCTCCCGGACTGAATGACTTCTAACAGAGCCAGCCTTGTGCTCTCAAGAAAGGGGAGGAAAACAAGGGTCAGAGCGCTCTGAGGAAGCACCGGGAAATCAGTGCCTGGGTATCGATTCAGCACTGCAGAAGCAGACCTTTTAAGAAGCTATCAGGACGCCGCACAGCTAGGCAAGGGTCACACGGCTGGGAGAAGAGCAGCCAGCAGCTGGTGGGCATGCTGGGCCTGGTTAATGCCAAAGCTGTGTTAACTATGCCAGTGTGCCAGCAGAGCTGCCTAGTCTGTTTTTTAAGATATGTGGGGACAGCCACCTGGTCCCCAGGCAGGAGTGTGATGAGAATGGGGCAGGGGCTGCAGACTGCCCAGGGAAGGGGCTTGGGGACATACTGGAGTGGGAGTGGCTGAGAGCTGTTTGACAGGGGAGGAATGACTTCTGGGTCTCTCGCAGACCAGGCCACTGCACTTGCAGATAGGCGAGGGAGCTGAGACAGAGTGGTTTAGAGGGGGTAAATGGGAGGGCATGTCTAGGTCAGGCCAAGGCACCCACCCATGTGGGAAACCTGGGCTGGGTAAACAACATCACCTGCTGTCATTTACAAAAGTTGGGGCTTGGGGGAATAGCTGGTTGAGCTTGGCTGCATTAACCAACCATGAGTGTTGGAGCAGGCATTGTGACTGTGTCAGGCTGGGCCACAGCATCCAACAGAATACGAGAGAACTGGATATGGGGACGATTCTGTGGGGGACTTTAGTACTGCAACACCTGCTGGTTTGCAAGGAGAGTTGGGGTGGGGACACGCTGAGCTAGGCTGGACCACAGAACTCCCCTGACATTGTGGGAGCCAGGGCTGGGAGTAGGCTGGGCTGGACCAGGCTGCAGGACCCGCCAACACACGCAAAGGCCAGGACTAAGGGGAGACCGCACCAAGCTGGCTGTGGCACCTGTCAGATAGGAGTAGACTTAGGGGAACTCGCTGGCTAGGCCAAAAGCTTCCGCTGGGAGGCACAACAGTCAGAATGGTTACATACCACAAGCTGGCCATTGCCAGGACTGGGTGTGAGTCATGTCAGGCTGGGCCGCAGTACCCTATGACAGGAGTGAGATCTGGGCTGGGAGTGGGCCTGGTAGAGGAACTGTGGGCACTCCCTCGCTGGGCGGCAGCTCTCATTGGTAAGCACGAGAGTCAGGGCTGAGGGCAGGCCAGACTGACGCAGCAGCACCGTTTGGCATACGTGTGGGCTAGGGTGGACTGCAGCATCCACCAGTCCATGTGAGATGCGGCTGGAGGTGGAACTGCCCAGGCAGCTGCACACACTGGAGAGAGCGGATCTGACACTGCACTCACTGGCTTGTGCACACGGGAATCAAGTCTGAGGTGATCCCAGGTGAAGTTTGTTGGGGGACTCCCCAGTTATAGACCGTCAGACTCAAATCACAGGGAAAAACCAGGGCCGATCACAGGACGTGTGGTCTTGAAGCACGTGGGAGTGAGCCTCCTCGGCTGCTGATGTCTGTGCCGTGGACGGCGTGTCTGGATGCACATCGTGTGTCCTGCCAGAGGAAGGAAGGCAGAGCAGGGTGGACGGCTCTCCTGGCCGAGTCTCCTGTCCAGCTTTGCCGCATGTTCCTGGGCCTGTGCATGCACGAAGATGGACTTGCTCAGCCAACAGCCCTCGGAAAGATTTTCTAACCCTGGTGCAGCAAAGCAGACAGCATCTCACAACTATTGACACCAGCCCAGGGAGCCCTCGGGACACTGCTCCCCACCCCGGGGTCTCTAAGCATCATCAAAGGCCCCACCCGCCCCGGTGCTGCTGCAGTGTGGCAGCAAGGAACAGCCCCCACTTCTCTGTGGGCACAAGTGAAAAAAATGAAAACACGTGGTCCACTCACCTTCCTCCACGCCTTGACCCTCCCTACCCTATCGGAGACCCCCACGGGCATGCATCTCGCTCACCTCTGCAAACAATATTAAAAATAAATTTTTTTAAAATTTAAAAAAGAATTACAGGAAAAAGGAAAAAAACAGGTTTTACAAAGTCTATCAGACTTGTTCTCATAATAAATTTGAATCAAAATAAAAAATACAAACCATTCCATTTGCGACAGACACGAATCTCCCACCTACTTGTTCCCCAGGAGCTCCATCCGGGCTCCCAGCAGAGGGGCCACTGTCTGCCGGCTCCCAGAGGCACACCACAGGAGGCCGGCCAGAAGCGGAGCCAGCTCGGACCCAGCTCTCCAGCACATTCTGTCCCCAAAGCCTATCCCTGTTGAGTTTTTATTTTCACCTTAAATTTCATGTTCCCACAGTGTTTGTCAAGCACACTTTCTGGTTCAGTTCTTACAACACCCTCCCTCGTGGTGACTGCCCCCAAATGACACGCAACCCTAACCCGTTCGGGCAGGCCAGGGTATAGTCGCACCCTGGCTTCCTGCCATGCAGGCTGCCATGTGGGTACTCCACTGCCTACCCGTGCCTGTCCGCACCTGGCTGTCCAGGGTGCTGCTGAGGGAGTAACAAACTCACACAGTGGCCGGAAGCTGTCTCAAAGGTGCTAAGCGAGTTTGCACTGTGCAAACACAAGAAAACATTGCTGGGAAAATGGAAGCCCCTACCCTTTCACCTCCTTGTTCCTCTCAACCCCTTTTACCAAAACCTGCACCTCAACAGGGCAAACGCTCCGGTGTTACCCCGTCCCCTCCCGGACACCAGCTGCAGCAACCCGATAAAAATAACCTTCGGGATGAAGAGCCTCTTGGGAGGGAAACTACCTCTCACTGTCAGCTTCTCACAGGAGTAAATCCAGCCTGGGAAGACCCATGACTTGCCCAGGGCTGCAGGAAGCCCTGAGGACTCACGGGGTCCCAAGCAGGCGCTTGGCCCCCTGTCCCCAGGGAGCCTCTGGTTCCTGCCTCTCAGGGTTCCACCAGCTCAACTCCAGCCCAGAGACAGTGTCCTCTTCCTAGAGAGTGAGTGAGTGCTAGGGGACACAGCCAAACTGACAGGCAGGTCCAGAAGCCATGACCCTCAAAAGGCTGGGGGCGGAGAGCCCAGAGCCACCCCTCCCAATTGGACAAGCAGCCACTAAAAGCCAAAGGTCTGCAAAAAGGAGCAGGCATCGCCCAGGCCGAGTCCTGCTTGCAGGGAGCTGGGGCCCTGACGTCACACGGTGAGAGCCCAGCCCTGGTCAGTGAATCGCAGACACAAGCCTCTCCTGCCTCTCCAACAGCCCTCCCGAGCCCGTGGAGGCGCGGGTGCCTACTAGCTACACTTCTTAGTCCTGCCCCTCCAGGCCATGTCACAGCCCGAAGCAGCTTTCTAAAGGTTTGCTTGCAGAACATGGTCCAGGAGCTGCCACGGGGGTCTGGCCTGGCGACCTCCCCAGGGAAAGCAGCGAGCAAGGCCGCCAACACACGGAGGCACTCCTTGCCCCTGCTCGCGGCTCCGTTTCCACCTTCACAGCTCGCATCAGTAACAAGCACCTCGTGGCACTGACAGATGCACCTTGTGACATCAGTACGCCCCCATGTGACTCCTGCTGGATGCTCTGCTCCTCAATCTAGCGGCCTAGGGGGCCTCACGCTTGCTGCACTTCTCGCAGCTCTGCATGCCACATCAAGTTGAGTCCACGCGGCGTGGTCTGCATACAGACTGAAGAGCGTGTGCTTGTGAGACCCCGGGTTAGCAAGCAGCTGCAAAACTGCATGAAAGATAAGGCAGAATTTATTGCAGGCCTTTTTAACTTCCCCTCTTTCCCAGGCCTGTTTCTAAACCTTGAACAAAAAGAACATTGTCTAAGGTCTCTTAACTTGAAAGTTACTACTGAAACAAACTAGCAGCACCTAGTTTTATGACATTACATTCTAGAATGCCACATCAGGGTCGTGTCTATATCCCAACAGGAGCCATTCAGCTCGCAAGGGAGACCCAGAGCACACTTCTCCAGCACCAACCTCACCTTCATCTACTCCTCGCCACATTCACTCCACGCCAGCATGCGAGCAGCAGGTGAGAGAGGACAGACGGCTCCTGAAGGACATGCTTGGGGCGTGAGCACTGCAGGACAGCAAGCAGCTGTAGCAGCAGGCGTGTGCACCGTGCCAGGAACAGAGCCCTGATGCGCGCTCTAACTCCAGGGGAAACCACGGAAGACGCTAGGCCTCAGCATGCACCGTGATCAAACACAAGTAGGAGTGTGACATCCTTAGGACCAACTCCAGGAACACAAGGACTCAGAAACCTACTGGCGAAGGCGAGAGATGAAAGGAACACAGTTTCCCAAGCACAGACCGGCTCACTTGCACGGCTGGCCAGGGTACACACCCTCAGCAAAGCCTCCTAGACCAAAGCCGCAGGATGGCTGAGTTCCCGTGGGGTTCCAGGTTTTAACAGTGCCGCAGGACCCTGCACGGACACAACGTGCCCTGTGCCAAGCGGCTCTGGCCGCTGTCCCTGCCCCTCTGTGGCCCCCTTTCCCTCCCTCTGCTCTTTCCAGCTCCATCCGGAGGACATGCACACTGAAGGAGCAGCGACTCTCAGCAGTGGATCCGGGAGTGAAGCCCTCAGTCAGTGCTGCTCCATGTGTCTCGCAAACTACAGCTTCAGGGTGCCAGGTGTCCATGTTGACACCTGCCTCCTAAAGGCAGACTCATCTAACCCAAGCATGGTCAGCACGCTGCCTATGGCTGACAGGTGGACAGGCAGGCCCAGAGCCCTCCTGCGCTGTCCTACATGTGCAGGCCCGCAGTGCGAGTCAGCCCCTCCCTGCACACATGGCCAGCACGGATGCTGTGACTCAGTTCCCAAGTGCTGGCCAGTCGTCCCTCCATGTGCTGCTGAGTGGGAAAAGCCCTCAGTAACAGAGCTGCTCCATGTCACCCCAACCACACGAAGGCAAATGTTCAGGTCCCATATCACCAGGCCCCAGGCTGTGGGACCACAGGAACCAGGGCCAAATGTGTCTAAGTCCAAGAGATATAGTGGTCACGTTGCCAATAGCAACTGTGCACTTTCAAAAACGCATTCTCCCAGGAGAAACTGCAGCATCTCCCCTTGCAGGAATGTGACTTAACTTCCTAGCTGAGCTTAGTCACTGGCTGCTTATCTGAGGCAGATGGACCAACAGGCCTGGACAGCAGCAGGGCTCTGGCGTCCACTGCAAGTCGCCACCACGTTCTGTACGGGAGGCACAGGGGCATGGACTGCAGAACGCTACGCCACGCTGCCCTTCTGAACAGAGAGAGAAGGGGACTGTGTGCGTGTGTGGTGGCGACTTCCCCTGGGTCACCTGCACAACCTCTAAGACATTTCCAAGGAACTGGGTTCATGGCTGCTGTGCTCAACATAAACAGCAAGGGGAGGAGTGTGGAAAAGTGATTCTCTGAGGACAGGCGGCAGCATGGCCAGGACACCGGACAGAGGGCCGGGCTGGTCCACGGAGCCAAGGGGCGCGCTCTATGGCTCTCCCTCACTTAGCTGGGAGAGCCCCAGCATGTCTCAACCCTCCCATGGGACCACCGGCACCCAGCTGCCGTCAAGCAGCACTTCCTGTGACACCCACACCCAGATGGGCAGCAGTCAGCGAGGAAGCGAGGCCACAGATTTCTAGGTTGGCACTTCCCCATTGGGAAGCCGTCATGCTCACTGCAGCACCAGCATCCAACCCATAACCTGGCCCAACGACCCTGAGACTGCGGAAGGATAACGTGAGGCTTGACATGCTTCCTTCCAGGGGATCGGGGCGTGGGTGGGTGGTGAACGCAGTCAGGGTAGAATCTAACTCAGCCCTCCCACAGGGCCCCCTGAGGGGTTCAGAGGGCCAGAGCTGTCCAGCTGAAGCAGCACATGGAGTTTGTGTCCACGGAGACGCTCCTCAAGCAGTAACAGCTTTTCTGCCTTTAAAAGCAGACCACTGTGGGCCAACTTTCACCCACGACTCAGCACGCTCTGGAATGCCAGCCCCAGACAGAAGCGCTCATTCCAGGGACTGCGTGACGGCACAGCAAGCTAATCCTCCACCTGTGGCTCCAGCATCCCATACGTTGCCAGACCAGGCTGCTCTGCCTGATCCAGCTCCCTGCTAAGAGTCAAGGAAGGCAGTGGAAGACCGCCTAGGTGCTCGGAACCCTGCACCCACGTGGAGACCTGGAGGAAGCTCCTGGCTTTGGATCGGCCCAATTCCGGCCACTGTGGCCATCTGGGGAGCAAATCAGCAAGATGGAAGAGCTTGCTCTCCTTTCTCTATGTAATTCTAATTTTTAAGTAAAATAAATAAACCTTTAAAAAGTAGTGCTCATTCCAAAAGCAAGCAGTCTCCCAGACCATGACCCCTCAGCGCCCAGAGGGAGGGTCCCAGGACCCCACAGACACTGAAGCCCCCACAGAACCATGTTGTGTTGCTTGTAACGCACGTGCAGCCTCTCCTGTGTGTGAGATCACTTGGAATTACAACGCCGAGTGGAAGAAACGCCCAATTGTTCTACACTGCACCACTGAGGGAGGGACAAGGACGCCGCCACACCAACGCCGCCTTGCTCTGCGATACTTCTGACTGCAAGTACATACGGGTGTGGAGGGCACCCCACTTCCCATGCCCATGGATGAACCATCTCAGACGCACTTACTAAGCTTGTTTATCCTGTCTTCGCCACGCTCTGGGCGAGACTCTGGGAACACAGCAAAGGAACAGCCAAACCCCTGCACTCCCGTGGGAGTCAGGGTCTACGCAGGGAAGAGGAAATCTCCACAGACAAATGGGGGACCAAACAAATGCACCAGGGAGTCCCAGGGCAAGGTGTGGACATGAGGATGAGGGCTTCAGGAAGGAGACACTCAGACCACCCACCCCCCCTGTGACTGCAGGTGCTGTCATGCTGCTGGGGCAGCCTGTGGAAGTCCAACTCCCGCCCAGGCTGCTGTGTCAGCAGCAACTCCACAGGCACCTGAGAGCCAGGGGTTAGGGCACCAGCCGGCATTCCTGTTAGCTAGCTGGCTGCCCAGCAGCCCTTTCTGTGACTGCTCGAGTGCTTCTATCTGCTCTGGGAAGCTGAGCTGACCAACAGTGACAGCTGTGACTCTTTTTCCCAAGTCCATAAAACAGAAAACAGCTTGAAACTGCCGCCCGGCACCATATGCCTATGTCCGTGCCCGCTGCCCACCTCTGCAGTATAGAAGAGTCCACAATGCCCACGTGCCCATGTCTGTGCCTGCCACCCAGCTCTACTGCCCGACAGAGTTCACAATGCCCCACGTGCCTGTGTCCGTGCCTGTTGCCCACCTCTGCCACCCGACAGAGTCCACAATGCCCCACGTGCCCATGTCCGTGCCTGCTGCCCACCTCTGCCTCGCCCGACATTCCAGTGGGCAGTGCCTGGGCTGACAGCTCTCCACCTTCTTACCCCTCCATGGGACGTTCCCCAAGGGGCCCTCAATGCTCTCCTATTTCCATCCTTTCTGTATCATCCGTTCATTTCCTTGGAAGCATAACCCATCAATGACACCACCTACATCTCTGCTACCCCAGACCCCACTCCAGCACCACCATCTCCTGCAGCACCCGCGCTCCGGCTGACAGCACACGCGTGTGAACACCACCGAGCAGGGCCACCCCTCCTGCAGCACCCGCGCTCCGGCTGACAGCACCACTGCCCTTTGCCCTTTGCCCCAGGCACAGAGGGACACAGCCCTCACTGTACATGTGCCACCAACAGCTACTGAGCACAGCTTCTCAGCTCTGTGATGGGAGAAAGACAAACACAGGCCTGGGTAGCTAACATCACCTGTGAGAAAGGCCCTGGCAGGGTTTAGGGACAGGAATGCTGTCCTATAGAGGCGTCAGGCATGTAGCATTAATGTCAGGAAAGCAATGTTCCCAAACAGGAAACGGGGGACAAACAGTTCAATTAGGAAGCGAAAAATGTATAGAAAGGAATTAAGGTGGTTGAATAGATTTCCAGAATTTCTTATTTTTTATATATTTACTTGAAAGGTACAGCTACAGAGAAGGACAGAGAAAGCAGAGAGATCTTCCATTTGCTGGTTCTCTCCCCAAACAGCTGTAACAGCCAAGGGAGACAAAGCTGGGAGCCAGCAGCCTGGGTCTCCCGTACAGGTGCAGGGGCCCAAGGCTTGGGGCCACCCTTCACTGTCCCCCCACATGCATTAGCAGGGAGGCAGCCAGAGGCGAGGCAGCCAGAACCAGAACCAGAACCCACAAGGGATGCCAGTGTTCCTGCAACCAGCTTAGACTACAACACCAGGGTACTCGCCCCAGATTTCTCAAATGTTAAAAGAACGGCTTTCCCATAATTGAGGGGCAGCACAGAGCTGGAAGCAGACAAGTTAGTAGTCACAGTGTTAAGATCAAGGAAACAGACTTTGGTTATGTCTTCTGGGAGCAAGGACAATATGGAGTGGCTGATGGGGCATGGGGGTCTGGGAGAAAGCAGGGCCAGGCCTCCCCACCAAGCAAAGCCACTGCAGCTAGACAGGTGATGCACGGCTTCACTCTTCAGGACCAAAAAAATAACCTGCAAGGCACACCGAGCACCAGCAGAGGGGGCTGAACACGGATGAACCGGGACACAGGCTGACTCCCACCAGGGGCGGGGTAACTGCCCAGCTAGGGTTGGAAGCCCTGGTCACCAGAAGCCTGCCTGGAATCACTGAGAAACAGGCCTCCTCTGAGCCTGTGCCTCCAACACAGCACAGACACGCAGCAACCTCCCCTCAGCCTCCTGGGCGGCGTGGTCCCGAGCTGTGGCCGAGCAGTGCTGGTTCGCTCGCAGTCAGCCCTGCTGGCCAAGGATCACAGATCATGCACGCACCAGGGCAGGCCTCCAGCAGCCGAGCCCAGAGCTGCACCTTGGTCCACGCAGAGAAAGCCCAGCTCAGCACCGACATGGCCAATCACAGACAATCCCCTTCAGCTGAACAGAAAGCTATGGCTGACACACACCTGAGTCAGAAGTTTAGATTATTTAAAAAACTGGACAAATAGCTAAGATTACAAAATTTAACTTAGAAAAAGTAGATATTTTTCTTTAATAAAATGTATTAATTTTTATTGGGAAAACATTTATAGAGAAAAAGAAATATCGAGAGGAAGATCTTCTGTCCACTGGTTCCCTCCCCAAGTGGCCGCACCAGCCAGAGCTGAGCTGATCTGGAGCCAGGAACTTCTTCCAGGTCTCCCACATGGGTACAGGGTCCAAGGCTTTGGGCTGTCCTTGACTGCTTTCCCAGGCCACAGGGATGGAGCTGGAAGGGAAGTGGAGCAACCAGGACACGAACCGGCACCCCTGTGGGCTCCTGGCGTGTGCAAGGTGAGGATGCAGCCACTGAGCCATCGTGCTGGGCCCTAGATAATGTTCATATTTAGATTTTTTTGTAAACCAACTCTTCAAGTTTAATAACATCGAAAACAATTTGTATCCTTTAAAAAGGACCATGTGGTCTTCCTGAATTTCAGTCTTGAAAGTAATTCTATGTGTAGACAGACCTGTGCGTAACTGCCGTGACCTGACCATTTTAACTGGCAAAAGTGACACCTTCCACAGTGGGGCCGTGGCCTTGACAGGAAGCACCTTCGCCACCTCAAGAGCAACAGAGAACTCACAGGATGGCTGCGACGGCACTGCTGGGAGGGCTCTGAGCAGGGCAGATGTGGGGAAGGAAAGTGCCCAGGCCTCACCCACAGTGGGGACAAGACCCTCGCACGGGGCCAGCCAGCTCCAATGTGGGGTGTACAGAGCGAGACAGCCCCCCACAGCAGCAGGCATGGTGCACACGGCTCCCAGCTCCATCTCACAGCAGCACAGGGTCACAGGGCCTCCATCCTTAAGGAGCAATGCCCCCTCACCCTCAGAAGTCCTGGGAGATCCCAACAGGACCAGACAGAGTCCCCGAGAGCAGAGGCCAGAGGCCGTGGGCCCCTGCGCCAGCACGCAGGCCCCTCTTGCTCATAGGGAACGTTCCAGTTCAGTGATTCCTGGCTGGCTGTTCTGCTTTGAGATGAACGCCATGCCAGTCGCAGGCAGACGGGTGGCGGCTCCGTGGCAGCTGTTTTTAAAACACCAAGCATGTCTAAGATGCAATTTGAGAGAATCTGGCTCCAGGAGCAAAGGCTGGGACACAGTCACTCCCTGCCTGCCAGATTTTTTTTTCTCATTAAGAAAGGAAAAATTGGTCAACCCAAAGGAATTTTTACAAATGTCAGAATAAATGCAAGGTCATGGGACCCCATCAAGTTCATTTTTGTCACTTTTCCCCTTCTCTCTGTGGCTCTAAGTGTCCTCTAACCCTGGCCAACAGTGAGGCTGAGCTGACCACGCCTCTGTCTTGCGCCAGCTAGGCAGGGAGAGGGCTGCTGTGGGGCTGCAGGGCTGTGGGCTGCAGGACTGCGGGGCTGCGGGGCTGTGGGGCTATGGAGCTATGGGGCAGGACCATGGGAGCTGCGGGGCTGTGGAGGGGCAGGGCTGTGGGGCTGCTGTGCTGTGGGGCTGTGGGGCTGTGGGGCTGTGGAGGGGCAGGGCTGTGGGGCTGTGGGGCTGTGGGGCTGCGGGGCTGTGGGGCTGTGGGGCTGCGGGGCTGTGGGGCAGGGCTGCAGGGGTGTGGAGCTGCGGGGCTGTGGGCCAGGGCTGTGGGGCTGCAGGGCTGTGGGGCTGCAGTGCTTTGGGGCAGCAGGGCTGTGGGGCTGCAGGGCTGTGGGGCTGCAGGGCTATGGGGCTGTGGGGCTGTAGGCAAGAGGCAGCCCCCACCTGCCTGCAGCATAACCAGGGAAAGGGGAGGTTCATGGAGCTCTCTCCACCCTGCTCCAGGCAGCCCAGGGTACTGCAGGCTCAGGAGGCAGGTAGGCCCCAGAAGGGACCACTGCAGCTAGCTATTGGAGCCTGCAGCCTTGGGTGAGCAGCAGTGACCGCACTCCCTGCCAGTGGGATGTGGTCAGCTGAGCAATTCTAGATCCAGAGTCTCCACTCTGGGCGGAGCAGACATGGCATCACAGCAGCCTGCAGGCGAAGCTGCTTGCCACTCGTGAGCTCACTCCCCCAATCTGATTCAAGGAAGGCCTGCGAGCAGCACCGCACACAAGCAACAGAAATGGATGGCAGCCACAGGCGGTGGGGAGCAGCAGCCCACAGTGCAGCGAGTGCGCCCCCTAGGCACATCCTCAGCACTGCAGGCCCTCAAGATGCTGTGTTCAACTGCATGCCATCACTGGGCCAGCATGGCTTGCACACACACGCAGCCCCTCAGCCTGCACAGGCCAAGGCTCCCACACTGCCTGGCAGCCGCCATCTGAAAGGCACAGGCCAGAGGGCACAGGGCAGTGCCTCTCGACCCCTCCCAGCTGCTTCCCTCTGCTGAGCCACAGGCTCTCCCTCCAGGGAGGACTGAAGGCTGCCCACCAAGACCCCCAGGGCTCAGAGCCCAGGGCACACTCTTATCTGGGGCAGCCAAAACTAGCACACAAACAAGTTCAACTACAAAGTAACTGCGAGAGAACTGGTTCTGAAAGCACTTCTTGTTGATGACAAACCTGCCCAGACAGCATGACTGCAACTATGTTACTGTGTCCAGCCACGCTCAGGACGCTCAGGACGGACTGAGGCAGGACAGGAGGGTTCCCACGGGACTGAGGCAGGACAAGAGGGTTCCCACGCACACCGACACCATGGTAAGACAAAGCCCTCTTTCTTTTGTGAACAAAGGGCAGGGACGGGGTGAAAGATGCATGCCCATGTGGCCCTCAGCCCCTCTGACACACGGGCCACTTGAACCTAGATGGAGGATGGGGTGGGCAGCAGAGCGGGTCAGCAAACCCCTTCCCACCGGGACTGCTGAGAGCACGCCCCGGAAGAGGCGGGTTGGCCAAGGGTGTGCAGACCTCAGAGGACCAGGGCGCACACGCAGTCACCTGGCCTAAGTACCTTGGGCCAACGAGTCCAGGCAGCAGGATGGAGCCGCGCCAGCGCACAGGGTAGGAGGCCTAGAGTGGGCCCTGCAATCATGGTAGACACGGCCAGGTCTCCTCCCTGGAAGAGATGTGTTGACTGGCAGAGCCAGCTCAGACTGGGCTCAGACTGCTTCCAAGGCGGAAACAGACTGTGGGCCTCGGATGCTAAGTCAGGATCAACCCTAAACACCGATTTGAAGCGCAGCATGAGTCTCAGGGGAACTAAGCCCTATGGCATCCCCTCTAAAAGCAACAGAGGGCTGACTCACGAGGTCAGAAGGTGAGGCACGAGCTTCCTGCTGCGTCACTGACACACGTGCCAAGCCCTCCGTGTCTCCTCCTGACTACAAAATAAGGGAACCACGTGAGCTCTAACTCAGCATCAAAGCCACATAGTGCAGAGCACAGGTCACCCTGACCAGGGGGACGGCAAGCCCCTCGGCTGTGGGCTGGGCTCTAAGTTCGTCCAGAGGCCAGTTGGAGCAGAGGAGGGCAAAGCGGCATCTGAGCACTGGCGGGAAGTCAACTAGCAAACCAGGGGTCACGATGACATCCTGGTGATGGGGACGGCGTGTGCAGGTCACTGTGCTGGCCACCGTGCTGAGGATTCCACCCTCAGAAGAGGACCACCAAGGAGCTGCGGGTCCTGGGTCCTGGGTCACAGGGAGGGGTGACCCAGGGAGAGCACTCAGTGCCAGGGCTGCAGTCAGGCCTCTGGACATGGCAGGGCAATGCCCCACCCCACACCTCATCCATGTCCCTCATCCCCAAGGCCCACCTCACACCTCTAACAGATCCGGGGGAATGATGCTCTACATCTTGGTGGATGAAGATGCCGAATCACGTCCATGCCGAATCAAGGCCTTGAGGCAGCTCATGGCCGCCTGCAGCAGCTGCCTCTGAGCTGACGGGGGGTGATCACGGTTTCTGGCTTTGCCGGGAGACAAGTGCCCCCATTTGAGCCCTCTGGCACCCTGGAGTGGGCAGACAGAGGGCAGTCCATGTGTGGTGGCTACACTGACTCTGCCAGCACGTGGCACTGGGGATGGAGTACTCAGTCGTCACTCATACTGTACAGGTCCAGCCCAGGGCCACGAGCACTGCGGGGCCCCCATGCACCCAGGATGTCCTGAGACAGCGAGAACTCAAAACAGGTGGGCCAGAAGAGAGGGTTCCCACGAGTGAGAGGGAGCTCAGACCCTGCTGACTATTTCCAATGCAAAGGAATGCCAGAGGGAAGAGGAACCAAAAAAAAAGGAACTCGCAGAAGAGAAATACAAAGCAGAAAGAAAGCAGCTGTGCCACACCCACGGAGCGGGACGGGCACAGACGCTGCAGGCCGTGCTCCCAGTGGGAGGGCAGAGTTTGAAGGCAGAGCTCACATCCTAGCAGGGCCAGCGCGGGCCTGAGGTTCAGGTCATGAGTTCAGGGCCCACGTCGCAGCCTGGCTTCCAACCAAGAACTGACAGCCCAGCACTTCTCTCCACAGCAAAGCAAAGGCACCACACAAAGAATGAAGGAGATGATTCAAAGAATGAATGATGGTTTTTATGCAAGACCCTCCCTGGGATTCAGGAAGTGACAGCAGGGGCACCATGGGACCGCTTCCTGCTCTCCACAGAAACATCACTGGGTAAGCAGCTATCGGGAAGCAAAGCAAAAAGGCAAGATTGTTCTGAGGCTGAGCAAGAGCAGCAGAACCTGTGCCCAGTGTGTGCCCAGCATGTGTCCATCATGTGCGCAGTGTGTACCCAACACATGCCCAGTGCATGCCCTGTGTGTGCGCAATGGGAGGAGATGGACAGGTCAGGCCTCAGGCTCAGAGACGGGAACCACAGACGGGTTTACATACACAAAGGCCCTCTGCACACAGAGACTCGGGGTTCTCACAGATGCCACCAGCAGAAAAACGCAGGGACCCCCACTTCACATCTCAGGAGCAGGTCAGCGCAGTCCTGGTCTGGGGCTCAGGTATCACATAAAGAAGCAGCAAACATCCTGCTGAGACATTTACCTTCCTCTTATCTCCCACAGTGTAAGTCAGACTTGACACTGATGGCGCAACTACAGTCTGTCAGCGTATGAAGCAACGCTCCACTCAGACCAGCGTAATGCTTAGCATGCAACTTGAAACAAACTGTGTCCCTCCCTCCCACTTTTCCACCAGAAACAGCAAATGTGTAAGATGGAATATGATCTCCTGCTAAGTGCTAGAGCCGGGGACACTGCCCCCACCCACGGCAGAGCCGGGGACACTGCCCCCACCCACGGCAGAGCTGGGGACACTGCCCCCATGCATGGCAGAGCTGGGGACACCGCCCCCATGCACGGCAGAGCCGGGGACACTGCCCCCACCCACGGCAGAGCCGGGGACACTGCCCCCACGCACGGCAGAGCCGGGGACACTGCCCCCACCCACGGCAGAGCCGGGGACACTGCCCCCACCCACGGCAGAGCCGGGGACACTGCCCCATGCACGGCAGAGCCGGGGACACTGCCCCCACCCACGGCAGAGCCGGGGACACTGCCCCCACCCACGGCAGAGCCGGGGACACCGCCCCCATGCACGGCAGAGCCGGGGACACTGCCCCCACGCACGGCAGAGCCGGGGACACTGCCCCCATGCACGGCAGAGCCGGGGACACTGCCCCCACCCATGGCAGAGCCGTGCCCTCTCAGAGCAGGTAAGGTGGCTGGCAGGAGCATGCAGTACAAGCTGCTGATTCTCTTAGGTGGAAAGTATGGGCTGCATATGCCCAAGCATCAGGGTGCAGTGGGGTACAGCTCAAGCCAGGACCTCACCCAGCAGCTCAAGTGCTCACGCTAACCACACCAGCCAGGCCTGACACATCCCGGTCAAGGGCAGGGCCTAGGCACAGTGCCCAGCAGGGCGGCAGAGATGAGCTCCGTGGTGGAGACTCTGGAGGTGCATCTTTTGCTGCCCCTCTGCCCAGGGGCTCCTGCTGGAAACACCCAGCTCCCATGGAGGCTGCAGTGGACAAGATCCAGTGGCTCTGGGCCTGGGTGGCTTCACGGAGCCGCTTGTGAAACACAAAAGCTCACATTATGGACCGAGAACATAGCTGTGCCCAGAGCGCCCCACACCTGCCACATACTCCAGGCCTGATAAATCCAATTCCGTCCTTCAGAGAAAACCAACCAATTCTAGCCTCACAGGCAGCAGCGACCAAAATCACAGCCATGTGTGGCTGGCACCCAACTATGGGCAGCGGCCAGCAAGAGGGCTGCGGAGGCCTTGCTGCCCTGCACAGTGCTGGGCTGGATGCCTTCTGCTCACAGGCAGCCAGAAATGAGCAGCCCAATAGAGCTGGGGACCTGAGAAGCCACAGGTACCTCCCGCCCCGGCCAGGACCCTGCAAGCCTGGCTCTTCTGCATGGTTGAGCAAGTGCAGGAGGCACACAGCACTGTACACGTCCCCGAAGCCGGAGGCTCCTACTAGGACACCCCCTCACCCACACCTGCCTGTCCAGCCTCTTGCCTCGGTTCCCAGTGTCCACCATGTCCACCCAGGACAAAGAACCTGACCAGGGACCCAAACTACCGCCTCCCCACAGCTCCAGTCCAACCCTAGAACAGCACAGCAGTGGGCATCTCAGACATGGGACTGGCTGGGCCCCCAAGCATCAGGGCCACACTTGCAGGCCACTCCACTCTCCTTCCCTGCTCCACAGGCACCAGCGCTTACTCTGCAAAATGAACGGTGGGAACGTCAGTGTTCAACTTCGTGTCTTTTGCCCGTTTTTACATGAAACCTGTCACTGTAAGGTAAGGCCTGCCAGGGCGTCATCTGGCTTTTCTTCTTCCTAAAGTTAGAACCTGCAGAGTTTTTCTTCCTTTTGGATTTCACAAAGAATGAAATCTATCCAGAACATCCATTTGCTCAGTGGAGGAAGTGAGTGCCCCCGTCCACGCCACGTGTGCTTGCTGGAAGACACACACTTCACACCCAACCAGGGGAGACGGCCATACCACACGTGCAGCAGGCTGGCATCCTGGCTGCTCTACTTCCCACCCAGCTCCCTGCTGAGGCACCTGGGAGGCAGCAGGAGAGACCCTGCGGCTTGGTTCATGCATGTGGAAGACCTGGGAGAAGCGCTTGACGTTGGCCTCGGCTGTGCTCAGCCTTTGGGAATGAGTGTGTAAATGGCAGCGTGTGCCCTCTAACTCTCGAGGCCTGCTGCACGCTGCAGACGCGGCCCCGGCAGAACTCTCAGCAGCGAAAGGGTCCAACAGAACTGCACCGCAGAGAACTGCAGCTACCGAGGGGCAGCCACTGCATTAGTGCATTAATTAGCTTAGAATCATGCTCCTAACACTGACGTGAAAATATACCTTGGCTTACTACAGATGCTTCCTAACTTTTGGGATGTACATCTAAAATCTGAATTAAACATTCCAACATAAATGCATACTACAACCCACGGTGCCTCCAGGGCCCAGCTCCTGGCAGCTGCAGCCTCGGGGCTTTTTAACTCGTGCAGTGCCGGTCCGCCCCCACGGGCAGTCAGGCAGGCACGCGGTGCCTCTCGGATCTCCAAGGTGCTGGAAGTGTTTCTGTCTGCCCCGCTCGGAGCTGCTGCGTCTCAGCGCACGGAGAGCCCTGTGAGCATTACCCGATTGTCACACCCACAGCCACACCCACCGCTCGACAAGCAGGTAGTCTCATGCCAACTTCACTCTAAATGAGACACAACTTCCTATTCACCAAGACAAGGGTAGTCTCTCAAAGAGGAAGGGATTTTGACCATTTCAGCAAAGCTCTACTAAGGTTGTGCCGTCAGGATGGCCACGTGTGCGTGTCCACAGTCTAGTGGGAGACACAAATCAGCAATCCCAACACTGTGGTAAGTGTGTACAGGGAGTCTCCAAGGGCGCGTGAACATGGTCAGAGGCTCTGCCCCCAGAGCTGGACAGCAGCGGTGCTTCTCTCAGTGAGGGCAGCCACGCCGCTGAGATGCCAGGTGGGGTCAGCCCCCGTGGTGCAGCCAGGGAGTGGCTGGCGGTCAACTTCTCAGACCAGTCAGGTCTTAGCGTCGCACTCGCCTAATTCCAGACCAGCTTCTCAAACAGATGTGCAGTTTCTTTAACTTCTAAACATCTGTTGTCTTCCACCCATCTCATTCTCCTCCCCGTCTCCCGCCCACGCAGCCGCTGCAGCGTCACCAGGAGCCAACCTGGCCGACAGTGTGATAACCCCGGAGGTGCAGGAGGGGGGCATGGCGGCCCCTGCACCAGGGCACACAGAGATGTCACCTGACTGCCTGCTCACCGTCCACTCCCTGCAGCCTCGCAGCGCTGACCCAGCCCGGCAACCTGGGACATGGACGCCCTCTCCTCCACTTATCTTATCTGAGCGCCAACACATTCCTTCTGCCGAGTCAGTGGATTCCGGAGCCAGCGGGCTCTGTGCAGGACAGTCTTCCTCTCTGACCCCTGAATTTGGCCCTAGAGTGCAGGCATGGGGTCCCACCCAACGCAACGTGTCCAGCTTCAGGGCACAGCCCCACGGCTGGCCAGCTTTGCTCACTGCTCCCAAACCCACTAGACACATCCTAGGAGCTGGGGACGAGGTAGCAGAAAGCATCTCACCGCCTGCCAAGACTAAGACTTCATGACTCTACACAACCAGGGTCCTTCTTCTTGAAAAACTACAATGAGGAAAAATTACTAAGCCTAAGATTAAAGAAAAAAGCCTGGTGCAGTAACCTAGTGGCTAAAGTCCTCACCTTGCATACCCTGGCATCCCATTACGATGCTGGTTTGTGTCCCAGCTGCTCTGCTTCCCATCCAGCTCCCTGCCTATAGCCTGGGAAAGCAGTCGAGGACGGCCCAAAGCCTTGGGACTCTGCACCTGCGTGGGAGACCCGGCAGAGCTCGTGGCTCTGGATCGGCTCAGATCTGGTTGTTGTGGTCATTTGGGGAGTGAAGCAGTGGATGGAACATCTTTCTCCCCAGTCTCTTCCCTGGAAATCTGCCTTTCCAATAAAAATAACTACATCTTTTTAAAAACAGATTAAAGAAAAAGGGTCAGAATTTCAGTAACAGAGACTGGCACTGTGGACGAGAGTGAGGCATCACTCACAATGCCAGCCTAGGGATCAGAGCAGCTGCTCCAGCTCTGACCCCCTGTCTGAGCACGCGCCTGGGGAAGCAACAGGAGATGGCCCACCTGCTTCAGCCCGGGGACCCACGCGGGAGACCCCGGTGGAGCTCCAGGCTCCTGGCTTTGGGGGTCATTTAAAGGAATCAGTCAGCAGAGAGAAAATGGCTCTCTCTCATTCTCTCCTCCCAACCCTGTCACTCAAACGACTAAATCATTTTTAAAAATTTTAATAATACTTGGTTTTCCCCAGTTATCAGTAACACCACAGTGCCAGTGGGCAAGACTGGTACTGCTTGTGTAAAGAGGCCAGCCCTGGGAGTTAGCTGGTAGAGTGTGTATACACACACACAAGTACATATAAAGATTGATTGATTGATTGATTGATTGATCGGACAGAAAGCAGAGCAGCCGGGACACAACTGGTACCCAGGGCATGCAAGGTGGGGACTTTAGCCACTAGGCTATCGCACCAGGCCCATTGGCATATTTTATAACCAAAGACACTGGCTTCATTTCAAAGATCAACTCAATATAAAATTGAAGGAATGAACAAAAATACCACCCAAGTGCTCTGGACTGCGTGACATTTCTGCACTTCCTCACTGGAAGCACTAGCAGGAAGAGGCAGCCACGGGACCCCCTGTGGGCATCCACTCCCCTACACGAGGGCTACGCCACGTGCCCGTGTGTGCCCTGGCCAGCAGCTTCATCTCTCTGGACAAAGACTTCCTCGGTGGAAAACAACGAACGGACATCTTCCTGCCATGCTCCTCTCGCCTCACCCCAGGACTGCTGTGGCAGAGCACTGTGGCGAGGGCACTGCAGCCCAGGAAGCTCAACGCAGAGGCCAGCAGGTCCCCAAACACAAAGGTCTACTGTCACCAGCGCTCAGGGGACACCAGTGAAGACAGGAGGAGCCATGGAGGCGAGCAGGGCCCCGAGGGCCAGGGGGCACTCACGCAGCACGCTCCGCCCATCAGAGAAGCCCTATCCTGGCAGCCTCGTCCTGGCACTGGAGAGCTACTGCGAGCAAACAGTGCTGAGAACTCGGGAACAGTCAGGCAGGAAGTGGCATGCCAGGCACAGAACTGTGACCCCCCCAAAGGCACAGGGGCCTGCAGAGCTAACCACTTCATCTCCCCAGGACCTACTCTCACTGCTGCGTCTCACTGACAAGCACGATCCTCTGGAAGGCAAGTGGCTCAGAACTCAGCACTCACCCTGCCCTAGGGAGCAGCCAAACCACATCCACACCGCGTCCCGACAAAACTCAAAGCGATGACTCGTCGGAACGCTACTTCTGCCTCCCTGCTTCCCCGGCAGGCCTGCGGCAATGGCCACGCAGATCAGGAGCCTGTCAGAGCCAGCACGCCCCTGCCCACCCCACAGCCATGGCCCGCCCTGCGGACCGCAGAGAGAAGCCAACAGGAAGCAGTGGAATGCTTCTGTCAGCAGACCCCTGACCCAGGACGGAACTCCCCGAGGCACACGTCGCCTCGGGCCGGGGCAGCTCTGTTTCCTGTCCACGCTCCTCCTCTGGACACTGACGCACACACTATATTTTCTGATCTTCCACAGCAGGGCCCATGGGGTGTGCGAGCATCACGCCCACTGGTCTCGGGACCGGGAGCACACTACCCCAACAGCTTTCCAAACCCCTCCCTGCCCTGACTGTGGTCTCTGGGCCAAGAACCCTGTCTCTCTGCTGCCCAGGCGGCGAGCCCGCTGCACAACTGCCTCCTGCTCTCTTGACTTGGGATGTGTTTAGGGTCCACCACACAATGGAAACTGACGAGATTTTCACATCTGCCCAGTGCTCAGAGTGCTGCAGGAGGAGGGGTGCTGGGCAGGGTGGCATGTGCTGCCACCAGGCACTGTTCCCAGCTAGGGCCTGCCACTCCCCCCATGTCCATTTTCCACACACCTTAGGCTGCTCCAGGAGGTTCTCAATGATTGACAGACCGAGGAAAGACACTCTGGAAAATATTTAACACAGAGACAGACCCCAGGGGCTCAGCAGACACTCCGGGAGACAAGAGGGAGAACGGAAAAGCCAAATGCCTGTGCCCAACACTGCAAACAGCCTGGAGCCCCAGCCCACAGTACTCACCCAGCCCACAGTACTCACCCTGCCCGCAGTACTCACCCAGCCTGCAGTACTCACCCAGCCCGCAGTACTCACCCTGCCCGCAGTACTCACCCGGCCCGCAGTACTCACCCAGCCTGCAGTACTCACCCAGCCTGCAGTACTCACCCAGCCCGCAGTACTCACCCAGCCCGCAGTACTCACCCAGCCCGCAGTACTCACCCCCAGCCACCGAGCCCCCTTATTGGCAGCCTGCTGAATCTGAACTCTCTTTAGGGTGACGTGGTAAACAGCTCCTTCTTCTACTTCTTCACCCCAGTCCTGGATGGAGCTCTGCCAGAAACAGGAAAAACAGAAAGAGTATTTTCCCTCTGGTAACTGCAGCCGGTCGACAGCTAAGTGCTAAAGCTCCCTCCCCGGGAGCCCCTGGTCCTGTGGGAAGACCTGCAGGTCCGCCTGCCCTACACTCAGTCCGAAGTCATACGGGTGTACTGCAAGGTCTGTTCTTCCCGGAGCAGCCACAGCTCCGTCCTGATTCACTTCCCCCCCTTAGTGGAGGAACACCAACTGATCTGCAGGAAAGTTTGTGCTTTTCCAAGTGCCTCCGCCAAGTGAGCCGGATCTTCCCGGGGACACAAACAGGCATTTCCCCGCCAGTCCTCCCTCTCCGGGCGGGGGCGGCGGGGGTGGGTGCATGGATGTTGAGTTCTCCCTTCTACAAGAGACCCCTGCGTGGCCCTAGTCCCGGGCCGCAGCTCCCTCGCTCCCACCCCAGGCCCGCGGACACCCAGGGGGCAACAGAGCCCAGGAAAGTTGGCTCCCATCCCAATCCAGCGCCCTGGGCTGCGGAGCCCAAGGACAGCAGGGGCAAGCCCTAATTACCATTTTATCCAGCCACGGCAGTCGCATTCTCAGGGATCACTCGGGGGCAAGCGTGCGGCATGATGTGCCCCGCGCTGCGGCCGCCGCGCGTGTGCCCCAGCGCCGCCCCGGTCCGGTCCCGCCCGCCGTGCGCTGCGGTCCGGCTGCGCACACATGCGCTGCCCGCGGCGGGCCGCCACAAAGGGCGCAGACTCCTCCCCGCCAGCTCCGTGATGTCAGCTCCCCTGCTAAGCCCCACGGAACAAGCACGCTGGAACGCCGGCGCTGGCGCCGGACAGGACCATGGTCTGAGGAAGAGCCCTCCCCAGGGCGCCTGAAGGGGCACACACGGGTGCCTCGCCCCCTTCGCTTCTCTGTGATCGCTGGTGAATTCAGCATAACTGAGCGGTGGCCCCAATGACAGCAGCGATCCTGGAACCAGAAAGTCCTCCATTAGGGTAAGAGTCCCTGAGTATCCCCCAGCTGAGGAGACAGCTACAGGGGCTGCACGTGGCTCAGCAGGTAAGCACTGCTTGGTCCACTTCCGCTCCTGCTAATGGACTGGCAGCAGTGGAAGATGGCCAAAGTGCTTGTGCCCTGCCTGCCTCGTGGAGAGTCAGGTAAGCTCCTGGCTCCTGGCTTCAGCTTGACTGGGCCCTGGCCATTGCTGCCACTTGGAGAGTGAACTAGCAGGAAGCTCTCTCTCCCTCCTATCCCCTCACTTCCCCTCCCTGTCTGTATCTCTTCCTCTCTTTGTAATTCTTTCAAATAGATAAATAAATCTTTACAGGGAGAAAAAGATAAGCAATGTCTTGTAAGCAGAACACAAGTCTGGTCTCTTGTTAAGTTTATTCTAAGGTATTTTGTTCTTTTTGATACTATTGCACATGGAATTGCCTTCTTAGCTGCATTTTATATTGTTTCTTGTTAACGTATAAGAAGTCTTAGAAAAGTTCATGAGAATGCATACTGCGGAACGTGCCTGCATGTCACAAATTTACCTTTGAATGTCGGTGTCCCACAGACTTTCCAAACAACCCTCATGCAGAAATGCCCTGCTTTTCATAAGCTAATGTAACAGTGAAGCTCTGCTACATGTATTGCTTACAACACGGCTTTCTCTTTATACGGATAAATATCTCATTTACGGGCTAGAGACAAGGTGCGGCAAGTGTCTGTAACACTCAAGACTTCCATGAATTCAACGCTGTCAAAATCCCAACCACATTTTCAAACAAATGGACCAACAATCACCCTGAGATGTCTAGACAGGCCAACAGCACTGAAAGCAGCAACGGCTGGAGGCCTCGCACTGCCAGGCTCCAGGCGTAACCCGGGCAGAGCGGGGCTGACATACAGCAGGCTGATCTTCAGCAAGCATGCCAACGATACACAACGGAGAAACGTGCTGGGCCAAAGAATGAGGCTGGACCCTCACTGCACCTCGGACAGGAAGAGGAATAGACCTGAGCAGCTGTAACCCTAAGACCCAACACTGAACCACACTGGGACAAGGGCAAAGTGCTCTGACACTGGCCTTGATCAAGACTTCTGTACACTAAAACAACAGGTAACAGAAACAAACAAGACTCCATCTGGCCAGACAGCTCATCTGCCCGGCTCAGGAAATGCAGACAGTGCAAAAGCACGCTATGCAGTGGGAGAAGTCCAGGCAGGGGTTAACACCAGATCCACAGGAACCTCCGCAGAAAGAGCAAGAATGACCACACAAACGACTCCATGTTAAACCACCAGGAAGAGGTCAGCAGCCAAGACACGTAGGAACTTCCACAGGAAGACCAAGAATAAAGACACAATGACTCCATTTTAAAACAGGCAAAGCAGGGGTGGCACTGTCTAACAAGTAAGGGCTCCGACTGGTGTCCTGGCAGCAGTTTCTGACCCCGTCCATGGTAATGCCTGGAAAAGGACAAGAGGAGTCCAAGGCCTGGGTTCCTGCCACCACTATGGACAGTGCAGATAAAACTCCTGCCTCCTGGCTTCAGCCTGGCTTAGGCCTGGCCATTGTGGCCATCCAGGGAGTGAACCAGCAGATGGAAGACCTTTCTGTGTCTTTCACACTTCCCCTCTCTCTACAGCTCCAGCATTAAACTTAATAAATAAATCTTTTTTTTTTAATGGGCAAAGGAACCATTTGCCAAAAATCATCAGGAGAGTGCTAGTGAACACCCCACCAAGAGGTCACCTGACACCGCATACTAAACAATAACAATGAAAGCAAATGTTGGTGGTGACGGAGAGAAAATGGAACCCTCTTGTGCCATGAACAGTGCACTCACTGTGGTTAGCAGGAGGGCAGTGGACAGATGGAAAGCAGAATTTTCATACAATCTAGTGAGTCCAGCCAAGGGTGTCAACCAACAGACATCTGCCCACGCATGGTCACTGCTGTGGAAACCACAAACCCAGTCCATGGGAGCGATCAGCGTGCCCACAAACCCAGTCCGTGGGAGCAATGTGAGTGCCCACAAACCCAGCACGTGGGGGCGATCGGAGTGCGCCCACAAACCCAGCACGTGGGAGCAATGTGAGTGCGACCACAAACCCAGCACGTGGGGGCGATCGGAGTACCCACAAACCCAGTCCGTGGGGGCGATCGGAGTACCCACAAACCCAGCACGTGGGAGCGATCGGAGTACCCACAAACCCAGTCCGTGGGGGCGATCGGAGTACCCACAAATCCAGCACGTGGGAGCAATGTGAGTACCCACAAACCCAGTCCGTGGGGGCGATCGGAGTACCCACAAACCCAGCACGTGGGAGCAATGTGAGTACCCACAAACCCAGCACGTGGGAGCAATGTGAGTGCACCCACAAACCCAGCACGTGGGGGCGATCGGAGTACCCACAAACCCAGTCCGTGGGAGCAATGTGAGTGTGCCCACAAACCCAGCACGTGGGAGCAATGTGAGTGCACCCACAAACCCAGTCCGTGGGAGCAATGTGAGTGCACCCACAAACCCAGCACGTGGGAGCAATGTGAGTGCACCCACAAACCCAGTCCGTGGGAGCAATGTGAGTGTGCCCACAAACCCAGCACGTGGGAGCAATGTGAGTGCACCCACAAACCCAGTCCGTGGGAGCAATGTGAGTGTGCCCACAAACCCAGCACGTGGGAGCAATGTGAGTGCGCCCACAAACCCAGCACGTGGGAGCAATGTGAGTGCGCCCACAAACCCAGCACGTGGGAGCGATCGGAGTGCCCAGGAACATGAAGGGATAAATGAAACATGCCTACACATACCATGGAATACTCCTCCAGCTTTAAAGTAAGTGAAACCCTGTCACTTGTGACCACATGGTGGACCTAGGGGACACTATGCTGAGCGACATGAACCAGCCCTGCATAGCCCTGCCCCACGGGCACCTCAGGAGCAGCAGGGGTGGCGAGTTGCTCTCAGGGTACACACAGCACACTGGACACTAGCGAGCTAGAGCTTGCACAACACTGCTCACCATCAACCAACAGCCCCCAGCGAGCAGGGAAAACGCGGCCCAAACGAGTGAGGAAGTTGCTGGGACCAGCCCTGGGTCACCACGCCTGCTGGCCCTGCACTAAGAACACAGCGTGACCAGAGAGAAAGTCTACAGGAACGTCCACCTGGAGGGACAGTCGCACCGCAATGAAAAGCAAACGTAAGAGATGAGTGTATACATTCTTCCAGATAATCTATCTAGAGGTGAAAAATCGGACCCCACTCCCTACTAATGCACCTGGGGAGGCAGAGAAGGATGGCCCAGGCGCCCTGCCACCCTCATGGGAAGCCCAGATGGAGCTCCAGGTTCTTGGTTTCAGCCTGGGCAGCATCAGCTGTTGTGGCTGATTTGCAGAGTGAATAAGTAGATGGAAAACTTAGCCTCTCCCTCTTTCCAATAAATACATAAATCTTTTTTAAAAAGTGTAGATCATATGGTTTGTATTGTCATTCTTTCATTCATTGGCCTGCATGATACTACATCTTCTGAAATTTAATCCAACCTCTGCGTGAACAGTGAAAAGTACCAAAACTATGGCCGAATGTGCATGGGTCTATGGGGCGACGTGGACCAACTCTGAAGTGCCTGGCTGAATGACACCACACTCACTAGCTGAGTTTCCTCTCACTTGTGGATGACTTGTTGCCTGCCAGCTGGACCCTCACTCTCCCCACCTTGGTCTCCCGTCTCCTTTCCACTCTTGGCTGACACAGCACCTGGTGGCGACTGTGCCGTGGATGGCAGAGGCACTGACTGGAGACGTAGCCCCATCTCCCTTCTGCCTCTTCCGTTGTTCCTGGATCTGTGGCTGCAGCTTGCTCCTTACACTTTGGTCTGGGTAATAAATAGACTGTTCTTCAGGACACAAAGTAAGGGCAATGTAATATAATGGATATTGGACTTGGGGAAAAGTACTTTAAAAAATGTGTTTCACAACATATATATCTGATAAGAGATAAATAAACTCTATTTCAGGAAATGGGCAAAGGGCCTAAGTAGATATTTTTCCAAAGAAAATGTACAAATACCCAAGAGACATGTGAAAAGATACGCAATTCTACTAAGTATTAGGGTGTTGGGGTCCGTGCAGTAGATGTGGGGGACACGAGGGGGTGAAGAGTGTTCCATTGCAGGCAGGGCCGCAAGGAACTTCCCGCAAGGAACTTCCCGCTGATCGGCAGGGCCCGCCCAGCGGATGTCTCTACAACCACCTGAATGCAACTCCACCTTCTTTTGCATGGACACTGGACCACCCTGCAGAAGAATTTTAATCCATCCTGGCATTTGCTACTGCGAGGTTAACTTTTTGCTCAGCCTGAGCTTGGAGGTCAATATCTTGCAAAAAGGGCCCTTTATCATTCCTATTGTCTTGGCTGTCCCCATTGAACCAATGCTAATCAAGGGACCTGTATTTAGGTTTTCATTCTTTCCTTGATCTTTAAGTTCTCCTTTTCTTTGTGATACAAGATTGAGTTGTAGGATAAGAATTGTAGCAGGAACTTCTAGGTACTGGCAGCAGGAACTTTTATTGTTTCTAGGTAAAACTAATGGCAGAATTATCCTTAGAAACACCCACTTGTTCATGACGTAAAAAGTCTGAGCCAGAATTTGACTGATTTTGTATAAATAAAGCGGACAGCTTTCCCGCATTGTCCATTATGATCATGAAATCCTAGTGGTCCGTCTCTTTCTTTCCTCTTGACGCCTCATCCACACACCCTTCGCGAGTTCTGAACTCAGCTGGAGCTGGACTCCAGCATTAGGGAAATACAGCCTGACTAGAGCACACCTCCCCACGGGGCTGTTAGCAAAATAAAACATCACCCGTGTTAGTGAGAGCACGGGGGGGGGGGGGGGAGACTTTGATGGTCACCCGTGTTAGTGAGAGCATGGGGGGGGACTTTGATGGTCACCCGTGTTAGTGAGAGCACAGGGGGGACTCAACGGTCACCCGTGTGTCGCGCCCACGTGTCTTATCGCCCCGCAATAAGAGGCAGACGCAAGTGAAGCCTTCTGCGGTAAAATTTATTACACGCACCAAGATGAAGAGGAAGGGGCTCCGACCCCGGCAGGCTGTCTGCTCTTATGTGCTGACTGGCCCCGCCTCTGCCGATGATAGGTCGGCGTCATGATTACGCAGGGTCCTGGGCGACCGGATTCGTCAGTCCCCAGTGTTCACATGCGGCACGCCGCAGCTCACTGCGCATGCACTAGGCGCCTGTGCAGTACTGCGAAGGCTACGTGACTCCACCAGGCACGAAGATGTGGCTTCTCCGGCCGGCGCCATTTTGGGTACGGCATGTGGCCAGTGCATACAGATGTGGCTTGCAACACCCGTGTTAGTGAGAGCATGGGGGGGAATCTGATGGTCACCCGTGTTAGTGAGAGCATAGGGGGGGACTTTGATGGTCACCCGTGTTAGTGAGAGCATGGGGGGACTTTGATGGTCACCCGTGTTAGTGAGAGCACGGGGAGTGGGAATGTCAACACATCGCTGCTCAGACACTCAGCAGAGCGGCCACTCTGGCACGCAGAAAGCAGAACGACCACATGACCGAGACATCCCACTCCCAGTGTACACTCTGAAGACTTCACATCAAGGTCTCACCACTGCCTGGATGCCATCCACCCCAAGTCCCTGCCGGCCGGAGGGCCCAAGGGCACACGCAGCCAGGAGGGAGTGCTTTCTAACCTTTTAAAAGGACAAATACCTCTAGTGACTGGACCTAGAGAACATTCGGCTAAGGCAAAAGCCCAGACCCAGAACACTCCGTACAGCCGCAGCGACCTGTGCGATCCACGACTGTGAGACCCGCAGAGGCAGGGAGAGGACGAGCACTGGCCAGGCGGAGGTGACAGTCGCAGGGCGCGGACTTTCCTGTTCTAGAAGGCGAATGCACTCCGCAGGCCTTCCGAATCGACCCGCAGCTCCCATACTGTGCCACACACCCCACGTCTCTCTCGTTCTGTGTCTCACAGAGTAATAACAACGTTCATGAGACTGGAAGGAACTCGGGAGACAGTGATATGCGGCCTTGTGATGGTGCTGGTGTCCTCACAGTAAAAACGCACATTTTACACCCCGAGCAAGAGCGTCTGGAAGAAGGCAACAAAAGCAGGGGCTGCTGGGAAGGTCAGGCCTCACCTCAAGGCCGATGTCCTCACAGGATGATGACCTGGGCTGGTCAGCAGCTGGGAGGGGCCCCTGTCCCAATGACTCCCAGGTAGAGAAGGCAGGGGCAAGGTCAGGACTGCTCTTCCACCGCCAGGCACCATCCAGCACCCCAGTCCCACCAGCCCGCAGCCATTCCCTAGGACACTGGCTGGAGAACACCACCCACTTCCAGGCAGTGGACTCTGAATGAAATGGGCTCACAAAGTGGGCCTTCAGCTACCTGCAGACCCCTTGAAAACATAGAGGGAAGGAAAGAAAAATACATCTGTTACTCTGATTCAACCAGCAGTATTAATTATTGTCAAGATGCAAGCCGTTGGTACTGGGACCTCACAATGGGCTGTCCTTGTCTTCACTCAGGGCAGCCTCTGTCATGGCCATTCCAGCCGTGGTGACCTGAGGCCAGCCAAGTCACCTCCTCCCGTGTGGACTTTCAACCCTGCCGCGCTGGATTAAAGATGAACAGCCCTCCAAACACCTCCTCAGCAGCAAACGAGCAAAATGATCTGCCCCCTTCTCAAGGAAGCACTCTAAGGAGGACCAAAGCAGCAGGTTCTGCACCTCGGCAAGCCAACGCCATTCCTCCTCCAAGGAAAGCGGCAGACTAAAGGGCCCTGCACCCAGCGTGCAGCCGGCGCAGGCGCAGGCACAGGAGCCCCTCCTTCACCAGCTCGCCACGCTTTTCTCAGTGGCAAGAGGCTGGGCACAGGGCGGCTATTTGCAGCCTCACCTAGTGAGCATTATTGCCTCAACTAATTAAAGAAAAAAGGACACACCGTCAGAAATTGTCGCCATGGCTAACAAGATCAAAACAGACAACAGTCAGCCCGGTCACCAGGCGTGCTTATGCTACGTAATAAAACAGCAGTAAAACGAGACCCAGGCGACTTGACGCCACAGAAAGCTTTGACAGAGGTTCTGGGCGGAGTCACTGGGCACCCAGCCACGCCAGGTGTTTTCAGGGCTGAGAAAACCTCCTCTGCCCCCTCATTTATAATAGAACATGGCTAAAATTCCAGACTCACCAAAACCAGTCTTCCACGGTGGCCAAGCTGAGCTGCAGGCCTCCAATGCCAGCGTGGCCAGCCCGTGGGACACAGGGACGCGACACTCCGCTCACTGGAGCAGCACGCATCAGGAGACGCCACGCCGAGCCTGCAACACAGCCCCCCGCACGATGGCTGCCACTGCGTGCTGCCTGCTGTGTCAGGGGCCTCAAGCACCAGCCCAGTGGCCACACCCTCACTTCGCATGCCCCGAATCCCACATGGTGGTTTGAGTCCCAGCTGCTTCATTTCCCATCCAGACCCCTCCCTGTTTGTGGCCTGGGAAAGCAGTCAAGGATGGCCCAAGTCCTTGGGACCCTGCACCCATGTGGGAGACCCCAACGAAGTTCGTGGCTCCTGGGTTTGGATCAGCTCAGCTGTGGCCATTGCAGCTTTTTGGGGAGCGAGAATGGAAGCTCTCCCTCTGTTTCTCTCCTCTCTGTATATATGTCTTCCCAATAAAAATAAATAAATCTTTTTTAAAAAAATAAAAGCTTCTGTATTAAAATCAAGATCCATATTTCGAGCAACTCAAGATTTTGTAGATTCAAGTCAAAACTTTATGATGCAGAGATCACAGCAGGAACCCTGAGCCCCAACACTGCTCAGGGAGCAATGCTGCTGAGGGCTGGAAAGCTGCCTCAACTCCCCTCCAGGCACGGAGTTCAGAGCCGCTGTCTCAAAGGAGCCTGCTCTCCCCTCATTCCCACCCCCCTATGTGCCTCTCAGCTGCTCAAGAGCAAAGGCCGAGTCCAGAGGCAGGCACCCGGATCCTGGTGGCCCCTTCACAGTACCTGGACTCCTGCAGCCACTGCACCTGGGGCCCGCTCCCTGCACCGGAGACCTGGGCTCCCAGTCCCTGCTTCCGGCTGTAGTGCAGCCTCGGCCACTACAAGCACATG
Organism: Ochotona curzoniae; assembly: GCF_017591425.1. NCBI lineage: Eukaryota > Metazoa > Chordata > Mammalia > Lagomorpha > Ochotonidae > Ochotona > Ochotona curzoniae. The sequence continues at coordinate 958,172 of NW_024466219.1, read as the reverse complement.
GGTATTGAAGCAGAAGGTCGGGGAGTTCGTGTGTGTGTGTGTGTGTGTGTGTGTGTGTGTGTGTGTGTGTGTCTGCATCTACTCATCTACTTCCTTCTCAAAGAAAGACATACCTGAGAAGTCTACGTGCTGCCAAGGCATGGAACTGTGCTCAGGCAGCCTGCAATGACCTCAGCTTTTTTCATGTCCTCTACCTAGGCTCTGTTCAGTTTCCGAACCTGTCTGACTGCCTCAGTTAGAACCTCTGCAAGCTCACTCCCCTGTGTGGGCCCCCCATCCTGCCTCCCATCCCCCAGCAGGGACCCTAGCAGGCCCTCCCACACCAGGCTCCACTCTGCAGCTTTGGTACGGGCGTGATTTCATCCATAATTGCATGGCTGTTGGATAAACACCTGTGTCTCCTGTCAGGCTAAGGCGCTAGAGAGGCGGGGGTAATGTCTGCCTTTCTGCCTGAAAGGCCGGTGCAGGTGGCTCTCAGCACATCACAGACACGCAGGTAACAGGTGATAGATGACTAGGCACATCAATGATTGCTCGATAGATACATGTATGGACAGATACCACTCAAATTCAATGCTGTAGATGAACCTTAGATGCTTTCTCGGCCTTGAAGTTGCTCACAGTGTAAAGCAGAGGGACGGCATGGAGCAATGAGTGAGAAAGAGTTCACAAAGTAGAGAGGAGCAGGCGCAGAGGGACGGGGCTGTGCGAGCAGCAGAGAGGAGCAGGTGCAGAGGGACGGGGCTGTGCGAGCAGCAGAGAGGAGCAGGTGCAGAGGGACGGGGCTGTGCGAGCAGCAGAGAGGAGCAGGCGCAGAGGGACGGGGCTGTGCGAGCAGCAGAGAGGAGCAGGCGCAGAGGGACGGGGCTGTGCGAGCAGCACACAGAGAGGCTCCATAAAGCATTGTGAGGATGAGCTACTTCTAGGCAATTATGGTGCTTCCCACAGCCAGTCCACCTGTGTGGGGCTCCCATCCTGCCTCCCATCCCCCAGCAGGGCACCCGTAGCAGGCACCTTCACAGACTAAGAGAAGCCTGTTTCGGGAGGCAGACACAGCTCTTGTACCCGACAGGCCAGAACAGATGGTGCTGCTGGGTCAGCGGCCCACGAGTTGCAGGTGAATGAGCTGTGGTCAAGCTCGTAGGTTAGCACAGATGTTTTAGTTTTTTAAAAGCTGACTGAAATAACGCAATGGGTGAGCAAGGTGACCCTAACCCTTCTCCATGGGTTGGTCTGTGGCAGGGAGGGCAGAGGGGAGGCCATTACAGACTCATGCGGGGCAAATAATTACGCCTGGGACAAGTGGGACAAAGCAAGAATTTTCAAATAAGCCTTAGTGGTGTTTGGAAAATATTGAGGTCACAATGTGACCCCGGCATCATGCTGAAGGACACCGGGGTTGGTGGGAGAGATGAGCTCAGTGAGGCTGGCAGCCACAGGCACACGGACGAGTGACGAGAAGGCCAAACCTGGGTGTGAGTCAGGGCACACACCGACCTGATGCACTGTGCAGGAGGAGTTAAGAGCACAGCCTCCCACTGCAGCGACTGAACAAGCAGGACCAAAATCCCCAGGGAAAGAGGCCCAAGGAGCGCGGAGCCCCCGGAGCCCCGGAGCTCAGTACAGTCGGCCCTGGAACCCTGTCAATGCAAGGCTCTTGTCCAGCACAGCACACGGCCCGGATCTCATGGGGGCTGTCTCCATTTAAAAACATACAAAAGCTTTGAAAACATCTCTGCTTATTCTACTCCATGATACTATTCAATAAAATGTAACCAGAGTTAATTGAAAGTCTCAGCGTGGTCAGTTACATAACACCAGAATTGCTGAACAGCTGAAATGCAGTGTTTTCCCAGAAATATTTGTCTTCTGGATGAAACCAAGAATGGAAAGTTTCTGCCTCAAAGGAGAACTTTTGAGAAGGCGGAAAGAAAAGAGAAACACGCGTAACAGAAATTCAAGGTTGGCAAAAATTCATCCAAATGTTGCAAATACGGTAACCACTCCCAGAGGACACACAGAAGAACAAAAACAAGCCCTTCCCGCTCCGCTGTGGCCTGTGTCTCAACGAGGCCACGTCTCTCTAAGCACCAGAAAGCAGCCAAGCACTGCCCCTGCCAAGAACAAAGTCAGGCTTCTAGTTCTCCTTATTCTCCTGTAAAACTGGCAGGAAGCACTCAGAGGGGCCCAGACGGAAGCGCCTCTGTCTGGGACCTGAAGGGAGAGCTGCAGAATGAAAACAGGTTTGGTTTGGGCCGAGGGAGGAGGGAGCAGTGGCCCCAGCCCACCCAGTTTCCTCCCGAAAAGTAGAGAGGCATGACCGGGAAGGTACTGGGACATGCTGGGAGGTGCTGGGAGGAATTGGGACAGGAGGTAAAGGGCCCTTTATAGGCAGTGCCTGTGGCTATACAGCTTAGTTGGGGACCTGCCCTTACAGACAGAGTGAAAGGACTTCGCACGGGACCTGTCTTCCAAGCCCTAGCCTGGCCCCACCTGGTCACCTCATCTTGCTGGACTGAGCGAAGCTGTCCTCCGTGCACCCGCTCCAGGGCCTGGCTGGTCACCCTCACCAGTGCTGCTGTAAGCGCCACCCAGCATGGGTTCAGCACCCACTAATACAAGTTAAATAAGCTCCTCGCCTTAGCACTAGAGCAACACCTACTGACAACTAGAAGGCCAGGCATGCAGTGAGAGTGGGCCGAGAGCTGGGGAACCCTTGCGTCTGACTCATTCTGCTACTGACTGCAGAAGCAGCTGCCGCGGCGGGTCTCAGACCTGGAACCAGACCTGCAGCCTACAAAACAATTTCCTCTGGATGGAGTTTCCAAGAATTCCAGAAAAGAACTACAGCTCCCAGGACACTTGGTGACACTGAAATGCAAACACAAGGCTAAGCTAAGTTAGGGAAAGTGACATAGAAAGAACCTGGCATTGTCACCATGACACAGCACCCACGGCTCCCGTGACACAGCACCCACGGCTCTCCCTCTACAATGTCATCCCATGACACAGCACCCACGGCTCTCCCTCTAATGTCATCCGTGACACAGCACCCATGGCTGTCTATCACATCATACCAAGACACAGCACCCAGCACTGTCTCTGTCATGTCATCCCGTGACACAGCACCCAGCGCTGTCTCTGTCATGTCATCCCGTGACACAGCACCCAGAGCTATCTCTGTCATGTCATCCCATGACATAGCACCCAGAGCTATCTCTGTCATGTCATCCCGTGACATAGCACCCAGCGCTGTCTCTGTCATGTCATCCCGTGACACAGCACCCAGCGCTGTCTCTGTCATGTCATCCCGTGACACAGCACCCAGCGCTGTCTCTGTCATGTCATCCCGTGACACAGCACCCAGAGCTATCTCTGTCATGTCATCCCATGACATAGCACCCAGAGCTATCTCTGTCATGTCATCCCGTGACACAGCACCCAGAGCTGTCTCTGTCATGTCATCCCATGACACAGCACCCAGCGCTGTCTCTGTCATGTCATCCCGTGACACAGCACCCAGCGCTGTCTCTGTCATGTCATCCCGTGACACAGCACCCAGCGCTGTCTCTGTCATGTCATCCCGTGACATAGCACCCATGGCACCCTCTATGACATCATCCTGGGGCACATCACATCCCGTGACATCTCTGACTGTTCCACTACTTCCCAGCACTGTGCCAGCATCTCCCAAAACTCAGCTGACCCCTAACACACCCACGCTCCTGGGCACGGCCATCCCTCACACACCCACGCACCCGAGCACGGCCGTCCCTCACACACTGAGGTGCCTAAGCATGGTTGCCTCCTCACAGAGTAGGTTCTATGACCCCCACTGTAGGCCTGATGCCATGGACAGTACTGAGTACCTCACATGCTATGTTTTCCAATTAAACAGAATAATTATAAAAATTACTACCACTCTTTTCACACTGCACTTGCTGCTAAACACAGATGTGAAAACCGCCACTAAATCAATGCCTAAACAGGAAAGGAGACTCGCAGCAAGCTCGCCACCACTGGACCGCAGCGTTACCTCTCCCGGCCGTCTCAACTCCCGATAGCTTGGCTGCATGGAAGGACCTTCAGGACCGGAGGATTGCTAAGATGGGAGAGCACTCTTCAAGTGAGCCCGGTCCTACAGCAGCTGACAGCTGAGCTCAGGCTTGCAGTCACCCAGGCTTCTTTCCCTAGCACAGCTCAAGCACTGTCCACCCTGCTGCTAGGGGCCCCGAGGATGGGCTGGCCCCCAAGCACCAGGCATGAAACAAGATTCCATGGAGCCACCCAACAGCCAGCGTGACCCTGGGACATCTGCATGAAGAGAATCAGCTGCAGCCTGGTCACTAAGACACTTCTGCCCATTTCCGGTTGGAAAGGTGACACCACGCTAGAGCCAGTGCTAACACAGCTTAGCTTAAAGGAGGCAAAGTGGCCTGCAAAGCTGGCAACAGCTGTGGACTCACCCTGCTGGATGGTCCCCCGCTGCTTCCTCTCACCAACCTGCCCGGCTAACACGCCTGGTGTCCTCCCTACAGGACGTCCATCTCAAGTCACTGGGACAGGCCTGTCCTGTGAAGGCAGAGGGGCTGCAGGTCCCACACCTTGCGCGGTGCTCATCTTCACTCCAATCACTGTCAGAGGGACGCAGCCTGAAGCCTCAGCGAAGCTTTCCCTGGGTGTCTAAGATGTCTTCGTGGCAACCTTACCGGGACAGCAAGGATGACCCAAGGGAGGCAGCTGGCTCCACTGCTCAGGCAGCCATCCAGAGCCATCCTAGCCAACACAAAGCTCGTTCTGCCCTGGCAGGCACTGTGACATAGCTTGCAGTGCTGCAAGTCTGCTGAGCTGAAGGCAGAGAGAGATGGCCACCCTGGCAAGAGTCTGGAAGACAGCTCTGAGTTCTTGAGTCCGTGATGCGGGCATACTGGCGGTGGTACCCAGCAAGTCCCAGCAAGTATGGTACTCGGCAGGGTGCTGAGAGCGGCTCCAACCACTCTCCTCTGGCCCTCCGCTGCTTATGCTAGGACACAAACAACAGCTGCGGTGTTATCAGAGCAGTGGGCATGCGTGCTGCTGGGCTGCAAGGTCTCCAAGGCTGCCCAGAAAGCTCGGAGCCTAAATGAGCATCATCCCTATGTTTTACTTACTTTTTAAATTTTACGTTTAGTGCTGCTTGCACAGTCGAGAGGGACACAGGCCCAGGGAGGCGTTACATTAGGAAGGAGGAGGGAAAATGTCTCATTTCTTTTATTTGTGTTCTAGTCTGAGCGGGGAAACCTGTGCCCACAGAGAAGTGGGGGCTGTTCTTGCTGCCACACTGCAGCAGCACCGGGGCGGGTGGGGCCTTTGATGATGCCTTAGAGACCCCGGGGTGGGGAGCAGTGTCCCGAGGGCTCCCTGGGCTGGTGTCAATAGTTGTGAGATGCTGTCTGCTTTGCTGCACCAGGGTTAGAAAATCTTTCCGAGGGCTGTTGGCTGAGCAAGTCCATCTTCGTGCATGCACAGGCCCAGGAACATGCGGCAAAGCTGGACAGGAGACTCGGCCAGGAGAGCCGTCCACCCTGCTCTGCCTTCCTTCCTCTGGCAGGACACACGATGTGCATCCAGACACGCCATCCACGGCACAGACATCAGCAGCCGAGGAGGCTCCCGACACGTGCTTCAAGACCACACGTCCTGTGATCGGCCCTGGTTTTTCCCTGTGATTTGAGTCTGACGGTCTATAACTGGGGAGTCCCCCAACAAACTTCACCTAGAATGACTTCAGGCCTCACTCTTTTTTTAGAAAAAGATTTATTTATTTGTATCACAAAGTCTGTTATACAGAGAGGAGGAGAGACAGAGAGGAAGATCTTCCATCTGATGATTCACTCCCCAAGTGGCTGCAACGGCCGGAGCTGCACCAATCTGAAGCCAGGAGCCAGGACACTCTTCCAGGTCTCCTACATGGGTGCAGGGTCCCAATGTTTTGGGTCATCCTAGACTGCTTTCCCAGGCCACAAGCAGCGAGCTGGATGAGCAGCAGGGCTGCAAGGATCAGAATTGGCACCCATATGAGATCCTGGCATGTTCAAGGTGAGGACTTTAGCCACTAGGCCCCTGTGCCAGACCCTCAGACTTCACTCTTAGGAGCACCAGTCTGTGCAGAATCAAGCTTGGTTTGTCACATGCCAGGGGATGCAGCTGCCTGGTCAGCTGTACCCTCAGCCTCTTTCCTCATACAAACCAAGGATTGCCGCAACCTAGCCCAGCCCAACGTGCCAAAGGCTCGGTCTTCACACACACAGCAGTGCCCAGCCTAGTCAGGGTGACCTCCATAACCACCTGCTCACCCAGGTCAGCATCCAGCCCCAGGTTTTGCATATGCTGTGGCCTAGCCTGGACAAGCCTGCATCACACTCAGCTCTCATGCACATCGAAAGTGTGTTATGGCTTAGTTTAGCCCAGTCCATCCTCAGACCTGCTCCATACTTATGGAGACAGGTGCTACTGTGTTGTAGAGCCTGGCCAACCCCAGCCCTGGCTCTCAGACTCATCTGTGAACAGCAGCCTAGCAGGGGAGTGCCCACAGTTCCCCTAGCAGCCCTGCTTCCAGCCCTGGATCCTGCGCTTGTCAGTGGGAACTGTGGTCCAGCCTAACATGACTTGCACCCTGTCCTAGCTCTTGTTTTAAATACTGCAGTAAAGTCCAGCTGACCCATACTTACTCTGGCTCTTGCGTGGGCCAGCTGGTACAGCAGCCTAGCCCAGCCAGGCACTCCTCTAGACTCAGCCCATATGCAGGCCAATGATTATTGCAGCCTTGCCTGGCCTCCCCTGCCCCTAGCCTAACCTCTCACACTCCACCAGTGGAAGCAGCAGCGTAGCAGGGGAGTCCCTAAAGTTCCCCTACTGGGCCTGCTCCCAGCCCTGGTCTTACACATGCTAGTGGGTGTTGAGGACCACTATGGCATGGCCCATGCCACCTTGGCATTCACCAGTGGATGCTGTAACCTGGTTCTGCCTGGCCTGCCCCTAGGCACAGTCCACACAGTGGGTGAAGCAGCCACACCCAGCCTGGCCCACTCTCAGCCCCAGCCCACATGTAAACTGGCAGGTGTTGCAGTCCAACCCAGCCTGACCTCCATCCCATCCTGGCTCTTGCTTGTGCCAATATGTGCTGTGGATTACCCCAGCCTGGCCTGCCCCTAGACCTGGCTACTCATATGCACACAGGGCCTCCAGCCCAGCCTGGCCTAGACTGTCCCCAGCCCCAGCTCTTGTGCTCATCAGCAGGTGCTACAACCTTGCAGAGAATTCCCTAGGTTTCCCTATCAGACCTGCTCCCAGCCAAGGATCTCACACATGCTGGTTGATACTTGGTCTGACACGCGGTGTCAGGTACTATGTCCTTGGCCAACACCAGCACCCACAGCGCTAGCTTTCCCATGTGTTAACAGGTGGCAGGTGATGCTATTCAGTCCAGATCTCTCATGTGAGCAGTTGCCTTGGTCTGATCAGACATGCCCTCCCTTCCCCTCCACCAAATCATTCCATCTCACTGCCTTGTTTGGCTGCAAGTTTAGTGGCCTAGTTTATGAAGTCCCCCTCCCCCCCATCAGTCACTCCTCACCTGCAAGTACAGTGGCCCAGTCCTGCGGTCCCCTAGAAGTCATTCCACATTTGTCACACATCCTTAAAACCCCTTCCACAGGCAGTCTCAGATGGCTGCCATTAATGGGCCCCAGCGCAGTGGCTTCTGGCATCCAGGCAGTGTGAGACTTGGAAGGGGCTGTACAGCACTGATATCTAGGGCCCCGTCCCTAACTTCTGTGAATCAGCGGTGAAGAACAGTCTCAAGTGACCATTCCCAGTCAATGACACTACATCCAGTGAAGTAAAACAGAATTCATCACCACCAGAAGGGAGTGCTGTGTATCAGAAGTTACACCAACAGTACAAAATCCAGCACCAGGGCAGACACACGAGAGCCTCAAGGCACAGCCTGCCCCCCAGGACAGCTGTGTCCACGCCCACACAGCGCTCCGATTACAGCTCCCTGTGAAAGCTGTAGCCCCACCCCGTCTGGAGACATCAGTGGAGAGTTCAAGGGCATGGCCGCCTGCCTTCATCCATGAGGGAGACCCATGCAATTCCTCACTCAGTTTCAGTTTGGCCCAGCTCCAGCTGTGTGGGTTCTATGCATTGTGAACCATGGGGTGGGGCAGTATCTCTCCGCCTCTTCTTCCTCTTCTCTCTCTCTCAGTAGATAACTATTTTTTAAAAGAAATTACATGAAAAATGCTCCAATGGAGTAGGCCCAGTGTGGTCCTCCTGCTGTCAAGGAGAGGTGCCCAAGCCACAAGTCAGACAGGCGGAGGACTCGGCTTCCTGCTTGCAGTGTGTCCCTTCCTCAGGAGCTGAGTCAGCCCACAGACCTGGGCCATGGCTGGCAATCTACCCACTTAACACCACTTCCAATGACATGCCCTACCCCTAACTGCAACCACAATTGCCTGGGTGACCAGCTGTGACCAGCTGCCACCCTCTCCTGCCAACATGTGTTCTGAACTTCAGCTGTGGCCCCTGCTCCATCGCTGGGGCACATCCAACCCTCCCTGTGTGCGCTGAGCCATGTCATCTCTAGGAATGGCTTCAGCCATGCCAATGAACCTTCGGGGTCTCGTGAATACTGCCAGACGGTACTGTACCCCTCACTCCAGCCAAGATAACTGCCCCACCCCACAGACCTCCCTGATTTATCCTGGCCAAGCCACACGTCTCAAAGGGGCTTTCACTCTCATCCCACTTTACTTAGGACACCATCAATTCTCTCTCCACCCCCACTGTATGGACGTTACCCTCACAGGTCCTTCAGGTCGACTGAATCACTCCCTCCCTGAGACCAAGATCAATCTTCCTGTTCGACTGTAAAAAGTAGCTGCTGCCCGATCCTGGGCCATGAGGGCCGAGGTCATGGGCAGCAGCCCTGTGATTTCCAGACACATCACCCCTCAGTCAGCCCTTCCCTCCTCCCATCTTTCTCACGGACATCTCCGGCTCCTAAGAGAACAAGGTGGCTGACAGCCTCTCAAATCCCATGAGACTGGGTTGAGATGGGATGGTCAGACCCTGTCTTCTGAGACACCTGGTGTCCTCACGGGATGCGGCTGGAGACACAGGACAACTGATAGGCAGTTCTTATCAGGCCCACATCCTTTTTTCGCCCAAAATAGGTTAACAAGATTTGTTTGTCTGAAAGGCAGAACAGCAGGGAAAAGGGGAGGGAGAGAAGGAGAGAGGGAGGAAGAGAGAGAATGAATGAGATAATCTCGTATTTGCTGGGTCTCTCCCCAAATGCCTACAGCATCTGAGTCTGGGCTGAGCCAGGAGCCACAACTCCAGCTCCATCTCGGGCATCAGCTACCACCTTCCCACGTGCACTGACAGGAAACTGGATGGGAAGCAGAGCAGCTGAGACAGCCCAGTACTCCAAAATGGGATTGCAAGTAGCTACCTCGCCCACTGCACCACAGTGCCAGCCCCCTGGAAAAGACGCATCCGAACTGGACGGGCTCTTGGTGGGGGTGGGGTGAGGGTTGATTGGGAAGCCGCTTTACTCACAGACTAGGTGTCCAAAGTGAAAACCCAGACGGCACTCAGTCTGGAGAAGCAGTATTCCTCAATCCATTCAAAGTTAACTTCCACGTTCTTGAGGGCACACCTGGGTGTACCATTCAGAGCAGTTTGGCAGAATTCAGCAACATTAAAAACTCGTTACCTCTCACAAGGGATCTGCCACGTGGACTTGGCATGGAACATTCCAGCAGCACCACTACAGACTGACGGTCACTGGAGCATTATTTGTCAGGGCCTTACCAACACACGCAGGTTGGCATCATGGCACAGTAGCCTGAGCAGCAGCTGGCACCAACAGCTCCCACTTCCTGTGTCACCTCACTGCTCCTCCTCTGGTCTGGTTCCCATGTCTGGAGAGACAAAGCCGGCGGCCCACGTGTTTGGCCCCCGGTGACTCACACAGGAGACCGGGGCACAGTTGCTGCTTCCTGGCCCCTGACCAGCTGTTGCTGGGGAATGAGACAGTAGATACATCCTTTATCTCTCCACTTTTCAAATAAACAAATAACCATATTTTTAAAATACATAAAAATATCCTTTAGTCCACAGAGTGGCTAAATGAAACGGCACATTTGAAATCTGAGCAGTGGGCGGGCGTCTGGATCCCCCAGTTATGTGGTTGTGGCTTGGGGAACCTGTGCCAGGCCAGGCTTCTGGCTGGAGATCCTGGCTCCCCATTCACCACTGCTGGGCGGGGAGAGGGTCCTGGGCTTGTCCAAGCCCAAGGTCCAAGAAGTTCTCTGTCCACATGCTGGGGATGGATCTCAGATGGCTCTGGGCATGTCCGGAACCATGGCTCTGCCCACTGCCGCCATCTTGGTGGAGAGAGTCCAGGTAAGTCTGAGTGGCTGCACAAGTGTCTGGATCCCCCAGCCACATGGCCGTGGCTGTAGTTGGGCGAACCAGGCCAGGCTTCCTGCTGGGGATCATAGCTTCCCATGTACTGCTGCTAGGCGGCAGGAGGGTACTGGGCTTGTGGGTGACTAGAGCACCAACTGGGGCTGGGCTTTGCCTGCTGGCCACCCAGGGGCAAGCTCTGGGATCTAAAATTACTGTCTAGGGACATCCATGGATAAGGCCACTGTATGTGTAGGTGAGGAATGAATCCTGAGGGACATCCAACAACAGGTAAGCAAGGGGACTGAGACCTGGTGGTTTGGAGGGGACAGACTGGAAAATCTGTATGGGTTGGACTGATGCACCAGCCCATGTGGGAGTCCTGGGCTTGGCTCATTAGCATGGAACATGGCTGAGCACCACACCAGCCCACAAGCAAGCTATGGCTAGGGGCCTGTCTGGCAGTTCTAGATCCTAGCACCTGACAGTGAGTGTTAGATCAGAGGATGGGTTATATTAGACTGGGCCATGACACCATCCAGCACACAAGAGAACCAGGCCCAGGGGCGGATTCTGTGGGGGATATGTGGGACCAACCCTATGGAACTACCAGTCCCGCTGTTAGCTTGAGAGAAAAAAAAGAAATGGCACATCCATAGTATAAATTACTATGCAATGGTTAAAAGAATAAGAGGGTCCTCTAAGGGGGAGCACCAAACCTGAGCCCTGGACTGTGTGTACAACGTGCTCCCCCATGTGTCACACACTCGTGTGTGGTACAACGTGCTCCCCCATGTGTCACACACTCGTGTGTGGAGTACAACGTGCTCCCCCCATGTGTTACACACTTGTGTGTGTGGTACAATGTGCTCCCCCATGTGTCACACACTCGTGTGTGGAGTGCAACGTGCTCCCCCATGTGTCACACACTCGTGTGTGGAGTGCAACGTGCTCCCCCATGTGTCACACACTCGTGTGTGGAGTGCAACGTGCTCCCCCATGTGTCACACACTCGTGTGTGGAGTGCAACGTGCTCCCCCATGTGTCACACACTCGTGTGTGGAGTGCAACGTGCTCCCCCATGTGTCACACACACTCGTGTGTGGAGTGCAACGTGCTCCCCCATGTGTCACACTCACTCGTGTGTGGTACGTGCTCCCCCATGTGTCACACTCGTGTGTGGAGTACAACGTGCTCCCCCCATGTGTCACACACTCGTGTGTGGTACAATGTGCTCCCCCCATGTGTCACACACTCGTGTGTGGTACGTGCTCCCCCATGTGTCACACTCGTGTGTGGAGTACAACGTGCTCCCCCCATGTGTCACACACTCGTGTGTGGTACAATGTGCTCCCCCCATGTGTCACACACTCGTGTGTGGTACGTGCTCCCCCATGTGTCACACACACTCGTGTGTGGAGTGCAACGTGCTCCCCCATGTGTCACACACACTCGTGTGTGGTACGTGCTCCCCCATGTGTCACACTCGTGTGTGGAGTGCAACGTGCTCCCCCATGTGTCACACACTCGTGTGTGGAGTGCAACGTGCTCCCCCATGTGTCACACACTCGTGTGTGGAGTGCAACGTGCTCCCCCATGTGTCACACTCGTGTGTGGAGTGCAACGTGCTCCCCCATGTGTCACACACTCGTGTGTGGAGTGCAACGTGCTCCCCCATGTGTTACACACACTCGTGTGTGGTACAACGTGCTCCCCCATGTGTCACACACTCGTGTGTGGAGTACAATGTGCTCCCCCATGTGTCACACACACTTGTGTGTGGAGTGCAACGTGCTCCCCCATGTGTCACACACACTCGTGTGTGGTACGTGCTCCCCCATGTGTCACACTCGTGTGTGGAGTACAACGTGCTCCCCCCATGTGTCACACACTCGTGTGTGGAGTACAATGTGCTCCCCCATGTGTCACACACACTTGTGTGTGGAGAGCAGTGCATAGGCAGGCACGCACACACTTCTGTTTTCTGCAAGGATTCCAAGCAACGGGGAGCCGTGTCACTTGTGACCGAGGGCTGGGTGCAGAGCCACGCAGTGCAGGGTCAGGGCCCCGGGTTCTCGGTGCCAGTGAGCATTCTACGATGATTCTACAGAGCTGCCAGGGAGACCGTTCAATAGCAACCGGTCTGTGGCCTAAAGGGAAGAGCAGAAAACGGGTCCTTCCAGCCCACTGAGCTCAGGAGAGGCCAGTGGTGTGCGGGCAGGAAGGGGCAGGCTGCCGGCTGCCCAGCTAAGCGGGAGGGCGTGGACACAGGCTGACCCACTGCATGCAGGTACTCACTGACAACACTGTCTCCTCACCTGACTTTGGGGAAGAGGCCTTGATGGTGGCAACTGGCCCCAGGCTGGCCTGGGCACTGGATGCTGCCCTGGCCCCCACCCCTGCCTGCTGGCTAACAGGAAGGCCAGGAGAGCAGTACAGGGCAGCCCTGGGAACCCATCAAGCAACAGGCCGGGAGCTGGGGAGCATGTTGTTCTGGGGCCCTTTGGCCGCAGCATGCAGTCCTGAACTGCAGGCCCAGAGTCGGTGAGGTGTGCAGAACTCTTCCCGCCTGCAGGGAGAGGCAAGACAGATTTCAGGATGTGACGGAGCTGTGCTCGACAAGGCCAGTACAACCAGAACAAGGTGTTCCACCCGGCCGGGCTCCAGGCTGCCAGCGCCATGCGTCCCCTACGTCATGGGGGCAGCAAGGGACTCAGAAACCCTGCTACAGCGTTTCTAAGTCCTGGGGCTTCCCAGGGAAGTGAACTCGCCCGGGGCTGGACAGTGCAGCTGCTTACAGCATGGCACAAATGAGGCCAAGGTCAGGGGCTTGTCTAGCCTGTGGGCCAATTAGCTTTGATCTGCTTCATGACACATCCTGTATCCTTCATCCCAACAGCTGTTTCAAAAAGATGCTGTTGGTGATGAACGCAGATGTGCTCAAACTTGACAAGCTCTAAAAAACAATGACATGACACACACCAGAGACACTAAAATTCCATCCCCTGGAATCAGGCATCACAAGCTGGTGCATCTCAGGGACCCACACGCCTGCCCAGGGGGAGGCCGGCAGGAAGTGATCCTTGTCTTGGCAAGGCAGCACAGACTGACCAGGAAGCCACCTCTCTACCACCATGTTCACCAAGAGAATGATATCATCCAACACATCCAGAATGTTCTACCGTTTACAGGAACTCTGCGGGGAAAGTGGAGTCCAGGCCGACACGTCCAGGCATCTCACACCTGCCCCGCTTGCCTCCTTCACGAACTGACTGCTCTCTGGCTAACCTGACCATGCTCTTTATCCACACTCTATGCTGCTCAGTTCAACACCGACACTTCCTCATCACCATCAAATGGCACAACCTCGCACCCGGCTTTCCTCACACTTGTATCTATGTCCTTGCTTGTCTGTTTGTTTAAGGGTTTTTTTTTTTTTTGGTGCATTTCCTTCAAAATCCAGATAGTTGTTTCTGTAGAGATTTATTTATTTATACTGGAAAGGTAGATTTACAAAGAGAAGGAGAGATGGAGACAAAGATCTGTCCTCTGGTTCACTCCCCCAAGCAGTCACAATGGCCGGAGCTGAGCTGATCCGAGGCCAGGAGCCAGGAGCTTCTTTCAGGTCTCCCATGTGGGTGCAGGATCCCAAGGTTTTGGGCTGTCCTTGGCTGCTTTCCCAAGCCACAAGCAGGGAGTTGGATGGGAAGTGAAACAGCCAGAACACAAACCGGCACCCATATGCGATCCCACTACATGCAAGGTGAGGATTTAGCTGCTGAGCCATTGTGTTAGGCCCCTGTTCCCAGGCACAACCCACAGACATGCTCAAGGCCTGGGCCACAGCTGAGACCTATGAGGCCCTGACATGGACACACACCTTCTGGTTCACAGCTAGCTTTGGGGCCACCTCAGCGCCTGACACAGCATCACATGCTCACTTCCAAACCTGGCCACTGCTACCACTGGACCTTCAATCCCAAGATATGAGAAAACATCACTTTTCACTCAGATCCCAGAAAATGGGTCACCAGCTTGCTCCTTTAGGGATGAGTGTCTGTCCATGGGGGACCAAAGGATGTTGCCTGCTCTCTCCTCCAGCCACCTGCCACGTACTTCCTCAAAGACAAAAGTCAGGGGAGGCCCTGGGCTCTACAAGGCCAGAGGTGCAGCTCTATCAGGGGACCAGAACAGACCAGCACCTTCTGGAACGTGCTCCACCTGTCACTGAAGCCTGAATCTAGGCTTGCCGACAGACACAGCCCAGGCTTTGAGGCCTAGCCTGCCTTACCAACAACCAGGGAAAGAGATGATCTCTTCAGAGGCTGAACCAGCCGTGTGTCTTCACGCAAAGCCGGTGCCCTCCTCAGGCCAAGCACAGGAATCAGCACCGTGCCAAGCTGTTCCACTGAGACTGAACTTTCTTCCAATCCACATTCCATTGCGCTACCCCCAGTTGCTCTGTTTGCTTCCAAGAGGACAAAGGTACAACATAAAACAGAGTGTGCCAAAGGCCTCAGATGAGAGAACATGTGTGTGTCCACATCTCCACCCTTCTCCCGAACAGCCTGGCTTTCTTGCTGATTAGTAAATGAGGAAAGGGCCGCCCTCTTCTCCAGCCTGTGCTATGGAATGCCCCTTCCCAACACAAGCTCTGGATGCGCCAACAGTGCCTGGTGGAGTCCGCCCACACTGAGTGGCATCTGCTCAGACCAGCGCCGAGACAAGACTCCACGCACGCATCTAGAAGTCACAGCCAGTGCAGCAGAAACTAAGCCAAAACAAACGGACCCCACTTACCCCTACCGACCACACTAAACAAGGGGCAAAAGCAGTAACTGCAGGAAAGAGAAACCACTGAATCATAGCACAGTTTCCTAGGCCCATGGAGCACGCTGCATGGGAGTTGTGCCCTTCGAGCGCCACATTCAAGACTAAAAGGGACTGGGAGAGACGCAGGCAGGGCAGACAATAAAAGGGAAAGCTGCCCTCAAGAATCCGTGGCAGTGAGAAGTCTACTTTCAGATCGCAGGAAAGCAGCCAAGAAGCACACAGAGCAGCAAGAAGCACTGGCTGCACCTGCAGGCAAGCTCCCCCGCACCTCCCTCCCTCCAGCTGCCCCGCACCTCCCTCCCTCCAGCTCCCCCGCACCTCCCTCCCTCCAGCTCCCCCGCACCTCCCTCCCTCCAGCTGCCCCACACCTCCCTCCCTGAGGTCTTGAGATGGTCTGAGCAGCCTGAATTGCTGCTGGCATGCTGCTTTTCATTACTGAGCCCTTGGCAGGGTCCGGGTTGAATACTGACACCGCACTGAGTGCCCTTAGAGCGCATTCACTCTGTCTCGGCCCCACATGCCGCCTTCTACTTTCTTCAAACTCCATTCACTCCAGCTCAAACGGGCAGCTGTCATTGGTCTTGTTAACACAAAGACCTTGAAGATTGTAACTATTCATTTCTTCACGACCAACAACACAAACATGGCTCTTCAGATAAGAACAGCAGCAGTCGGGAAAGACACCCACAGGTTAACCTGTCACGCCAGAGCCCATCCCTATGCAAGTCCAGGGAAGTTCGCAACAGCTGCTCCTCAGCTCTTCTGCTAGAAGGGGCGGAAGTGGCACACCTGGGCCCAGCGACAGCTGTGACCCCTGCTATGAAAGCTTGAGTATTCCCTGTGCAGGAAATAGAACCTCTACTCTCATTCCATCCACTTCAAGTCAGGATTTCACCCCATCGAATCCACAGCACCAAGACCCCAGGGCCCATCACAAATGGACGGGGTTCTCTGCCTCCTGAGCACCTTAAGCAGAGCAGTGTCACTGCAGTGAGGCCTGGGTGACCCAGACTTCCCTCCAGCACCAGGCTCACCCGGCCTTTCATGACTGACCCCTGCCCTTCTTCTGGGCCTTACACCTCCCCCACCTCCCACCGTGCTCCAGCCTGAAGACACGCTGGGGCTCCCCTCCCTGTGGGATGCTCCCCTCCCTGTGGGGCTCCCCTCCCTGTGGGGTGCACCCCTGCCCGTGAGCTCCCCCCACACTCCCTCTGTGTGCAACAGCATGCATCCCCATCTCTAAAGTCAATCACTCTCAGCTGTTCTTCAGACAAAGCAGCCTTCATACGTGCCCTCACACAACCTTGCACTTCCTTCCCATCGCCTGACCACACACAGGATGCTCTCAAAACTCCTGGAAGTTCCACATGGCAGGGGCTGACAGCCGTGTCCACAAGAGCCACTGAGCCTGGGGAACTTACTTGCACTACACGAGTGCACTAAGCAACATTCACAAGGTGGGAAGCTGCTCATTCCGGAGGCCGTCTCTGTTTAATAACACCTGTCATTTCATTTAATCCTTTTGTTTTCATGCATTTACTTTTTAGAAGTGAAAAGACACAAAAAAGCATACACACATATGCACGTATTCACACCACCACCACCCGGACTGACAAGCACCAGCCACTCATTCCCTACACTTGCCTCTAGGTGAGCCCTGCTCCAACCTCGCCAAGGGAAGGGCCGGCCGCACACCTCTCACCGCCCAGCGACCAAGCTCAGAGCTAACTCCTGACCCAAGCCAGATTACCAGGAAACAGCCATGCCGCATTCAAATTGGTTCTGTTTAAATCCAAACCCACGGGATGTTCCTCGTCGCTGCGACCTTTGAGAGGAACCAGAGAGCGGGCTTTCACTCACAGTGACTCATCGAGCAAATGTGCAGAAAATCCAAGTTTCCCGAGGCTCTGCCTTCACAAGCCTGCGGTCAAGTCAGCTGGAGAGAAGGGGGAGGGAAGATAAAGCTGCCAGCTTCTGCTGTGCCAAAGCAATGGCGCAGGTGGGTAGAGGACACGACAGGGTGAGGGTGGCACGCTTGGCCCTGGCAGGGTGCCCTGCTTCCACAGTGACTGCAGGCTCGTGCACGGGTGTGAAAACACCTCCCAAGGAGCCTAGACCTTGGAAGCCAGCAGCCCCTCCTGAACTCTGCAGTGTCCCCCAAATGTCATTCTTCCTGGCTCTCAGCTCAAGGGCTTTTGTGCGCTGGACGGTAGGCAGCTGTTGACCGCCAGGGCCCAGGCTGCCAAGTGAAGCTTCATGCGCTCGCCCTGCAGTCCCGTCTCCCTCCGGAGGCACATCATACCCTACCCAGCAGGAGCTTCCTCATTTGCCCCCTCGGCATCAGGGACCGGCCACACCTCTGCTGTGAGTCCTGCATCCCTGGGTCCCAGTGCGGCCTTGGTAACTACACTATCAGCACTTTGACCTTCTCTTACTGAATCATAACATTCCTGGGCTCCCACTTGAAATGTGGATTTTCCAGTTCACATCACCTGCTGGCAAATTTGAGCACCAGAACAGAGTGTGGGTCTGGCCAGGTATGGTTGCAACACATACCAGTGCACATTACGGCTGGGATTTGACACCTGGTGGGCTGGGCTAGGCTATAACCCTCACCAAAGCCAGCTGGAATTGGGGGTGGGCTACAACACCCACTGGCAAATGCCAAGGTGAGATGGGTCGTACCAGACTGGGCAGCAGTGCCCAACCAGCACACGTGATAACCAGGAGGGAGGGGCAAAGCCAAAAGAGGGAATGTCCCCTGCTGGACAGCCACTCCCACTGCAGAGCACGAGCTGCGATGGGAGCGGACCAGACCAGGCAGAACTACAACACCTGTGTGCCTCATGTGAGCTAGATCAGGGAAAAGCCAGGCTGGGCTGACTGTTCCTACTGGTGTAAGCATAAATTAGAGTGGGCAAGGGTTGATTGGGCTTAGCTGCAGCATCAGCTGGTAGAGGCTGGCACTAGGGGCTAATTCTGCCAAGTTAAACTCCAGAACCACCTGGGGAGTGCATAATTCAGGGGTAGCCTAGGAGGGAAATAGTGGGTGCCTTCCTGTTGGGTTACCACCCCCACTGGAGAGCATGAAAACCAGGATGGGGCAGGGGTGGTTAGACAGAAAGGCACCCGCCAGTATGTGTGTGGGCTGGATAGTGGAGCTGATTGGGTGGCACTAGGCTTCAATGCCCACTGACATGTATGAGAGCTAAATGGGATGTGGGACAGACTGAACAAGTCTGCTGCACATAATGGCAAGCATGGGAACCAGGGTAGGGGGCAGGCCTGCTGGGGGTTAAGGGGAATCACCCCAACTAGGCTGCAGCTCCCACTGGTTTGCGGGAAGGCCGAGTATAAAGTGGGCAGGATCAGGCTGGACTGCAACACCCATTGATTCATGAGGAAGGCGAGACTGGAAACAGAACTGACCCAGCAATTACAACGACCAGCATGTGCATAAGCTGATTGGGGCAACAGGGTGCCGGACCCTGTACTGGCAAGCACACACAAGAATCAGGTCTGGGATCACCTCAGATGAAGTTTTTCTGGGGAGCCTTCCAACTGAACTGCTGATCTCAGAACCCAAACCATGAAGAGACTATGTTAGCCAGTGGATTCTGAAGAAATTTCATCGTGCTTGGAGCTGCGAGATTGGCAGCAATTCAGAACTGTTGAACTATTAAAACTGCTTGAGCAGGACCCTCGGAGCATGCCCCACGTCGGGGACACGATGGGTAGGGGGATGGGTGTGGCTTCTCCGTTTATTTCTTCCCTTACCCCAGAAATAGGGGAACAAATGATGATTTTAATGTGGAAATAATGGCCTTACCCACTTTTCTGTAGCCCTTGACCCTTTGTGCCCCAATCATCTAGGTAAAGATTACCAAAATAAAATAATTTTTTTAAAAAAGAAAGAAATGTGGGTTTTCTGTTCTCCAATGTCGCCCACCCCCAGTTACACCTTAAAAACGCAGCCCACGCCTGACAGAGCATGATTTGATCACGTGGCAGTCTGTGGCCAGTTTGAGTTTCCTTGGTCAACATGCCATCTTGGCCCCGCCCTCGTGGGGAGGCGGCCCTGTATTAGCATGAGTATCAGCCACGTGGTGAACACCTGAGCCAGACGGCAGAGGACAGGTCCACAGAGGGGCCACTCGAGGTCAAGGACATTTCCTAACGTCAACAATGATGTCTCATCATAGCAAGGTTCTGACACCCCTGTCTCTCCTCCCATGTGACAACCAGACCCAGGGACAGCAACGGGATGTCGAAGCAGCAGTGGGGCTATGGCAATGAGGGAGGACAGAGGTTGGGTGGATGGAGTCCCAGAAACAGCCCAGCACAGCCGCGTGAGGCAGCAGCTTCCTGCCAGCAAGACCTGTGAGAGACTGCCCCTTCCGCACAGCTGGCCCTCACAGGTCCCCAGAGCCAGAGCACGTTAGCACACAGTCTCTGCTCCTGGAGCTTCCTGCCCAAGAGCTCAGATTCCTCCACCTCAGCCCTGCTGGGCCAGGCACCCTACAGTCCGCAGCCCTCCCTGACTGGCCACGCGGGCCCATCTGCACTGCTTGCCCGCCCGCCTGCTGTCTGAAATAGCGCAGGAGAGCCAGTGGTCTCCACATGCCCCGACTGCCACACAGCCTGCCTGCCTCCCCACATGGCCTCCCCACGCAGCCTCCCCACACGGCCTGCCCACGCGGCCTGCCCGCCTCACACCCTGATCACCACACTGGCCTCCCACATGGCCTGCCGCCTCCTCTCACCTGACCACCACACGGCCTCCCCATACACCCATGGCTCCAGAACCTCAAGAGTACAGAGGTTTTTCCTGACCCCTCCTCTATTCCTCTACGACCAAACATGACTGACCATCTAACCCGCTGCACAAACCAGGGCCGAGGAAATGCATGCTGCGGGCATGGCCAAGCAGGTCCAGGTTCCAGACCGCCTGCCTCTCATGGCTGAAGGCCTGAGAACTGGGAAGAGCTCCAGCCCCAGACCGCGCAGGACACAGCCCAGTGCTCAAAGAAGGGATGGCTCTCCACGCCACCCTGGGCTGCTGTGTCCCCAAAGGTCCACGGGATGATGCTAGGCCCCAGGTGAGGACAGAGCCCTGGCCAGGACCTGACCACGCTGCCAGCCCCTCGGGGACTGCTGTTTGCAGGCAGCCATCACGGGCAGGCACCTTACAAGAGCTCTGAGGCGAAGGCTCAGCCACACCACGCAGGAGCGCTGAAGGAGCATGGGTGGGCTTCGACTCCATGGACGGGGGGCCTGTGCTCACAGGGCTGCAGGCTCAGCTCCAGGAGGCCATGGCACCACCAGCCCCGAGCTGAGGCTGCTGTTCTGGCAAACTAGGCAGGGTCTGCCTGTGGCTTGGAAAAGCAGTCAAGGACGTCCCAAAGCCTAGGCACCCTACTCCCACGCAGGAGACCCTGAAGAAGCTCCTGGCCCCTGGCTTTAGATCATCTCCGCTCCAGCTATTGCGGCCACCTGAGGAGTAAACCAGCAGTTGGAAGATCTTTCTTTCACTCTGTCTCTCCTTCTCTCTGTAAATCTGACTTTCCAATAAATATAAGTCTTAAAAACTAAGATTCAGCAGGGAAAAGCAAGCACAGCCCAGCCTGAAGGAAGGCAGGGGAGGTAATAGGATGGACAGACACCTGTAAACCTGACTCAGCCACTTGGCACTGAGCACGCCTCCAGCCTCCCAGAACCAACACGTCAGCAAACAGGAGGGTGTCAGGCCCACTTCCAGGCCAGTGGGCGTCGGGGACGGCCCCCCTCCATGTACCTGGCCAGTTTCCCCTCTATACCCCCACACCACACCATTCCTTCTCAGCCATTGTTCTCACCCTTGGTAGCACGGTCATATGTTAATAACATGTCAATGATACGCTAATGACCTCCCAGGCAGTCACACCTAACTCTGCCTTACGTCAGAATGTGAGGCAGGAAAAGAAAGAAATGGAAAAAGCAGGAAAGCCTGGCTACCATCTGACCTCTGTTCTGGAGAGAGGAGCGTGGCGTGCACCCCGAGCCACTCTGGAGCAGCATGCTCCTAGATGATTTCCCGCCTCCCTATGACACAGTGGGCTTGCAGCACGAGCACAGCCCTGGCTCCTCGCGCAGGAATGTGACAGGGTAACGGCCCTGCCTGCCGGCCACTGCACTGCTCACAGAGGGTTTGTTCCACAGCCCAGACAATACTGCCCATCTGGGCATCCTTCCCCCAAATGCACAACCAGCACCGCAGCCAAGGCCCGGGTGTAGTGGCTGATCTAGTGCCAAATGAACCAGCTCCACTCAAATCAACGAGTCCAGTGCCCTGCAAAGGACAATCACACAAGCCTCTGCAGCCCGAGGCGACGCCGTCGGGCGGATGCTGCATCTCAGAAGAAACAGAGCCGCCCAGTGATTGCTCAGTCACCAGGCACTTCTGTGTGTTGGGTTAAAAATGAACTGTAACTTAATAGACACAGGTCTCAAGGACAGCCAGCCTAGTGGGACAGAGCTGGCCTCGAGAGAAGTTTATAAAGCAGACCCATGCCGCCTCCAGCTGAGCACCCCCACCAGGCTGACAGAGGCCCCCTGCCCACCTCCAGCCGCAGCAGGCCTGCTGCGTCCAGACCACCCCCACCAGCGCACAGAGCCCTCCAGGGAGTGCCAGATTCTCACCCTTCCTCTGTACAAGCTCTGAGCTGTCTGCTGCCCCCACACCCCTCCCTCCAACACACACACCACACACACACGTCCTCCTCAGGGCGTGGCTCCTCAGCTGGCCTTCGACACCGCCAGGCCCTGCGCCCACGGCCATCTGCCTGTTAGGTGCTCTCCGAGAGGCCTGCCCCAGTGGACACAGCCCTCCACAGCAGGGCCTCCACACGCCGCACCCCCACGCTGCCTGGCAGCTCCTGCCTGCCACGCTAGCTCTGAGCCCACCCAGCCCGTCAACTGCAGAACTCACCTGACGAGTACAGGGAGTACCAATGCTTGCACCTGTGCAAACCATAGCAAAAACCTAAACATTGTCATCACAAAAAAACATGTTCCATCCTGCCAGTTCTCCATTGCTTATTTTTAAGAAAAAGGATATTGAACTTCATAATTTTTCATTCTTTTTTTTTAAAGATTTATTTTTATTATTTTTTCATTGGAAAGGCGGATATACAGAGAGGAGAGACAGAGAGGAAGATCTTCCATCTGATGATTCACTTCCCAAGTGAGCGCAACGGCTGATACCGTGCCAATCCGAAGCCAGGAGCCTCTTCTGGGTCTCCCACGCGGGTGCAGGTTCCCAAAGCCTTGGGCCATCCTCGACTGCTTTCCCAGGCCACAGGCAGGGAGCTGGAAGGGAAGCGGGGCTGCCGGGATTAGAACAGGCGCCCATATGGGATCCCAGGCGTGCAAGGCGAGGACCTTAACCACTGCGCCACCACGCCGGGCCCACAATTTTTCATTCTTGACCCTTCTATAAAGTTCTTACTTTATTATATACCGATAATAATGACTCACAAATTAAATATTTATCCCTAACTAATCACTACATGGAAAAAGAACATAGTAATTTTTAAATTTTTTTCATTTTATTTTAACTTGAAAAGCAGAGTTTCAAAAGAAGGAAAAACAGAGAAAGAAGGATCTTCTACCTGTTAGTTCATTCCCCAAATGTCTGTAACAGCTGGAGCAGAGCCTACCCAAAGCCAAGAGCTGGGAATTTCCTCCAGGTCTCCCATACAGGTGCAGGGGCCCAGTGACTACAGCCATCCTCCACTGCTTCCCCAGGCCACAAGCAGGGAGCTGGACAGGGAGTGGTGCAGCTGGGACACAAACCAGTGCTCTTATGGGATGCCGGCACCACAGCTAGAGGCTTAGCCTACTAGGCCACAGCCCTAGCCCCTATAATTTAACTTCAAATAAACCTGACAGCTTGCTTGTGTCAACATCAAACTTTAAAAAAATTAAAAGAAGTCAGTTGTGAATGTTCCTGTATAAGAATTCAACTATGGTTAAAAACCAATATGGGGCCAGCAGTGTAGACCTGCCTAAACGCTAGCATTCCATATGGGTGCTGGTTCACAACCTAACTACTCTGAGAAAATTTGTATGACTTTCTAAATTCCATTTTCCACAAACTTTTTGAAGTATCCTTATACAAAATCTATGGCAAGGCCAAGGGAATCTACAGGAATTCCTTGCTGTACAAAGCCAGGATCACACAGGGCTGGTGTCACAATGCCACAGGCTAAGCCTCTGCCCATGACACTGGAGCTCTAAAGAAAGGAGCACGGGTTCCAGTCCAGGCCACTCTGCCTCCAACTCAGCTCCCCGCTAGTCCTCCAGGCTGCTCCTCCTCCAACCCAGCTCCCTCCTAGTGCTCCAGGCACCTCCTCTTCCAACCCAGCTCCCTGCTAGTGCTCCAAGCCCCTCCTCCTCCAACCCAGCTCCCTCCTAGTCCTCCAGGCTGCTCCTCCTCCAACCCAGCTCCCTCCTAGTCCTCCAGGCTGCTCCTCCTCCAACCCAGCTCCCTCCTAGTGCTCCAGGCCCCTCCTCCTCCAACCCAGCTCCCTCCTAGTCCTCCAGGCTGCTCCTCCTCCAACCCAGCTCCCTCCTAGTGCTCCAGGTGCTCCTCCTCTTCCAACCCAGCTCCCTCCTAGTGCTCCAGGAAAGCCACAGAAGATGACACAGTCGTGGGCCCCACACCCATATGGAAGCCTGCAGAGTCCCAGGCTCTTTGTTGCAGGCGTTTGTGGGGTAAGCCAAATCGCAGAGAAGCCACCTGCTCCCTGCATCTCTATGATTGTCTTTCTAAATACAACTCAAACCTAAGGAAAAAACAAAAACCTGGGAACCCCGCCATGATCCTTCCCTGAGCACACAGGGAGAGCTGGCCATCTCAGGAGGTGACACTGAGCAAGATGGGTCAATCCTTGCCCTTCAAGACCCTCAGCAGCAAGCCTGGCCCCCCACCAGCTCAGCTGTGTGACACTGGGAGCTTCCAGAGGCAAATGCTAATTCTATCTGGAGAAAACTCCTTTCATTCCAACCAAAATGCACACTGTGCCTAAGAGCCAAGAGAAAGAGCAGACTGAAGGATGCAATCCAGCGTGGGGAATCATTGCCAGCCCATAGCAGCCCCAGCTAGGAAGCCCTCTCCTGTGAGTCTGCGTGGCAAACACGGCCCTGGCCCCTCTTAGCCACTACACTTTTCAGGAACAAGCCTGAGGGAGGGAAGAGTACGTACCTCCCACGTGGGCACGAGGATTCCTCCATGAGGGGCCATCTGTGACGCCACCCTGGGACACAGGACACCAAGACAAACATGGGAACACGACAGCTTCTACTGGGCTCTGACTAATTCAGTCTTTGCCTCTAGACCAAGAGTCTCGTGTCGTCTGTTATTCGACAGAGAGAGAATGAAAGAATGAGTTTCCTATTAGCAATTTACTTCCTAAATACCTCTTATAGCCAGGACTGGGCAAAGTCAAAGCCAGGGGCCCAGCACCCCATCAAGTCCAGCCCCAGGCCCCTGAGCTGCCCTCGCCTGCCAGCGCCCACAGCAGCAGGACTCACCAAGCACTGGCATGGGTGATACAGGCACCCGGGGTCAGCTTAGCTGCCCACACTGTGATCTTTGGTCCTCACAGAACTAGCAAGTCAACCCAGGGGAGAGCACGGGGCAGGAGCCGTGGTCCAGCACCACGCCGGACACCTGCATCCCCTCTTCGAGGGCCTGGGTTCAGATCCTCTCTTGACTTCTAAATCCAACTTCTTGCTAATATCCATCATGGGCAGCAGTGGACAACGACTCAAATTCTTGGGTCCCTGGCACCATATACAAGACCCAGATGGAGTTCCTGGAACCAGGAAACGAGCCAGCAGATAAAAGACACCCTCCTCTCCCTTCCCCGCCCCATCTCGTGTGTGTGTGTGTGTGTGTGTGTGTGTGTGTGTGTGTGTGCGTGTTACTCTTTCAAATAAAGTTGTTTTTAAAAAGCAATGAAATTTCAGAGCCTTCATGGGTCATGGACATCTACAAAAATAAACACAGGAATAGAAATCAAAGAGTAAACAAAATGACTAGGAGATTTTAAAAGAACTTCTAGAAATAAAACAGAACTTCCAGAAGTTTCTAAAAAAAAAAGCTGAAATGTTAAAGTTGATGACTGACTTAAGGGGCAGCAGACCCGCTACTGCACTCAGGCTGGCAGGACGCAGGTCCCACCGCAGGCAGAGGACAGCCTGGCCGCACACAGAGGCTGCTGCTGAAGAGCCGCAGGGACAGAGGTGGCTCAGCAGCCCGAGGAAAGAGACGCAGTGAGTCAGGTGCGACCTACGCCAGCACCGCTGACACACACACTACAAGCCTACCGCAATCTGCACTAATCACCCTCAGGCACACGGACAAAACGTCTTAGGCCGAGAGACAGAAAGTCTTTGGCTACTGCTCGACTTCCCAGAAAACAACACTAAAGGAGAATGAAGTCAGGCTGAGCCGAGACGCAAACAGAACTGACAAGCAGAGACCAAAATTCCATCTTATACCAACTAGACTAATCCAGCAAGCTCGCAATCCCAGGAGCTAGCAAAGAAGGAAAGTCTCTCAACACAATAATGGTCAGATACAACAAGACGACAAGTAACATCACAAAGGATGGAGAAGAGCAGACGGTGTTCTAACATCTGAGACAGGAGCAGGCTGCCTACTGCTGCCCACCGTGCTGGGTCCTGCCAGGGCACTCAGACCAGGCTACCCACTGCTGCCCACCGTGCTGGGCATCCTGCCCGGGCACTCAGACCAGACTATCCACGGCTGTCTATGGTGCTGGGTCCAGCGAGGGCACTCAGACCAGACTACCCACGGCTGTCCATGGTGCTGGGTTCAGCGAGGGCTATTAGACAAGAGGACTTGTGTTCCTCACGGGGCTGAATGCTGGTACGACACTCAGATGAGAGGACAAACAGGGCACCTGGCCTGGAGGCAAAGTGTCAAATCATGACTGCTTGCAGGTGACACGATCTTACATCGAGAAAACCCCAAAGATTCCACCTACAAACTTGTTACTCATGAACTCAGTGAAGGATCTAAGACCAACATCCAAACTCCAGTCATGACATTTCACATCAATAGAGAACTGTCCGTTAAAGAAGAAAGAAAACAGTCTCATTTACAATGACCACAAAAGCAAATACTCGGCAATAGATGTAACCAAAAAGGTGGAAGATACCTACAACCAAACTGATAACATTAAGGAGAGAAATCGAATACTCTGCATGCAAATGCCAGTACTCCATCTGGGCACCGGTTCATGTCCTAGCTGCTCCACTTCCTACCCAGCTTCCTGCTTGTGAGCTGGGGAAGCCATCGAGGATGGCTCAAAGTCTTGGGCCCCCGCACCTGTGTGGGAGACCCGGAAGAAGCTCCTGGCTCCTGGATTCATATCAGTTCAGCTATGGCAGTTGCTGCCACTTGGGGAGTGAGCAAGCAGATGGAAGATCTTTCTCTCTCTCCTCTCTGTAAATCTGCCTTTCCAATAAAAATAAACAAATATTTAAAAAGAAATTAAAGAGGATATTTAAAAATGAAAAAATATTCACATACATGGATTGAAAGAATCAATGTCATCACAATATCCACATTACTCAAAGGGATGTAGAAATTCAAAACAAATTCCATCAGAAATCTAATGAGAGAAACATGACTACAATGTGTGTAAACCACAAAAGACCCCCAACACCACAGCATTCATGAGCAAAAAGTGCAATAGTAGCAGGCACTACACCACCTGACAAAGCTACAACCAGCAAAACAGCATCACACGGATACAGATGCGGAGACACTGGCCAGCTCAATGGGACACACTGAAAAGGAGCGTCTACGTTTGCAGTGAATGGCGTTTCCAAAACTGAAGATTCGCAGAAATGCAGAAGGACGAAATCAGAGCCCCACATCTCACCATGTATAAAAATGAAGTTGAAAATAATCAAGGGCCTACACATACGACCTGAAATTCAACTACCAGGAGAAACACAGCCCACGTGCTGGAAGACACTGCAATGGGCTACGACCTTCTGGTTTAGATTCCAATGGCACAAGAAACAAAACCAGAAACAGGCAGATGGGATCTCACCAAAGGAAAGAGCTACACACCAACGGAAACAGTCAGTGTGAGGAACCAGCACACACTGCAGCATATTTGCCAGTTATAAAGCCAGTGAAGGCTTAACAACAAAATGGAACTCAACAGAAAAAAGTCCTCAAATATTCCAATAAAAATGGGCCAATTTACACAGGTATTTCTCAACGGAAGGCATACATATTGCCAGTAAACAGCACAGGAATTACAAGTATTGATAAAGTACTGCATATTTCTCTGTGGAAAGATAGGAGAAAGTGGTCTGTGTGTGTTCACCATACAGTAACATGAACTTTCTGAGGAGAAAGGGAGCTTGTCCACAGGGATATTAGGGAGTGTACAGACATACAGAAACATCACCTGGTACCCTATAAATTACAACTTCTTCGTATCCATCAGAAATATATTTAGGAACCGGCTCAGTAGCCTAGCGGCTAAAGTACTTGCAAGTTCTTGGAGAAGATTCTCATTCTTTTTACAGAATAACTCAAGAAAGACAGAGACAATGACACCACTTTCCTCTGAATTGCACCCTGAGCCGGGCCGGCAGGTGGCCGAGCCCTGAGGCAAGGCGGCAGGTGGACAGCAGTTTGGAATCTGTACCAGAGGTACCCCCTGAGCAATTGCCTTGGACATGGTTCCTGTTGTCTTTCCAACCCAGCTCCAAAGAGCTGTCCACCCCTGCGGCATCCCAACACCCTCCAGTCATTCCCACTCTGTTGAGCTCGGGCGGTGCCCTTCTGTTGCTTGCCATCACAAGGCCTTCATTGATGGGCAAGGCCTCATGCTGCCCGACAGAGGCTTCCAGAGCTCCACTTGCTGTGGTCCATCCCAGGAATCCACTTCCTCAGCACCCCCTCACTTCCTCTGCACGCTGGCCTGCCCAGAGGACACACGGTGGGCCTTGGAGGCCGACGGTTCCAGGAGCTGAGGCTCACCTACCTGTCGTGTCAGTTAAGGGATTGTTTTCTTTCTATACATCAGTCGTGTAAAACTAATCCATGTGAGTGCCCAGAAAGTCAGATTTGCTTCAGACCTCTGAGAACAGGTTTCTGGGCCTGCAGGATGAGGACCAGACCCGAGACCTCCGTCCAAGACAATGCCACCCAGGGCAACAAGGCGGAACACTAAATGCCATCTTGCCACCCACATCCGTGGGACCATGAGGCCAAGCCCCTCTCCCCCACGTCCCCTCTCCCGTTCCTTGTCCACTACATCCACAGCCAAATGAGTCTTCAGTGTTACCACGATGAATGTTCACATTTCCACTGAATAAATGGGCCTCTCTCTTGCACACACACTGGTACCTAGTGTGAGTTGGAAGTAATGCATGACAGTGGCAGGCTTGAAAGTCACGGGAAGGTGGCATGAGAAGCAACAGGAGAGCCGACTCCTCGGGCTGCACCACAGCACACACACACGTGCAGGTCTCCAACTTCTCACGAGGCCCTGGCCGGCGGTGCTGCTCCCACGGCATGCACCAATCTGCGTGGTTGCTGTGCAGCGCCACTCTCAACGGCGCCCACAGCGCCCGAGGATGCGGTGTCGTGGATCCTCCACAGTCCCGAGCTGCCATTCCCAGCTCTTACCTCCTCAGTCTTTGGACCTTCCCACAGCTGAACGAGGGCTTCCCCCAGCCAGCACGCTCCCCTTTCTGCCTTGGAGAGGAGTCTGCCCTTAGGCACCACCTGGGTGGGCTCTCCCACAGCTGTGCCAGCCATCTTGGAAGAGGTAGGCAGGAGGCATCACGGATCTGTGTGGACAAAAAGACAAGGTTGAAACATTCAGTGACACACACAGAGACAGGAGGGCACACAGCGGCACTCGCTTGTGGGTAACGAGAGTGAGCCATTGAGGACAGTTTCACAACAGGTGTCACCTCCATGGCCCCTTCTCACAGTCAAAGCACCTGCTGTTGGTATTTCAATGCAGCTCCAGAAGGGAGAGGATAAAGCAATACGAAATTTAAAGTAGAACAAATGTTGCCCTCAGATTGTTGGCTTTGCTCAGCACTGTGCCCCTCTGGAGGAGGGTAGGAGTGGTGACAGGGCAAAGCAGAGTGACTGTGCGGGCTTGCATAAGGAGCAACAGATGTGCATCAACTATGGGTGCTGCACACAGAGGATTCAGTCATCGGGCTCTTAACCTGGCTCAGCAGAGCATTCTGGGACAGAGTGGCACACACCAACAGCATGATGCATTCACAGGGCTGTGCCCCACAGAACGGGGCACAGAGGGACAGGCCCTCCACCTGCAGGGGGCGCTCACAGGGCTGTGCCCCTCAGAACAGGGCACACAGGGACAGGCCCTCCACCTGCAGGGGACGCTCCTTTCCCAGGCCTTGGCCCCAGGGGTTGCTGGGAGACAGGCTGTGATTCAGCACCCAGGCCTGCAGACTGCCTCCCTCCTCCACTTGCCAGCTGCTGCCATCTGCTCAAGCCCAGCCCCTCACCATGACTCTCAGGACCCCCCACCTTCCTCCCACGGCAGCTCTCACAGCTGCCCTTCTAGTGGGTGTTTCTGTTCAGACTGTCTCCCTCAGCTCAGGAGCCCAGGCTCACTAGACAAAGAGGGCAGAGGCCTAACCCACACCGGGTTGGGGCTGAGGTCGTCAGGAAGTGATCCTAGGGGGCCGGGCTGTGGGGGTAGAGGCGTCACAGACAGACCGATGGGTGTACCTCTGGCATGTGATGCCCTGTGCTACCTCAGGATTCTCCCGGCAAGAACACCAGCAGCAACAAAGGGGACCACCAGCCCTGCACTGTGAGCCCCCAGAGCCATGAGCGGAAACAGGCCCCGGCCGGCTGTCAGCCTGCCTGAGGTACTCAGCCGTGATGAAATGCAGACCAGCTCCGGCACCCAACATTGCTCGGATCAATGAAACCCAAACCCTCTGGCTGCTGCTTGCGCTCCCTGCACTGGCTTCTTCTCCCCCCATGGGCCCACAGTGCCCACCCTGCTCAGCCCTGTGAGTGTGCTAATGGGTCCTGGACACACGAGGCCCAGGCCCAGCATCTGCTTTCCCCAGTCCCTGGCCCAAGAGCATCGAGGCCGACGTGCCCCACAGCGTTTCCTCACTGGTTAACTTGCTGGTCTCACCAGCACGGAGGCTGCAGATGGCTAGTTGGGACAAACAGCCGAGGAGCCTGTCGGTTCAGCTGTCGTACACACTGTGGAAACAGGCAGATGTGCACTGAGACAGCAGCTGGCAAAGTCCAGCTTCCCTTGGCATTCAACTTAACTGGCTTAGCAGCTGTCCTACAGGCCAGGTCTGCACTCCAAGCATCAGATGGAATCACGCCTTAGTTACCCACTAACTGTTTTCCCTGGCTATGTCCTCAGAGCACTGAGCCTGTGCGCACAGAACCCATGGCCCACAGGCACGTCAACAGCCGCAGTCCCTCGCAGGGCCGGGAGGAAGGGCAGCAGCAGGGTAAGTGCCTGCAGGACGCCAAGGCTCGGCGCGAGGCAGAGGGCAGCAACGAGGAAGCCCTCGCTGCTCCTGCGGGGCACCAGGCCCAGGGCCACGCTGCGGGGCGCCAGGCCCAGGGCCACGCAGGACACCAATCCCCGCAACAAGGAAATAAACCAGGAGGGTCACGTGGGTCACAGAGAAGAAGTTAACACAGTCAACATGGAAACAGGTGGAAGCAGGGGAGGAAATGCCACTGCTGTTACTGGGAAGAAGGCTGTAAACAAACAAAGGTTAGAAAAACAAGCAGCCACGCACCCCGGGGTGGACAGGCCCCGCAGCGACTCCCTACTCTCTCCTGACTTCACAGCCGGGAAGGACACGGCGTCGGAGGCAGAGCTCCAGGTGGACTGCAAGACACGGGATTGGAGGCTCCGTCCAGCCCAGAGCCCTCGGGCAAGGAGGGCACCCCAAGGCAGTACACTGAGATCCTCATGCCAGCCACTGCATGCCAGCCCTCCCCACCGATGTACACGGCGGAAGAGCTGCACCACAAGCAGCCGCCGTGCGGGGCGTCTTCACCCACGCGGTAAGCACCCATCGCCCCGGCGGCAAGGAGTGCCAGTCAGTGAGGGGCACACTCGCCCTGGGCTGACCTGCACCAGACCTGCTCAGGCGCCTTCGGCTCCACCCCCTCTGCCAGCACTAAGGGTCCCCTTTGCGCTCAGGACACTCCCCACACGGACAGCTGAGCGCCCAGGGTAAGCAGCTCCTGAGCTGCCAAGTATCCAGAACAGCCCCCAGCTCATGGGCCAGGCAGGGGCAGGAGAGCAGTGCCCAGACGAGCACGCTGTCCCGGCTCACGGACCAGGGCCAGCTCTCAGCCGTGAGGCCTGCGTCGGCGCGGAGGGATCACAGCCATCATTCCAGAACAAAGGGCCCTGCGAGTGCGTTCCACACCGCGCCCCATAACCGCCCCAGGCCTGACGCTGCTTCCCATGCCTCTGTGAGCTCAGGTTCCATTCCAGACATCCTTTGAAAATGTCATGTACTGCACATTTGCTCTGAGTTCCCTACAAAGAATTTGAATCAAACAGTATGTGTAGCCACTCACTACTTCTCACGAGCCGCACAAAGGGACTGAAACACTGCTGGACATAAAAGCACCGTGGGGCCTTGCAATGAAGCCTCACGGGATACCACCCACACAGCTGTCATCGTCACCATGACAACAGCCCAAATGCTACACAGCAATCACCGTGCACACGGCAATGGGCGTCCACATGGCAATCACTGCCTCCTGTCAAGTCTCCCACCTACCCTGGAGTCACCTCCATGTTAACAGTCTCCCGTCTACACTGGAGTCACCTCCATGTTAACAGTCTCCCGTCTACACTGGAGTCACCTCCATGTTAACAGTCTCCCCCGTCTACACTGGAGTCACCTCCATGTTAACAGTCTACCCCCCCCCAATCTACACTGGAGTCACCTCCATGTTAACAGTCTCCCGTCTACACTGGAGTCACCTCCATGTTAACAGTCTCCCCCATATACCCTGGAGTCACCTCCATGTTAACAGTCTCCCGTCTACCCTGGAGTCACCTCCATGTTAACAGTCTCCCGTCTACACTGGAGTCACCTCCATGTTAACAGTCTACCCCCCCCCCCGGTCTACACTGGAGTCACCTCCATGTTAACAGTCTCCCCCGTCTACACTGGAGTCACCTCCATGTTAAGTCTACACTGGAATCAGCTCATTTGGTTCCATTTTCACCTGCTGCCGTATAATTAGTGTTAACCCAAAAGGCAGAGGTTTCTGTTCTAGTTAAGAACTCATCTAAAGTCTTATCGTTTCTTTCAAAGATTTATTTTGGAAAACTGTCACCCTGAAACTGCTGGTAGTCAGAAGTGCTTCAAGCACGGGTGGCAAGACCAGCTGAGCTGGCAAGGGAGCTGAATGCATATTAAGGCAAATTTCTCATGAGAGAGCACAGAAGTCAATTTTTTAATCAAAACTCAGGAAAATCACTCGCCCTTTATTTCTGTGTATGGTCATAAAATTTCTGGCTCTGACTGCACAACACCCTTGCGATACAAAAGCGGAGCAGACGCTGTTGGGGTGGAACCCCCTTCCCACTGAGAAACAGCACACACACGCCCGTCAGCATGTCTGCAGACAGCGCACCCCAAGCTGGGGTGACACGGTGCCGGGAGGCTGCTTGGAACCCACGGCTCCTGGAAGCATGAGCCCCCGCTTCCAGCTGCCTTACAGACGCCGACGGCACCAGCAGCGCTGACCTGTTGTATGGTTATCATGTAAAACCCTAACATGCCCATCTCCTTCCGTTTATTCACAGTTCGAGCTGTCAGCCTGCATCTGCTTTTCCACGTGTGGACCCAGGGGGCCTAAGAGAGGTGCAATGCAGAAGCACAGCAGCTGGCTCTCCCACTCCTCCACAGGACTCTGTACACCCCAGCCAGTCACGCTGCTCCTGAAAACAAAGGGTGAGGTGACAATGCAGGACCTCAAAGCAGCAGTCCTCCTGCCCACATTCACAAGTCCGAATCAGCACAAAAGCCCCCACTGCCTGGGGCTTGCCAGGGCCTGCGGGCTGCACTCACACTCACTGCCCCCAGAGCCTGCCTGGGCACAGAGGTCCCTAACCACGACTGGCTGCATCTACCAGCTAGGGGAGCCTTGGGGGTACACAGCGTGTCACCTGTAATCACCCCTGTGAAGGCAGGGAGGGCACAGTCAGACATGAGCTGCAGGACTGTGGGGCCCAGGGCACTGAGACACGACATCTCCCTGGAACACCAGCAAGAGTGACAGGAGGCAGACGGGGGCACATCCAGGGACCCGCATCCCGGGCCACTGGCTCACACAGTGCTTCTGCTTCCACGCTGGCAGCACAGCTCCAAGGCTGCATATAAACTTATAAACTTACTACACTGCTTTTAAAAAGCTCTTTCACAAAATAATTTTTAATTTAAAAAAGCCTTTGCCAGAATGAAGGCGTAAGCAGGTGTGTTACAGGCATCACCCGTTGAGCAGTCGTCTCAAAGGCACTTTCATTGTGCAGGCCGCAGCCGCACTGAAGCCCAGCAAGCGGGCACCGTGCCGGGCATGGCCAGTGAGCACAGACCTCGGGGCGTGCCAGGTGTTCCTCCACGGGCTGCTCTAGATGCACTTCGACTCTGGACCTTCCCTCTCGCCAGCAGAATCCACAGAACTGCTCACTATTGAGGAAAAAGCATGGCTAGAGCCTCCCTCAGCCCAGGGCCAGCCTGGGCCTCCGCGAGAGGGGCATATACAGCACAGGGACCCGAGGACAGGCAACCCCAGGAGACTGGCGCGTGCATGACACGGAGCGACCACCGGAGACAGGCCCTAGCTCCCAGGACCGGCCAGGTCCCATCACAGCTGTGTCCACTGGGGAGAAGGCGAAACAAAGCACCCCTAGGGGTGCACCTGCCACGCAGCTCCAAGGCACAGGCTTGCTGCTGTCCCAGGGGAAGGAAGCCGCGCCTGTTAGCTGGGCGCCACCCTTGAACTATCTGCCACATGGACACCTTGCCTCCCTGCCCTGTGCACTCCCACACCAGCTCAGCCTCAGCACAGCCCAGCAGAGATCCACACGGGCCCGAGGCTGCCCACTGTCCTCACGCCACTCCACGCTGTCCTGGCAGCACGGATTCAGAATGGGCCTTCTCATGGGAGAAATGTGAAAACCTGGCAGTGTCCGCTTCACAGAAGGCAAGCTGCACGGGATCAGCAGGACGCAGAGAGACTGAACCCCCACCTCCAGCCAAGAGCATTCGGCACCAGGCCTCTGACGCTACATCCAGGGCGCCCAATCCCAGCCGACAGCCCTGGGTCACAGCGGGCATCACGGGCAGGCTTCGTCAAGAGGGGTACATGGAGCCGGCCAAGGCTCACCTGTCAGTGTCCAAGCAGCAAGGACACCAGAGACGGCCAGCTGGGCCAAATGCTGTTTAGGCCATTCCAACCATCCTTAAAGCATGCCGATGGCACTCACACACAGGCGACCCTCACTCAGCAGTGGCCCACTGGGTGCCGCTGCCCGCCCTTCACCCGGCAGTAGCCCACTGGGTGCTGCCGCCCGCCCAGAGGACCTTCAGCCAGCAGTAACCACCTGGGTGCCGCTGCCTGCCCTTTGCCCAGCAGTGATGGCCCAAACCCCTGTGCTGGCTGCAGTGGCAGCAGGAAGTCTCACCTACAGAAAGCACTTAGATCCCCCTGCTCTGTCGTGACTCCCCACCTGCACCTCTGGAACAGGAATGACAGTGCCAGGTCAGTCAGCACGGTGGCACTGCCTAACCCTCTGCCTGTGAGCACCAGCATCCCACGAGCGCGCAGTTTGTGCACCAGTGGCCCTGCTTCCCCTCTCTCTGTCATGCCTGGGAAAGCAGAGGGGCACGGCACAAGCCCTTGGGCCCCTGCGCCCATCTGGGAGAGCCAGAGGAAGCTCCGGGCTTCAGATTGGCTCAGCTCTGGCTGTTGTGCTCATTTGGGGCATGAACCAGCAGATGGAAGATCTTTCTGTCTCTCCTTCTCTATAAATCTGCCTCTTCAAAAAATAAGTCTTCTTTTAAAAAATAGTGTAATTTCAACCTGTCATTTTAGGAATGGGTTGTTCATTGGTTTAGTCTTCTGTTGTCATTTTACTGGGATGTTCTTCACATTTGCCTTTGGTTTTGGTTGGTGCTATTCCTCTTCTCTGACAAGAGAACATCATGAAGTATCCTTTGTAGGGCAGGTCTGGAAGAGGCATATACTTTAACTTTTCTTTACTGTGGAAGAATTTTATTTCACTTTCAAAGACAAAAGAAAGCTTTGCAGGGTATGTTATCCTGGGCCGACAATTTTTTTCTTTTAGAATCTGGAATATGTCACTCCATTCTCTTCTTGCCTGTAGAGTTTCCTGTGAGAGATCTCCTGTGAGTTTAATTGGAATTCCTTTATATGTCAACCGATTCTTTTCATGTGCACATTTCAGGATCTTTTCCTTATGTTCGATTGAAAAGAGCTTGATGATCATGTGTCGTGGTGAAGATCTCTTTTGGTTCGTCCTGTTGGGAGTTCTGTGCCCCTCCTGGATGTTGCTTCCCAATTCTTTCTCTAGATTAGGGAAATTTTCCCTTATTATTGCATTAAATATCTCTGTAAAACCAGTTTCTCTTTCTGCACCTTCTGGGACTCCCATAACTCTTATATTTGGCCTCTAAATAGTGTCTTTCAATTCTTGAATACTTTTTTGGCCTGATCCAGCTCTGCTTCCAGCTTTTTGTTTGTTTCTCCCTGGTGACAGGAGATATCTGCCAATTCTGAGATTCTTTCTTCTGCTTGCTTCATTTTATTTTGGAGACTCTCCACTATACTTTTAATTTGCTCTACTGTGTGCTTAATTTCTGATATATCAGCTTTGATTTGCTTTACTGCTGTTATTCCTTGTGTAACATATTCCTTAAATTCTTTGAACTCATGTATGTGCTTTTCATTGTTGATCAGAAACTTGATAATGAGTTTTTTTAATTCTATGTCCACCATTTTCTTGATGGCTTTCTCAGTTAACTCTGAGGTTGGCGTAGGGTTTTGCTCCTTTGCAGGGGAGTCTTCAGTAATATCATTTTACCTTTGTGCTTTCTTCTGCTCTTGGTCATTGTACTTCTGGTTAGCAGAGTCTTCTCCTTGTGGCAGGTTTCTAAGCTCTGTCACCCACAGGTCTACAGTTCGATTTTACTTATTGCAGTTGGCACACGGCTCTT
Organism: Ochotona curzoniae; assembly: GCF_017591425.1. Classification (NCBI taxonomy): domain Eukaryota; kingdom Metazoa; phylum Chordata; class Mammalia; order Lagomorpha; family Ochotonidae; genus Ochotona; species Ochotona curzoniae. The sequence continues at coordinate 921,542 of NW_024466219.1, read as the reverse complement.
TGCAGTCACTTGTGCCACTCCCTCCAGCGAGGTCTGGGTTCTTATGTTAGATTTCCACCGTGGTCTCCACAGCCCCAGCTCCTGGCTCTCCACTCTTCACTTCCTGTGCTATTGTCTGAGGTTGCACTGTTGTCTCTGCAACCTTTCTCTCAGTTCTGGTTGGAGCAGATCCCAGGATTAGGGAGACACCAGGTGTCCTATATAGCTAGGTTATTGGTGGTGTTAATCTTGCCGGAACCTGTTGGACGTTAGGTCTAGGTGTCACACAGACCTATTTTCACCCATACGATGCCACAGTCAGTATTATTTTCCTGTGGGACCAGCGCAATCCACTGAACTCAGTGAGTTCTCTCGAGCTCAGCACATGCGCAGTTCACTGTTGTACCCTCCAGTCCTAAACTTTTGTCAGCCTGTACAAAATGGCACCTGACGTACCACCACTAGAGTTCTTGGTCTGCTGGTTGTCAGGTCTGAGGCCTACCCAGACCTGTCTTGGGTGGAACCTGTGGAATGCTGCTTTCACTGAGTCAAAAATGAATTCATTCCCAGCTCAGCGTATGCTCTGTCCTTTCCCTTGCCTTTGCCTCCTTAGACAAAATGGCACCTGATCTGGCTCTAGGGAGCTGACTGGGCTGTGAAATCCACCCTGTTCTTGCACTGCCCATCTGGGATCTTCTACTCTGTCTCTGCTCCTGGTCAAATCAAACAGACCAGCAGGATGGACAGTTCTTTGTCTGGGTTCACCTCCCAAGTTCCCAGTGAAAGTCCCTTCCCACCTGGTTGCTGGTGGAGTTCAGATCGCCATTAGCTGAATGCTGCTGAAGTATCAGTCACTGCAACACCACACCGTTGTGTCCACTGCTTTCCTGTGTCTGCCAGTCTCCAGGTACCCTTCTGCTGTCGTTCTGTCCTCTCCTATTTCCTGGAATGTGCCCTCTCTGCTTCATCCTGATCAATGTTTCTTTGTCCGTTTAAACGTGTCCTTACCCTATTCCGCCATCTTGATTCTCCTCATTCAGTAGCAACATTATTTAACTTCATGGTGTTGTTCATTTCTTTTTTTTTTCTTCCTGCTGTTTGTTTTGTGTCTTTTCATTTAAGGGATGTACAGTACCTGTGTAATGGAGACTATCATATCCAGATGTGAAGATACAATGCAGTATGCATTTTTGCTTCCAGATAAAGATGGACTTAGAATGAAACTGTTTACTATATCATGACAATAGGATGCTGGACTCTCTTCCATTGTCCATGCCCGCAAAGATGGACATGTGACTGTGTATGAAGAACTATGCGACAGTAATGATACAGGGGAACTCAGCGGGGGGCGTGCAATTGGGGAAGCGGTAAGGGAAATCCCAGGGCCTATAGAACTGTATCATAGAATGATAATAATAAAAAGAAGCAAAATGTTTAAATAATTTAAAAGAACAAAATCACCTAAAGGAATTATGGACAGGAAAAGTGCTCACCAATGCTTAGTGTAAGTGAAGTAAGCCAAACCTTTCCGGTGATGCCCTGTGCCCTGGTTCCCACCTGTGGGGAACTCTGCTGGCCACAGCTTAGCAGGCCTCTCCTGAGCTAACCTTTCCCCTCCCAGGGGCCAGGGAGCCCTCTACAACATTACCTCCCCAGAGCTACTTTCCACGTGAGTTACCACATCAACGCCCCTTCAAAAACCAGAAACCAGGTTGCCGAGCGACCTGAACTGCGGACAAGCTGCGCTGGGCGAGGCCTCGGGAGCCGTCTGCAATCGCTAGGAGACTGACTGGCACAAATGGATTCCTCCCAAGAGGGAGAAAGCTAATTCTGGACAAGAACAATTCTAGGACCAGCCAAAGAACAGGAGGGCCTGGTGTGATGACTGCCTGCAAGAGCCAACATCCCATGTGGGCACAGGTTCGTATCCTGGCTGCTCCACTTCCCATCCAGCTCCTGCTTCTAGCCTGGGAAAACAGTCGAGGACAGCCCAAAACCTCGGTCCCCTACACCCACATGGGAGACCCAGAAGAAGCTCCTGGCTCCTGACTTCAGATAGGCTAAGTCCTGGCCATTGCAACCATTTGGAGAGTAAACCAGCAGATGGAAGATCTTTCTATCTCTCTTCTCTGTAAATCTGCCTTTCCAATAAAAACAAATCTTTTTTAAAAAAATACTAACACATTATGAACTCAAAAAGTGTATTAGCTATAGTGCTTTCACATAACATACATTAAGTATATGATTTTTTTTTAAAGATTTATTTTTTATTATTTTTCATTGGAAAGGCGGATATACAGAGAGGAGAGACAGAGAGGAAGATCTTCTGTCCGATGATTCACTCCCCAAGTGAGCGCAACGGGCCGATGCTATGCCGATCCGAAGCCAGGAGCCTCTTCCAGGTCTCCCACGCGGGTGCAGGGTCCCAAAGCCTTGGGCCATCCTCGACTGCTTTCCCAGGCCACAGGCAGGGAGCTGGAAGGGAAGCGGGGCTGCTGGGATAGAACCGGCGCCCATATGGGATCCCGGGCGTGCAAGGCGAGGACCTTTAACCACTTGCGCCACCGCGCCGGGCCCAAGTATATGATTTTTACACACACAATTATCAGATTCAACAACAGGAATTAGATCATCACAGAAAAGATGAAAGATTGTGAATATCCGTGAGGTGGTCTTTTAGTTGAATCTTTAAGCAGTCTGTTTCTCATAAAATCATATGATTTGAGCATTTACATAATCTCCTTTTCCCAATAGTTGCCTTAGGGGCAGGTATTTGGCCTGCCAGTTAAGCAGGCAGCTGGTGAGAATGCCCAGTACCCAGACCGGAGTTCCTGGCTCCAGCTCCAGCTTCCCGACGCGGGGGACAGTAGTGACGGCTCCGGCAGCCAGCTCCCTGCCACCACTGTGACCTGCACTGTGTTCCAAACCCCAGTTACTCAAGGGACTGGGGGGTAAGCATCACGTGGGATCTTCTGTCTCCCTGCCCTCCCTCTCCATTCTCTCTCCACCACCCAGACTCTCACATGGCTTCCGACCTTCCAGGTCTCCTCACGTACAATACCGGAACTGTACTCTGCACTCAGCCTCCCTCTCAGATCACAGCAGCCTGTGAAACTCGAGGGCAGGTGGGCTGTGGCTTCCTGTCTCGCCAGCACTGGTGAATGACTAGGTGACCAGCCCCCATGTGCTCACCCAGAAGGCTGGGCCAGGAAGCTCATGTCTGGGCAGTGAGCAGGAGCCACAGCTTGCCTGGCTATCTCTTGCTCAGCACACACTCAGTGGGTGCTGCTGTGTGCCAGCCAAAGTGGTAGAGCTGTGGGTAGCAGAGGAGCAGGCAACAGTGTCACCAGAGACAGCAGGATGCATGCACTAGACAGCCCGGGGGAGTATACACCCCAGAGGGTGCCAGAAGCAAAGCACAAACATGCAGAAACCATCTGGGCGCCAGCTGCCCGCTTGGCCAGCTCAGCAAGGCCAACTCCCCTCTCCTGCAGGAACAGGCCTCAGCCCACTGTGGAGCTGGGGGGATACTGACCATGGGGTTCCCTAGTCGGGAAGAGTTGGAAAATTAGTTAGTATTCTGCACCGGAAAAGCCAATCTGAATCCAAACTATGGATTTGGAAAAAAACATGTATAATGAGTCAACATTCATTTTGTTGGGTTACATAATTTTAGAGACAGTTTTTAAATACCCTTTTGATTTTAATGGCAAGTCAGCCTTGAAGGGATAAGATGGCATCCAGACAAAGCGGCCAGGTGGGTCCCTGGTGATGTGCCCATCCCCCACTCTCCCAGCCAGCCTCAGCCTCCCATCTGGGGTTTTAGCAACAAGAACTCACTTTCGTGTGAAGTTCCGCATCCAGCTATGACTCACATAATGCACTGTCAATGCTTCTAAAATGAAGCAGCCTGCTCTGGACTGTGGAACAGTGCTTTCCTCCCCGACAGCTGACTCGCTCTGGGGTCTGGATTCCTGACCAGACACTGACACAAGCTCAAATTCTCCACCCCTGTCTTGGGTTTCCATCATTGCTGCACCAGTGTTGCCCAAGAAATGCTACTGGCACTGAACCCTCCAACAGGCTATGAGGGGGACTGTCCAGGTCAGTAGTGATACAGGTGTCGTTCTGGGCATGGCCACTTGGACAGCCCTCGCTGTGCTGCCCCCAGATGCAAAGTTGGCCTGACCTATCCCACAGGAGCACAGCCAGTTGCAGGTCCCATGCCACCAACAAGAGGTGTGGCTGCTACTGCCAGCCCTGATGAGACCCGCAAGAACGTCCCAGTGCGGCCATCTACAACTACCTGCACTTGTGAGTGAGTCCCTGAGTTTACACCTGGCCTCTTGGTACTCCTGGCACTCAGAGACACCAAGGCTGGGAACAGCCAGAAGAATGAAGGCCCAACACGGGTGCTCACCCTGAAGCGGTGGGTGCTGGCCAGCAGAGTGGGCCAGTAGACCTGCACCGTGCCTCACATATCCATCCCAAGGGTCACCCCAAACCTCCAACAGATCCCAAGGTCAGAGGGCCAGCTGGTCGGCAGACTGGAGACAACAGCCAGCCCCGCTGACACAAAGCTTTTGCAGGACACTAGCTACTGAGCCACCAATCAATCCCTGCCCTCTCTCCCTCCCTCTGTTTTCCATTTCTTAACAGTCATTGATTTTTTTTTTTTAATATCATTTTGCAAGATGTGCAGACCTTCATTTTAGGTTTCCAAATCTAACAATGCATTGGCCAGTTCAGGATCAATTTCCTCTTTGTCCAAAGTTAACGTCCCGGGACAAGGGCAGCCCAAAGCGAGAGCAGACACTGCGTGTGTCGTGGCCACTGACCCCGCTCAGCCAGCAGGCTTCTCCTCAGGCTCTGTGGGCTGGGCCTCTCCCAGCAGACACTCACTCAAACCTCTCTGGCCCATCGCGGGAATCCTAAGAGAGGCAGTGTGGCCCAAGTGCTGTCCTGTTCCAGGCTGCAAGACTCTACCACCACCATCAAGAACAACTGTTAAAGAACTTCTCATTCTTTCAACACTAAGCAAAACAGCCAAGGACAGGCCCAGCAGCGTGGCTTAGTGGCTTAAGTCCTCGCCTTGAACACACCAGGATCCCATATGGGTGCTGGTTCTAATCCTGGCAGCCCCACTTCCCATCCAGCTCCCTGCTTGTGGCCTGGGAAAGCAGTCGAGGACGGCCAAAGATTTGGGACCCTAATACCCATGTGGGATACCCGGAAGAGGTTCCTAGTTCCCGGCTTCGGATTGGCGCAGCACCGGCCATTGCGGTCACTTGTGGAGTGAATCATGTGACGGAAGATCTTCCTCTCTGTCTCTCCTCCTCTCTGTATATATGACTTTGTAATAAAAATAAATCTTAAAAAAAAAAACTCACACACAGCCAAGGGCTCATTTTTCCTGAATCCCTCACTGAAGGTTTTCTTCCTTCACTGAGCTTTTTCTTGGTACTTTTTATGCACTTGCTCTATGCGAAACCCCTGCCTGCCAACAGAGTTCAAGGCCTGGGGTGCTCAGAGGTGACCAATTCCAGCAGAATAGCAAAGAAAGAAAACAGAACAGAGCAAGCAGTAGACATGGGGGAACCAGCTGGGGAGCGGTCACGCCAGGCCAGGTAGGAGACGGAAGAGAATGAGCTGGAGACAGTCGCACCTGCTAACAAGAAGAGATGTTACCGTCTGCCTGACGCACCAACTGACATGGAGATCCCTCGGGTGTCACGTTCCAGATCCTGGGAGGCACACATGGAAAACAAAACAAGACATCAGGATGGACCCAGAGGTCTGCAGCTCCCAGAGGTCAGTGAAGCAGTCATGAGCAGCGGGCTCCGGCAGGAACGGACACCGTCAGCTGGGCTCTAAGGCAGACACGGTGCATGGCTGATGGACATGGGGCCTGCCTGACCGCAGAGACAGCACACGCCAAGTGTCGGTTTCCTAGGCGGGCTGCTGCTGGCTGAACCCCACACCTTAGTGGTATACCAGCAATGAGGTAAAACACACATCAATTTCATTTCTCTGGGAGCACCAAAATTTTACAATGTAATTATTCTAGGAAATTCAACAATCCCAACATTTGCTAACAAAGAGTGAAAAATGAATCAACAGGAAGACATTTTTTTCCAACCAGATCCATCAACACATGTTACCTGCCAGAAAGAATTTTTAATTTTATCTGAGAAGTAGATGCAGACCTACAGAGAAAGATCTCGCCTCCAATGGATCACTCTGCAAGTGCCTGCACAACAGGAATGAACCAGGCAGCAGCCAGGAGCCTGACCCTCAATCCCAGGAACTGTGGGCAGGAAGCTGGACTCTGGATCAGAGCCAGGCCTGTGTCCAGACAGAGGTCCTAACCACCGCACAAGCATCCACCCCCGGGGAGAATGCTCCAAGCGGCAGACATGTCATGCTACGGATAACGTCAGGTAAACAACACACATGGCCAGACTCCTGCTTGCTTCAGCTTCCAGCTCCTCATCACACTCACGCTTTACATTCACCTTGTTTAATTTGATTCAAAATGAGAGCCTCTGAGCCAGCACTGGGGCTCACAGGCTAATCCTCCTCCAGTCAGCCTGGGCATCCTTCTGTGGGTACCAGTTCATATCCCAGCTCCTCCACTTCCAACCTAGCTCCCTACATATGGCCTAGGGAAGCAGTAAAGGATGGCTCAAATCCTTGGGGGCCCTGTACCCGCATGGGAGACCCAGAAGAAGCTCGTGGCTTTGGATCGGCTCAGCTCCAGGCACTGCCACCATCTGGGCAGTGAACCAGCGGACAGAATATCTTTCTCTGTCTCCTCTTCTTTCTGTAAACCTACCTCTCCAATAAATACATCTTTAAGCAGACAGACACAGAGCTGCTGCCACAGAACAGATTCCACCCGATGTTTAGTTGTTTTGTGTTTCTAAAATTCAGTCCTGGGGGACCTTGGACAAGGCTTCTGGTTCTCCCATGTTTGTGAAATGAACCCCAAGTCCTAGGGTGCTGAGAGATGCTTCTCACGCTCTCCATAAGTCCCAGAGCTGGCCAGGGCCTCCGACTGCGCTCATGGGGTCCCCACTAGACAGCACTGCCACCACGGGGTGCTGCTCAGCCAGCTCCCGCCGTTTCCACACCCCAGTTAAGAATTCTTGAGTTGACAAACAGTTGTCACATTAAAACCTTTCAAATATTTTAAGCAGAAAAGCCCTTAAGCCATGGAGTGTTCTCCACTATGCACCTCACTCTTCCCCAACTGCAACTGCTTGAGTCAAGTACTGGAGACAAGGTTTTACATGACAACACGTTAAGAACAAACACAGGTAAGTCACAGTCAAATCACACACAAATAAACTCAGATGAGAACCACAACATCAGCAGAAAGCAAGCAGACCCTCCAGCAAAGGAGGCAGCCTCCGGCACTGCTACAGGAGCCTGCCCTCACAGCCAGGGGTTCCCCGAGAGCAGTACAGGTGCTATGGAGCCAGGCTCCATGGCACCCCTGCTTCCTGGGCTGCCACCTCGCAGCTGCATGTGCCCAAGCCCAGAAGCTGCTCAACTGCTCTGGGCTTGTGCAGGGGACAGGGAGCGACAGCGACACCAAGAGGTCCTCTCCACCTCCCTCCCCGTTAGGCATGCAGGCAATCAGCCAAAACTGGAACTCAGATTTTCAAAGCAAAAGGGAAGAAAAAACACCTCTCCAAAAGCAAAGGTCTTGGCAGCAAACTCGCCTTCCAAGCATCACAGCTCTTTCAAGGATCTTGCACAAAGTGGCTTCTCAACTTACCAAGGAAAGCTCTTAATGCTGGGGTGGCTGCTCCAGATACAGCCATGGCAACAGCCACCAAGGGGGAGCCTGCTGGCCAAGGCCTCCAACACACACTGCCAGTCTCCCTCTCTGCCCACCGCCTCCCCATGGTGACTGCCAGACAATGCCCTGCTGACACTGACTGACCCACAGGAGCTGCACGGGGGTCAGCCGGCCCCACAAGGCCCTGGACGCGGAACTCAGAATGGGATCAGACGGGGAGCTCTGAGAGCCTCATGGAAACACAGGCCCTGGCCAAACAGAGCCTTGACCATCCACCCAGAGACCCCTGGCAGGAGAGAGCCCCCTTCATGCTGCCCATCCCCAGCACTGGAACCGACAGGCCTATGCGGCTCCCTCAGGTCGGGCGGTGGGCGGTGAGTAGAGCTGTTTGCTGCAGGGAAGCCCCTTCCTTCCCTGACTGGGGCCGTGAAGAGCAGCCTGCACATCCGGTGAGCAGCCCACGGCTCTGGTTCCTGCAGCAGAAGAGCTGGGGACTTCCGTCCTAACAGAGCCTACTTCTTAATAACAGACCATGCTAGTACTGAATGAAAAACATCTGGATGTTGCTCATTAGCAGAAACTGGCATCACCTCCAACTTTTGATGAAGGAGGGGAGACTGGCAAAAACCACTGGAGATTCAGCCATGGCCATGGTGCTGCAGCGGGGAAGGGCACGCGAGCCTCTGCTCCTTGGAGCAGCAGTGCAGTCCACAGCAAGCAGACCGCAGCTCACTGCCCAGCCAGCCCACCTGCTCCACACGGCCACTCCATGCCCACGAGCAGAGGCAAAAGGACTGTGGAGTGCCCTGCAATATAACCAGCCAGCGCAGCTCTCCCACGTCCACACATCCTCCCCAGGCCTCATCCTCCTTTGCTCCGAAAGTTTCATTTTTCTGGCAGTAAAACAGAGACAACGCATGGTCACTGATGAAGTGCAGACACCTGTCGTATCAGGTCAGAAGGCTGTTGACCAAGAGACGCCTGCCGCTCTCCAGCTGAGCTGGACTCACATCCTGCTTCTACTCCTCATACCGCACAACCTGGCCCGACTCCGCTCAAGCTGGAGTCACCCTCACAGGTGCCGTGGGAACGGAGGTGCAGGTGCAAGATCTCACAGCTCTGCTCCGCCAGCTCAGGAAATCGCAAATGTGACAAGTCCCGACTGCAGTGAAGAACTGCACAGTCCACCCACAAGAGGTCAGTGAGGCACAAGTGAGGAGATCCAGGGCAGATCTTGTTCCGCTCACTTACCGTCTTCTGGACTAGGGGAAGACCCTGAGCAGCACCCCAGCCCAGAGCTGGAGGACAGCACAGTCCCAGGCCCTGCAAAGGACCAGGCAGCGAGACGGGAGCCAGCTGCCAAGACCCACGGCCCTCACAGAAGGCCCAGGGCCGCCGGTGGGGGAACTCCAGGGATGAGCCCACACAAACAGCCCCATTTTCTGCCTCAGGGAAGGTGGGCCTAGGTCACCTGCTGTGCCACAGATGCCCTCCAAGCCAGGAAGGCAATCCAAACTGGTGCTGACCCACACCTGGCATCCGTTAGAGACAGTGCTGACTCACACCTGGGACCAGTGAGAGACAGTGCTGACCCACACCTGGCATGTGTTAGAGACAGTGCTGACCCACACCTGGCATGTGTTAGAGACGGTGCTGACCCACACCAGGCATCCGTTAGAGACGGTGCTGACTCACACCTGGGACCAGTGAGAGACAGTGCTGACCCACACCTGGCATGCGTTAGAGACGGTGCTGACTCACACCTGGCATCCATTAGAGACAGTGCTGACCCACACCTGGCATCCGTTAGAGACGGTGCTGACCCACACCTGGCATCTTAGACAGTGCTGACCCACACCTGGCATGTGTTAGAGACGGTGTTGACCCACACCTGGGACCAGTTAGAGCCTCATCAAGGGCTCCACACTCTGAGTCCACAGCCCCAGAGCCAGTGATCCCCACGGCTTCACACAAACTGGCTCTCTTGGAGTAGAACACAAAACAGTCCCAAGGCAGGACAAAGGGCTATCCGTGCTCTGTCCCCAGCTCCTAGACCAAGGCATGGCAGGCTGTGGACGTTCCACTGGCACCTGTTGGTGGACTGAGAATCCAGAACACAGGGAAGCTGAGGGCAGCCAGGATCTGCAGCAGGAGAGCAGAAGCAAGGCACTCACGGCAGGAAATGGGACAGCTCAACACAGTGCATGGGCCCCGAGACCTCGCCATGCAGCTAGCCAGCGCCATCTGAGGTGGGTCTGTCTCCCAGGACCCAGGGAGAAAAAACTGACCAAGCTCGTAGGAAAGTTGGTGCCCTCTGACAGAAAGAGCAACTCGACACTTCTCGCTCCACAGCCTTCAGGGTTCTCACACTCAGCAAGTTCCGTGTCTTTCCATGGAGCTGGAGTTGGAAGCAAACTGTCCTGGAAATCTGAATCCAGACTGGACTCCTTCCCAAGACGCTATCCACTGTGCGACAGCCCTCACATCTGGGGCACAAGGTTCTCTGATGAAAGCCCAGGAAGTAAACAGAATCCAGGCCTGGGTCTGGCAAGCCTGAGCAGACAGACACATGAACACAGTCAAAACACACACAGGTTGGAAAATTTCCAGCATGTCAGAATCCAAAGCACGCTGGGATGTCGGCAGACACACAGACCAGCTGGGACCAGCTGAGCCAAGACCAGACCACGCACAGCCTAGAAGTGTATGCGGGCTCTGGGCCAGGCCTCTGCACCATGCCCATGGCTGGCTTCCTTTCTATTGAGTGTATTACATCCTGTGTTTCCACAAACGGTCCTCTCTATGATTGGGCCACCGTGGTCAGGCAGGCATCAGGAAGCAGGGACACCCACAGGCAGATGTGGCCAGGGCATCCAGATGGTCCTTAGGGTAAGACCCCGGCTCCCGTCAACTCTGTTACATGGACACACAGAGAAGGCAGGCACTGGGGGGCACCTGACCCCCAGGGAAGGAGGCCGGGGCACAGAAGCATCTCCTGGCCCTGGCCCACTGGTCCCAAGCAGCTGGAAGACCCACAGCGAGGAGAGCAGAGCTCAGCATTGCAGAAGGACCTGGCCTCCCTACCTCACCCCAGCGACAAGATGACAGGAAGGAGCCTCTCTCGGAGATGGGGTTCCAACTTCTATGACCGCAGAGTCCAGTCCGGCCTCCGAGGCCGAGGATCACCGCACGTATCACGCTCACTGTGCACGGGAGGCCGAGGTGCTGTCTCCCCAGAGCGGGGTCCTCAGTCAAGTCCAAGCCGACAAGAAGACAAACGCAGAAGAGGGGGCAATGCCTGCCAAAGCCACCTCATAGGAAGGCCTGGTAGCCAAAGCCCATGACGAAGTGTGCTGTTGTCTGTCCAGCCTTTCTCCCACTCCCAGTTTGAGCACTGCCCAGGATCAGGGCGACACTAGATGTCCTACATAACTGGACTGTCACCAATGCTGGTCTTGCCGCAATCTGCTGGCCATTAGTCTGAAGACCACCTAAACCCACTTTGGGTGGAACCTGCAGGATGCCCAGTCAGTTCTATTTTCCTTGTAAGAGCGATGCAATGCATTTAGCGAGGAGTGACTTCTCTCCCAGCTCAGGCCCTGTGCAGCTCACCAGCTTCTCCAGCCCCACAGCCTCTTCCTCCTCATATAAAATTGTGCCTGGGCCCGGCGTGGTGGCCTAGCAGCCTTGCAGGTGCCAGGAACCCATTTGGGCGCTGGTTCTAATCTTGGCAGCTCCACTTCCTATCCAGCTCCCTGCTTGTGGCCTGGGAAACCAGCCAAGGATGGCCCAACGCCTTGGGACCTGCACCTGCATGGGAGACCTGGAGGAGGTTCCTGGCTCCTGGCTTCGGATCAGCGCAGTACCGGTCCCTGCAGTCACTCAGGGAGTGAATCAGTGGATGAAAGATCTTTCTCTCTGTCTCTTCTCCTCTCTGGATACCTGCCTTTGCAACAAAAATAAAATAAATCTTAACAATAAATAAATAAATAAATGAACTGGAGTCTGATCTGAGCTGGCTTCCTGTAAGGTCTGGGTGCCACCTGGACCTTTTCTGAGCGGAACCCATAAGCTATTAAGTCGGTGCTGCTTTCCCTGGAGGACCAGAGAACTACATCGAACCAGAAATGAGCTCACTCCTGGCCTGTGCACACAGAGCTCGCTTTGCCCTTCCAACCCTACAGCCTTTTCCTTGGCACACAAAATGGCACCCCATGTGGCACCAGTGGGGGTCTGAGCCATGGACTATTCCCTCTGCCTGCACCTGCCTGCTTGGGTTCTGCCACTGTGCTTCTGTTCACGGGCAGATCAGGCAGATCAGCAGGACAGGCAGTTGGATGCCTGGGCTCACCTCCTGGGCTCACCTCCTGAGCTCCCCTCCTGAGCTCACCTCCTGGGCTCACCTCCTGGGCTCACCTCCTGAGCTCCCCTCCTGGGCTCACCTCCTGAGCTCCCCTCCTGAGCTCACCTCCTGAGCTCCCCTCCTGGGCTCACCTCCTGGGCTCACCTCCTGAGCTCACCTCCTGGGCTCACCTCCTGGGCTCACCTCCTGAGCTCCCCTCCTGGGCTCACCTCCTGAGCTCCCCTCCTGGGCTCCCCTCCTGGGCTCACCTCCTGGGCTCACCTCCTGAGCTCACCTCCTGAGCTCACCTCCTGGGCTCACCTCCTGGGCTCACCTCCTGAGCTCCTGGCCACTGGAGGAGCTCCGATCACCAGCCACTGCTGGGGCATCTGGTCACTGTGACACCACGCTCTTGTCTCTGCTGCTTCCCCAGGCCCACAAGTCTCTGGGTGTCCTGACAGCCTGTCTTCTCCTATTTCCCGGTATCGTGCCTTTCTGCTCCACCCTGAATAATAAATTTCCATCTGTTTAAATATGTCTTAGCCTATTCCACCATCTTGTTTCTCTTGTCTAACTTCTTAAACAAACATGCATTGCAGGGGCCAACAGCACAGTGAAGCCACCCCTATGGGTGCTAGCGTCCCACATGAGTCCGTGTCGCTCCGCCTCTGGCCTGGGAAAGCAGCAGAAGACAACCCAAGCGGTTGGGCCCTGCCACCTGTGAGGAGACCCTGGAAGGAGTCAGCGCCCAGAGCTGGTTGCTGCGGCCATTTGGAGCGTGACTGGGAGAGCTCCCTCCCCTACCCCCTCCCTATTTCTTCCCTCCGTCTCCCTCTTGCTCTCCCTCCCTCCCTTTCTGTCAACTCTGCCTTTCAAGTACACACGTACAGAAAGCTTTTTTAAGTTTGTGCTGGTGAGATTTGCTGCCACCTTGTGGCCATTCTGTTTATATGAGACCTAGTAAAAGATTCCCAGTTTCCCATCAACCCTGAGACACCTGGTCTAACCTATCTCTCCCAGCTAACTCCTTACTGAAAACCAAGATTGAACTTATTGGTCCTCATTTCATGCTTGCCTTTTCAATGTAACTCCCTTGCCCAGGGTTGTTCATGACTGATCTATCATCTTGGCATTATCACAGACCAGAGGCCAGCAGCATGGCATAATAGGCAAGGCTGCGTGGGGCCTACATGGTGCCAATATCCCCAGTGGGAATGGCTTGAGTCCCAGCTGCTCCACTTCCCATCCAGCTCCCTGCTAATGCTCCTGGGAGAGCAGCAGAAGCCGGCCCAAGCCCCTGGGCCCCTGCCACCGTGTGGGAGCCCCACAAGAAGTTCCTGGTTCCGAGGTTTGGCCTTGTCCCGCCCTGGCCATTGCAGCACTGGGCAGTGCAGTAGCAGACAATCTCTCTCTCACATCCTATAACTCTTTCAAACAAATGAACCTTTAAAAAAGGTGAAGTGCTACAAATGCCATGTATTAAATAATTGCACACAACGGGTGCAAATAAAAGGTAAAATTCAGCAATGGAATAGAAGCTGTCTCACTGTCTGCTGCCTTGGAGCAAGCTGCCTTTTATACACAGCTAGCAACACAGAGCCATCAAGCATACATCCCACTCGGAGACGAAGTGAAACTCAACAAAAATGTTTCCAAGATGGCAAAGACCCTCATTCACAGGGAACATGCCAGACTCACAGGAAGCCAGGAGCAAGGAGTCGCCCCGAGGCAGGTGGCCTCCTGTGAGCACCACGGCAGGGACAGCCTGCTGGCCCACCAAGCCCTCCTGCCTCGTGCCGGACGCAGTGGGAGAAGTCGCCTGGTCATGCTGACATGCGGGTGGCTTGGCCACTCCCTACTCTCCCGCATCCTACATCCCACCGCTCTGCTTCCAATCCAGCTCCTCACTAACAGGCTGGGAAGACCGGGACCGAAGGCCCAAGCGCTCATGCCCCTGCCCTCCGTGGAGTCCCAGACTCCTGTGCTCGACCCCTTCTGCCAGTGGCAGTCACTGCAGCCACGTGGAGAGTAGGCGACAGATGCAAGAGAAATCTCTCTCTCTCCCTGTCTTTAAAACTCTGCCTTTTCAATAAACAAAACAAATTGTTTAAAAAGTGTCAAATGCAGTAGCCTAGCAGCTAAAGCCCTCACCCTGAATGTGCTAGGATCCCATAAGGGGCACTAGTTCTAATCCCGGCAGTTCCACTTCCCATCCAGCTGCCTGCCTGTCGCCTGGGAAAACAGTCGAGGACGGCCCAAAGCCTTGGGACCTGGCACCCGCATGGGAGACCTGGAATAGGTTCCAGGCTCCTGGCTTTACATCAGCGTAGCTCCCTCCATTGCAGCCACTTGGGGAATGAATCAATGGACAGATCTTCCTCTTTGTCTCTCTTCCTCTTTGTATATCTGACTTTCCAATAAAAATAAACAAATCTTTAAAAAAGAAAAAAGAGCCCTGCTATGTGCACCTCAGATGCCTTGTCGGAGTCTCTGAGCTCACTCACAGGGCTCCATGGACGCCTGTCCCTAAAACCACCTCACACACAACAGGAAGAGCCAGGGCTGACCCTCAGCCACCGCCTGAGCACCTCCACCTCCACGGGGCTAGAGGGCCCAGCCCACCCGGGGCACAGCGTGCATGACCCAGCTGCTTCTGCTTCTCCCTCTGCCCTGGCACGTGCTGACACTCCTTTGGACTGCTCATAACAGTGTGACGACTCATGTTTGGAACCAGGTGTCATGTGCTCAGGACACACAAAGCTGGACGAAGGGCAACCTTGGATTTCACGCCGGGAAAGGAAGTGAGAACAGCCAGGGCACAACCATGACAGGCGTGCAGAGGCAGTGCTGTGGGGTGGGCGGGGGTGCCCCAAGGAAAGGGGCCTAGAAACAGGTAGGGAGCCAGAGTACAGCCACAACCCAGCAGTCAGGCCCACCCTGCAGGGACCTCTGCCCGGTGCAGGGGTGAGGAGAATGTAGGAGAGCACAGGACCAGCACAGCCCTGCAAGCGTGCAGAGGAGAACAGCTGGACCAGCACAGCCCTGCAAGCGTGCAGAGAGGAGCATCTGGCCCAGCACAGCCCTGCAAGCGTGCAGAGGAGAACAGCTGGACCAGCACAGCCCTGCAAGCGTGCAGAGCTTGGTGGGCCCACTCAGCCCACCAAGGCCAGGGGCCCAACACAGCCTCCTGGGGAGGTGAGCACAGAGATTAAATCAAAGAAGGCTGTACTCCCACACCAGCCACAGCGACCAGCAGGCTCGCCCCGGGGGCCTCCGGCTGCTACAGCCCAGCACTTGTCCCACAGGGCCCCGTGCATTTCCCAAGCACACACAGGGACGGGGTAGGGACACTGTCCACTGAGGAAATGGGACTCAACCAGCCTGGCCCGGGAGCCCATCAAGGCTGCTGCGTCTCCACCTGGCTAGGGGAGAGGGAAGGGCAGACACAGGGATGCCAACAGGAGACAGTGTGTGACCTGCTGAGTGACGGCAAACCCTGAGCTCTCCGAGCATTCTGGGGTGCAGGCTCACTGTGCCAAACCTTCAGATGACGCTAATCAACAAAGATCCATCAAAAACTATGGGCTTCCCCACCAGAAGGCCAGAGCTGGCAGCCCAGGTAAGCCACCAGGCAGGCCAGCTGCCAAGTCAGGGCCAAGGTGGCCTATGTCTCCTTGAGGGTACCCACAGGGGACAGCCTGGCAGAAAGCACTGTGGGGGAGCTCCAGCTCGCTGCCTTCCCCTTGAGAGACATCCAGACCTGCTACCTACAGGGTATCCAGCACACAGGAGAACCAGCCTCTGGCAGCTCCCACAGCACGTCATGAGCCATCAACTGTCCATGGGTGTGTTGTAGCAGTCAGCTGGGCAGCAACTTAAGTAGGACAGCAGGTGAGTCATCCAGAGCATGCACCCCTGCGGCCCATCCTGACCACGAACATGCACCCCTGCAGTCCATCCTGACCACAGAGCATGCACCCCTGCGGCCCATCCTGACCACAGAGCATGCACCCCTGCAGTCCATCCTGACCACAGAGCATGCACCCCTGCAGTCCATCCTGACTACGAACATGCACCCCTGCAGTCCATCCTGACCACAGAGCATGCACCCCTGCAGTCCATCCTGACCACAGAGCGTGCACCCCTGCGGCCCATCCTGACCACAGAGCATGCACCCCTGCAGCCCATCCTGACTACGAACATGCACCCCTGCAGTCCATCCTGACCACAGAGCATGCACCCCTGCGGCCCATCCTGACCACAGAGCATGCACCCCTGCAGTCCATCCTGACCACAGAGCATGCACCCCTGCAGTCCATCCTGACCACGAACATGCACCCCTGCAGTCCATCCTGACCACAGAGCATGCACCCCTGCAGCCCATCCTGACCACAGAGCATGCACCCCTGCGGCCCATCCTGACCACAGAGCGTGCACCCCTGCAGTCCATCCTGACCATGAACATGCACCCCTGCAGTCCATCCTGACCACAGAGCATGCACCCCTGCAGTCCATCCTGACCACGAACATGCACCCCTGCAGTCCATCCTGACCACAGAGCATGCACCCCTGTGGTTCAGGGCTGGTCCTGTGGCCCACGGATGACACTGCAGCCCAGGGATGGCCATGCAGCCCACCGGGTAGCTGCCATACCCACATGATGCCCACCCCACAGCGCAGGGCCAGTTCGGTCCAGCTCCCTGCTAATTCGCCTCCGAAGGTAACAGTGCAGCCAGGCACTTGGGCCCCTGGATGGAGCCCCAGCGTCCTGGCCCAGCCCTGGCCATCGTGGCCACCTGGAAAGTCAACCAGCCTTCAAAAGAGCTTGGTGCTTCCTTCACTCTCACTTCTCTCTCCCTCATCATGCTGCCTATGAAATAAATATTTTAAAAGAAAACAAGTATAAGCTGTCTGCCCAAATATGTCTTACCCTTTTGAATCAGGCTGTCACTGGCTTGGTTGCACAGCCTCCACTGAAAGATATGGCCTAAGAAACTCCATTTCCAGTTTTTCCTGCCTGGGTGTTATACAGAAATTGTTTTCTTCATTTAGGTTTGCTGCCAGAATACCATGACTCACCATGATCCCTTGTTGCGGAGCACGTGGCGGCCACAGGACGGCACCGAGGCCTCGCTCCTGGCGGCATCCCTTCCCCAGCACGCTCACTGTCACAGCCACACCCGATGGTGGGAGAGGCAGCATTCCCACCCAGAATGTCACCAGCCTTTCCATTCCCAAGCCAAACACCTCCCACTTTACTGACACAAACCTTCTGGCTCCTGGGGCACAAGGCCATGAGAGCAGGTGCCCAGGCCACGATCGCCACCCAGAGGAACACTGCTGGACACCAGCGGCTGCCTGGACTCAGCACCGGGCGGCAGTGACCGGCACGTCCTCCTCCTACACCGAGCAGCTCCCCTAGCCAGATGCTGACCACTGCCACTGTCACTCCCTGACCCCCCCACACACACTTCTCAGCTCTGCCACACCCAGCCGGGATGTCCTGCAGCGCCCTCTGGAGCCCGGCCAGTGTGCAGCCAGAGTCCCGTCAGTGCTGTCCTGTGGTCACCGGTCACCGCACGGAGGCCTGGCAGGCCGGCACAATGCCTGGGAAACACCATGATGGGAGGGAGGGCTCCTTCTGCATCCGGGGCGAAGGACCTTGGGGGACAAGGCGACAGATGGAACAAAGGAACACACAAACAAAAACTACATCCCCAAGACATGAAACGAAGCAGTCACCAGAGGACTTAAGACAGTCAACAGGCTCTGACGTGAGCGAGACTGACGTAATCCAACGTGCTGGCACTAAAACCCGCCCACTGCACCCGACGGAGCCACACTCCTGGGACTGGAACCCAGGTCGTTCCCGCGCGGAGGACGACAGCACTGATCCAGAGCTGCTGGCCTGCAGACACTCAGGACATCACTCACACCACCTCCCATCCAACAGCCCGCGCACTCAGCAGCTTCCGAAGCCGACTGTGACGGGGGCAGAGCCAGCAGACGGGCCAGGAGAGCGGTCATTTCCCGTGGACCACTAAGGCACACGCAGGACTGAAGCAGCCCACTCTCACTAACAGGGTGCGTGGGGAAAGGGCTTCCACAGGGAGTACCTGCCAACTGCCCCACGTCAGGGGTCCAGGGCCAGCACAGGCACAGCGGTGCGGCAGGAGAGGCCCGGGGCAGGCTCCCTGGGCACCCTCCTTGCTGGCCGTCATCAGTGCACAGGCGCACCTTCCCTTAAATTTTCCCCAGAACACACTGCCCCTGGGCACCACGTGAAAGCATCTGCCAGTACTTGTGCCACTCAGCTTCAGCTCACTTTCTCTTGGAGACACATACTACAATATCTACACTCACTTGTTCTTGACTTTTTCTTAATATACATGAGAAGTAATGCCGCACTAGTGAGACAGCTTGCATCACATGAACTATATTATCTCCCCAAAAAAGAAGGGGGAGAAAGAAGACAAGGGAAAGAAAAGCTGCCTTAGGGCCCGGAGTGGTGGCATAGCGAGCTGCTCCTCCTGCGCAGCACTGCAGTCCCATGTGGGCACAGGTTCAAGTTCTGGCCGTTCCACTTCCAATTCAGCCCCCTGCTAAGGGCTGGGACTGCAGCAGAAAACAGCCCAAAGCTTTGGGCCCTGCACCCACAGGCTGAAATTCAGACGAAGCTCCTGGCTCCTGGCTTTCATCGGGCTCAGTCCTGGCCACTGTGACCCGCTGCGAAGTAAACCAGTAGATGGAAGAGCTGTCCCTTCCTCCATCTCTATACCTTCAAGTTTTAAAAATAGAGAAGAAAAAAAAAAAAAAGAGGGAGAGATAGTGTAGGATAATCGTGCTGAGGCAAGTAACCCATTTCCTCAGGTGCTAAACAGGGAGAGCTGGGGCCAGCTCAGCCGTGAGCGGCTCCCAGCAGCACCTCTCCCAGGAAGGGTGGTGGCACAGCACGTGGAACAAGGCCTGCAGCACACGTCACAGCCAAGTGGACGATGCCCCTGCCAGGTGGGCCCGCCAGAGAACAGCAGCAACACACAGGTGCCCACCCACCTGCACAGGCACGGCAACGCCCGGAAAGACAGTGCCAAGTGTGGAACAATCAAGGGGTTCCCGCAGGCTGGGCGGAGGTCAGCTGGGAGGCCTGAGTGGGCATAAGCCGGGCAGAGAACAGCCAGGGGGCTCCCACAGGCCGGGCGGAGGACAGGTGGGAGGCCCCCAGGGGTGTAAGCTGGACGGAGAACAGCCAGGGCCCAGGGGCCCACGGGCAGGGACAGGCTCAGCCCTCTGCCAGGGCACTGCACCGTGCTGAACAGCCTGTGCACCGCACAGCAGACACCGAGCCCCAAGCCTCCTGGTGCTGTTAACTCCACGTGACAGCCCAGCCGGCATACACACCCAGCTCCCGTGTGCGTGTGCCTACGCATACCTCCTCCCAGGACTTCCTGCCCTGGAGACCGGCCATACAACCCGACATTCCTGGTGGTCAGGAGCTCATCTTTGGTCATGAGACCATCTTGCTTCTTGGGTGGCCGACCCAAGCCTACTTCGTTCTGCTTGAGCTCAAACTGCTGCCTGCGAACTTCCCTTGACATTCACGCGACGGGGCGCCGGGGCTGCTGCCTGGCCACAATCTTTCTTCAGGCTTTCTTTTTTTTTTTTTTTAAGAGGAGGAGAGACAGAGAGGAAGATCTTCCGTCCGATGATTCACTCCACAAGTGACCACGGCCGGTGCTGTGCCGATCCAAAGCCAGGAACCAGGAACCTCTTCCAGGTCTCCACACGGGTGCAGGGTCCCTAGGCTTTGGGCCGTCCTCGACTGCTTTCCCAGGCCACAAGCAGAGAGCTGGATGGGAAGTGGAGCTGCCAGGGTTAGAAGCGGCGCCCATATGGGATCCCGGCGTGTTCAAGGTGAGGACTTTAGCCGCTAGGCCATGGCACCGGGCCCTCTTTAGGCTTTCAACTCCAAGCTCCCATCAAGCTCCTCTCAGACTCGGTCCTCCATGAGGCCCTTTGGGGAGGTGGAGCAGTGGCACCTACGGCACCTCCACATCTCAGACTCCTACCCAGGCCCGAGCATTGCGGACCTTGCAGCACTCTCCAAACCTTCATTTACTTGTCCATAAAGTGGGAACACCAAGTCCTGTGCCCTAAAGGGCTTGTTTCTCAGGGCTGACACACACACAAGCACCCCGGAAGCGTGTCCATCATCAGTACGATGCCAACAGGACAAGGCAGCAGGCCAGCGCCAGGGGGCTTGGGGCTGTTCACCTGTCATCCAACTCGGCACCTGAGGCAGCTCATGCCTGGATCTGCTGTTGTTACAGGCACCTTATTAAACTTTTCAGCTGCCATGAACAAAGATACACTACTAGAATCTGTGATGAACAGACTGGGAGAGAAAAAAATTAGTATTTTACTTATTCAACAGCATCAATGAGAAAACCGCAAGTCCACAGTCACGGGGGAAAATAACGAGCAGGTGGACGCAGGCTGGGCGGCTGCGACTCTACGCCCGGGCGAGGGATGCCCACTTCCGGTTCCCAGGGGACCCAGGGCCCTGCTGCCTCAGCGGAGGCAGCCTGGGTTCCAGAGTCCTAGGCTACCCTAGACCAGCCCCAGCAGGTGCAGGATCTGAGCAGTGAACTCTGGCAAGTGGAAGAGTTCTCTCTCCCTTGAAAATCTGTCTCTCTGCCTAGCAAAAAAAAAAAAAAATCTTATAATAATTACCAAAAAATTTCATGCAATTTCTTAGCAACAAATTGGCAACTGGATCAAATACAAAACCACAAATTCTAACATTGACCCAAGACAAAGAAAACAAACCAAAACAAAAAAATCTAAGACTGCCGAAGGGAAA
Source organism: Ochotona curzoniae (assembly GCF_017591425.1). Classification (NCBI taxonomy): domain Eukaryota; kingdom Metazoa; phylum Chordata; class Mammalia; order Lagomorpha; family Ochotonidae; genus Ochotona; species Ochotona curzoniae. Next base: position 900,554 of record NW_024466219.1, on the reverse strand, counting down.
GATGAGCAAAGAACTATGAAAGAACTATAAAAGGACCAGCAAGCCACCGTGGTTTACAGGTGCACCCTGAAGTTCCACTCAAACTATCACACAGAGAAAAAACTGGGGACTGCCAAATTCACCTATAGAATCAGCCTAGGGCCCGGCGTGGTGGCCTAGTGGCTAAAGTCCTTGCCTTGAATGCACCAGGATCCCCTATGGGCACCGGTTCTAATCCCGGCAGCTCCATTTCCCATCCAGCTTCCTACTTATGGCTTGGGAAAGCAGTTGAGGACGGCCCAAAGCCTTGGGACCCCGCACCCACGTGGGAGACCTGGAGGGGGTTCCTGGCTCCTGGCTTTGGATCAGCACAGTACCGGTCCCTGCAGTCACTTGGGGAGTGAATCAGCGGATGGAAGATCTTCCTCTCTGTCTCGCCTCCTCTATGTATATGTGCCTTTGCAATAAAGAAAGAAAGAAATGTTTAAAAAAAAAAGAAAAAGAATCAGCCTAGCCTTAACACCAACAGAAAATCAGCAAAAACCAGCTATGGACCAACTTCACTTATAAATACAAATCTAAACTCATGTAAGCAAAACGTAATTCAATCCATCAAGGACTTACAATAATACTTCATAGGCAAAAAGAGCTTATTTTAGAAATGTGGGAATGTTTCAGGTCATCTTATATGAACACAAAATCCATGACACTCGTAAATTAAAAGGTGGGAAAGCATGGGGCTTTTATTATTCCATCCCACAAGAGCATGCGAGGACTTTTCAGCAGTAACGCCTGAGACACAAAGCAGCGACGCAGGGAGAAGACCAGCACCAATTCTGCAACATTCTGCCCGAAATCCTAGCTAATGCAGAGCAAACGACACAAACAGCAGAAAGAATTTACCATTATCTCAGATGCCATGACTATATCCTGTGATGAGATGCAATCTTTAAAAACACCATTAGCATCAGCACGGATCCTCACGACAGGAAATAACAGGATTTTTAAAACCATACCATCCTTTATGTCAACAAAAGCAATTAAAACACTAAATGACCTCGTTCACAAACACGTTTAACGTTCATTCTTCCATGCTGGCACTTTGTTTCCTAAGACACGAATATAGATTTAGGATCTCTTTTACAACAGTCATCTGTGTGTGTTCACTCAGCGAGAGAGTGACAGAGAACGGGGAAGGTGAGTGGTTCAGGCCCAGGTGCCCATGGCCAGCTCTGGAGAACGGAGCCATGGGTGGACGTGAGGCAGGCAGCTCCACTCAGGCCTCCCACGCGGGGCAGGGCCCCGGGCCCCGAGCCGACCCAGCGCCTTCCCAAGCACACCAGCGGCAAGCCACATGGCCAGAGGAGCAGCCAGCCTTAGCCAGCACCCCCATTCTGAAGGCTGGCGCTCTCAACCCAGAAGCAGCGCGGCTGGGCCTCCGTGGAACAGGCACAGCTGAAGCAGCTCTGCACTGGGGCCTGTGCGGCTAGCAAGCGAGCCTGTTAATGGTCAGGCCCAGAGCTGAAATTCACTTATTTTACCTTACAGCACACATCTGACATTCAGCATACCTTCCATTTTGACCAACAAAAACAAGAGTCTCCAGCTGGAGAACCCAAAGTTTTGGTTCGCTTTTTAAGTCTCCAGTGCCCAACCTGGGGGAAGAAGCATGAAGCAGGGACAGCATCTGCCTTAAGACTCTGAAAACAAAGAGCCGCTGTGGGGGAGGGCTCCTTCAGGGCCTCTGTGTGTGGGGGAGGGCTCCTTTATGTCCCTGCTACGGAACCAGCTGGGTGGGAGACTACAGGGCACTACAGGCCCAGAGCAGAACAAGGCCAGGTCAGGAGCACATCACAGCAGGTAGACGGCGCACAGAAGGTCTCAGGAGCTCGAGGCGGCTGTTAACTCAGAAGCAGGCATCCACGGAGAATCAAGATCAGACGCATAGGACTCCCCAAGATGACTGTGACTACTAACACTGAACCGCCACAAAGTGGAACCCCGTTGGCTTTCCAATAGCGAAGGGACTGGTCTCCTCTCTCTCTCTCTCTCTCTCTCTCTCTCTCTCTCTCTCACACACACACACACACACACACACTTCCTTTAAAGCTTTATCAAGATTTAAGTATCAGCTAATGAGGATAGAGAAGGAATTATAGGACCACCAAAAAATACTCAATCCCTAAAAATAACTCCTAACTTGACTCCTGAGCCCGGGAATTCACGAGCTGGAAATGACCGCCTGCTGCAGCGCAGGGACGGCGCTCGGGAAAACGCGTCAGAACTGCTCTTCCACATCTCAAACGCAACACGCATTACCTGGCTGAGAATTCAGAGCACGTAACACATTCAACACAAAGAAAAATCTGGGCCACCGATAGTAAACAATTTACAAACCAGACATTTTTAACTCCTCTCACTATTGTCTAGGCTGGTCTCTCACCCAACATTTCCCCAGATTTAAAACAGGAAAACAAAGATTACCTTGGTGAAAGGACAGGGAGAGGAGAGGCCAGCCCGGGGTTGGCTCTGTCTCCACCAGGCCGTGCTTCTAACTTCAATTTTCTCTGCAGAGAAAATCTCGACTCTAAAGAACAAAGTGCAATTAGTGTACAGGTCTAAGAAAGTACATTATTTAGCTTTCACTAAAGTTAAAAAAAGATCCTAAACAGAAAAAGATTGAAATAACTCTTTCTTGGGTTACATAATGCCAGTCACCACAGTAACACTGTGTCCTCTGAAGCCCTTCTTCAGATAATTACCAAAAGGCACCAAGTTTCCTGTGCTGCCTGACAGGGAGCCAGCTCAGCTCAGCACAAAGCCGCTGCTGACTTGAGCCCGGCCACCTGGGTCACCTGCTCGCACGGCTTCTGCACCAGGAATCCTGGGGCAAGCACCCGGCTTATCCTAAGAAACACGAGACCCACTCTATTCCTGAACCTTCTCACACACACACAGAGCAACTGTACAAAGTCCCCAGAAAATGAAAATCAAAGATACGTTCGCCCAAGGGAAAGAATTTTGAAATGGGTGCACAGCTTTTCTGTAACACACATCTCTGATGAATTTTTTGCAGACCCTTCCTGCACAGGAATTTCAACATATTTATGCCCCAACGATGGACTGTGCCGGGCCCTGTACTTGCTAGTACACACAAGAATCTGGTCTGGGAACACCTCAGATAAAGTCTCTTTGGAGACCTCCCCAATCAAACTGCCGGACTCAGATCCCTAACCATGAAAAGACAAAGGTCAGAACAAGTCAGTCAACTACCTCAGCCATATGTTGGCAGTGAAAAACTGGGCAAATGGAGACTCTAAGATGGACTATGTCAACCAGTGGACTCTTCAGCGACCTCATCGTGCTTGGAGTGGCGAGACTGGCAGCAATTCATAACCATTTAACTACCAAAACCACTTGAGCAAGACCCTCTGAGCATGCCCCCATCCGGGACCTGGGTGGGAGACTGGGTGGGACTTCTCTCTTCATATCCCCCTTGACCTCAGATACATGAAGGAAACAATGTGAAACTAATAGTCTTACCCATTTTCCTGTAGCCCTTGAAACTTTTTACCCTAATTAACTATGTAAAGATTGTCAAAATATAATAAAAAAGCATAAAAAGGATATTTGTGCCCCAGAACAAACTAACCATCTGTTCCATTTGCATCAGCTGTGCAAGGTCCCCTGTGTATACACACACCATGCCGAGAACACGCCTGCTCTGCCAGCCGGCCGTGTTCACCGCTGCTCTCTCTGGTGTAGCCCTCCACAACTCTCACCTGCCCGGGGAAAGAGCTGATGGGGACCGCCTCTGCGCTTCACACCTTACGGTGTCTGGGCGAGCAAAAGACCATGAAGCGAATGGCGCAGGTAACAGGCACCATCCCCGCGTGCAGCCGTCAACACCAGCACCTGTCGGGGAGGGTGAGGACCTGGCCTAGCACCTGTCCAGGCACACCCTCCACCCAACCCGGTCACAAGACGCAGGGTCAAGATGTAAGAGCCCAGCCTGGCACAGGTGAAGCACAACACGCTGCAGGACGGTACATAGGGCACACCGCACATGACAGGGCCGCACCCAGACAGGGCCGCACCCAGACAGGGCCGCACCCGGACAGGGCGGCACACGGACAGGGCGGCACCCGGACAGGGCCGCACACGGACAGGACGGCACACAGACAGGGCGGCACCCGGACAAGGCGGCACACGGACAGGGCCGCACCCAGACAGGGCCGTACACGGACAGGGGCACACGGACAGGGCGGCACACGGACAGGGGCACACGGACAGGGCGGCACACGGACAGGGCCGCACCCAGACAGGGCCGTACACGGACAGGGCCGCACACGGACAGGGCGGCACACGGACAGGGCCGTACCCAGACAGGGCGGCACACGGACAGGGCCGCACACGGACAGGGGCACACGGACAGGGCCGTACCCAGACAGGACGGCACCCGGACAGGGCCGCACACGGACAGGGCCGCACATGGACAGGGGCACACGGACAGGGCGGCACCCGGACAGGGCGGCACACGGACAGGGGCACACGGACAGGGGCACACGGACAGGGCCGTATCCGGACAGGGCAGCACACGGACAGGGGCACACGGACAGGGCCGTACCCGGACAGGGCGGGACACGGACAGGGGTACCCAGACAGGGCGGCACACGGACAGGGGCACACAGACAGGGCGGCACACGGACAGGGCCGTACCCGGACAGGGCGGCACACGGACAGGGCCGCACACGGACAGGGCGGCACACGGACAGGGGCACACGGACAGGGCGGCACCCGGACAGGGCGGCACCCGGACAGGGGCACACGGACAGGGCCGTACCCGGACAGGGCGGCACACGGACAGGGCGGCACCTGGACAGGGCGGCACCCGGACAGGGGCACCCGGACAGGGCGGCACACGGACAGGGGCACACGGACAGGGGCACACAGACAGGGCGGCACCCGGACAGGGGCACACGGACAGGGGCACACGGACAGGGCGGCACCCGGACAGGGCGGCACACGGACAGGGGCACACGGACAGGACGGCACACGGACAGGGCCGCACCCGGACAGGGCCGTACACGGACAGGGGCACACGGACAGGGCCGTACCCGGACAGGGCGGCACACGGACAGGGCGGCACCCGGACAGGGCAGCACCCGGACAGGGGCACACGGACAGGGCGGCACCCGGACAGGGCGGCACACGGACAGGGGCACACGGACAGGGCCGCACATGGACAGGGGCACACGGACAGGGCGGTACGTGGGGTGTAGGGAGGACATTGTACCCTAGAAGGTCAGCGCGCACAGGATTGCAGTTGATTGGACAATATCTGTGTGATAAACAACTGAATGGGCGCCTTTTGTGTGACTGACTGGATAATATTTGCATGAGAACAACCGAATGACTACCTTTTGTATACCTGATGGGATTCATTGGTATAAGAACAGTTGAGTGGACAGCATGTGGGTGAGAACACTTGGTGGAACATACAAGACAAAAGGACTTCCAAACAAAAGCATAGGAACAGTTGATGGGTTTGTTGATGAGCTCAATACCTCCACCCTAATCCTATACGACCCTCAGTGTATAAAGTCTGATCCCCTAATAAATTTCGGCTATTGATCATCAGTCAGTAGTCCAAGTGTGTTATTATCGGCTCCGTGCACCAAGTCCATCGCTGCAGGACAGCTATAATGTGGAATTCCACACGGGCAGAATTGCCTCACATACGGGATAGGCTGCACCCAGTCAGGGCCACACATGGGGAGGACTGTACATGGAGGACAGCCACAGACCGGGCCACACAGGGATGGGCCACCATGGGGAGGACCACACGTGGACAGGGCCACACCTGGCAGGCTGCCGCTCGCCCTGGCCTTTCCACCCCGCCACTCGAGTGGCACACACATGGTGCCAGCCCGAAGCCCCGCCCTCGTGCAGCGTTCCTGCCCCCGAACATTGATTGACTCGCCCAAGCTCCGCGCCCGGCCGCACGGCCAAACGTCGCCAAGTTCACGCCGCCGACAGATACCGAGGGGGGCACGGGCGACTCGCGCGGCTGCCTCCCGGCGCGCTCGGCCAGCGATGGCGCTTTTTCCTCCTCAGCCCGGGGCCCCCGCGGGCCGGGCGGCGTCCAGCGGCCGGGCGGCGTCCAGCGGCCGGGCGGCGTCCAGCGGCCGGGCGGCGTCCAGCGGCCGGGCGGCGTCCAGCGGCCGCGGCGCGCGCATCCCGGGGCCCTCAGCCCGCTCCTGCAACCTCCCGCGTTTCCAAGGGAACGCCGGGTCACGTGACGCGCGGCCCGCCCCTGCCCGCGCAGAGCCGCGCCTGCGCGCTGGGGGCGGGCGGCGGCCTCACGCGTGCGCAGAGCGGCGCAGGCCGGCCACGCCCCGGAGCGGAAGCGGGAAGCGAGTGGGCGCGGGGGGCGCGCGGAGGCCGCGGGGATGGCGAAGAACACGGTGTCGTCGGCGCGCTTCCGCAAGGTGGACGTGGATGAGTACGACGAGAACAAGTTCGTGGATGAGGAGGACGGCGGCGACGGCCAGGCGGGGCCCGACGAGGGCGAGGTGGACTCGTGCCTGCGGCAATATCCTTGGGGGCGGCTGGCCCCGGGCTCCCCGATCCTGGGCGCGCGTCGGCTGGGCTGGGGGCAGCGGGAGTGACCCCGGGGAAGGGCAGGGGTCACCGGGGAGGGCTGGGGGCAGCGGGAGGGACCCCGGGGAAGGGCAAGGGGCAGCGGGAGTGACCCCGGGGAAGGGCAGGGGGCCCCGGGGAGGGCTGGGGGCAGCGGAAGAGACCCCGGGGAAGGGCAGAGGTCCCCGGGGAGGGCTGGGGGCAGCGGGAGTGACCCCGGGGAAGGGCAGAGGGCCGAGGCCTCGGGGTTGGGCTGGGCTGGGGACAGCGGAAGTGACCCCCCAGGGAAGAGCTGTGAATCCCAAGAAAGCGGTGGAGACCGGGGACCAAGGGGCGACTCGGGGAAGGCAGCACCACGGAGTGGTGTTCCTGTTTCCTTTTCGCATATTTGAATATTCATAACTGAGTTGGCATTTGCACCGGCGGGGCTGGGTCGTGGGTGTGGGCGGGTAGACGGGCTGGTGAAGCTGCAGCTGCTCTTGGAGCACTGGCCTGCCCCTGTGCGCCCCCCACTCTGGGACCCCGCCCCGGGCAACCCCTCTGCGCCCCCCACACCCTGGGACCCCACCCCGGGCGACCCCTCTGTGCGCTCCCTTCTCAGCATGCCGCCTCCAGGCTGGGTGGTTCACGCAGGTCTGCAACCTTCACACGGGCTCACCGTGGGAGGCTGAGCTGGTGACAGGTTCAGGCCTCCCACAGCTCTTAGGGAAGCTGCGCTGCGCCTGGGGCTGCACAGACAGGTCGTGGGCGGCCCCTCATCCCTTTAGGGGCATGACTGGTGCTGCCGGCTCTGATTGGCTTCCTTGCCTGGGGCTGCAGCTCAGGCCTCATGCGCTGGGTGTGGCTTCCCACACTGAAGCACCAGGGGAGCAAAAATGCCACACAAGTGGGCTGCCCTCTGGGCAGAGCGGCTACAGTGAACCGCGTGGAGGAGGCTCAGTTTGTTTCAGTGGGCCACCTTTGGGCAGCCTGGTCCTCAGTGTCCTGTGCTGACCCAGTGCCAGGCCCCACAGCTGCCCTCACTGTTCCTTAACTTGCCGCACAGGGAACATGACAGCCGCCCTGCAGGCCGCGCTCAAGAACCCCCCCATCAACACCAAGAGTCAGGCTGTGAAGGTGAGTCGCACCCCGCTGCCCTGCACCGCACCTCACCACCCCACCCTGCTGGCCACTGCCTGCCCCGCACCACACGTTATAGCCCGGGACCCCCCTCACGGCCTGACCCCACTGCACACCTCACTAGCCCTCACACGGCCTGACCTGCACCTCAGCGCCCCACCCCGCCCCACCCTAGGCTGGGTGTGTGTCAGGAAGTGATTCAGCTCCCGGCGGGGTTGATGGGGGAAGCGCTGCGGTGCTGGCCACACGCTGAGTCCAGAGGTAGAGAGATCTTTCCTGTGTGTCTCGGGGAGACTATTCTGGCTGGGTTTAGGCGAAGGCTTCTGGAATAAAACTTGAGAAAGACCCCTGAATGGCTGTTGGTGCTGCCTGGGGTGGCCACAGCTCAGATCGACATGCCAGCCTCAGGCCCACGCGCCTGCTGGGCCCCGGGAGGCTGCCATGCGCGGCTGTCCCAGCCCAAGGCCGGGCATTCTGGGAGTAACAGCAGGTGGGATTTCTCTGTCACCTTCAAAACTGATCTGAATGTCGGATTTTGCTTTTTCTTTTAATTTTATGTAAAGATTCAACATAAAAACCACTCAGTACTCATAGTACTACTTTTTGGTGTTACCGTTTGTTACAGTTTTCATGTGACTGTTTCTGCAAAAATGAGACTTACTGGCTTTTGTCATGCTTGTGGCAGTGTGCACACCTCGTCCTGGTCACGTGGGGCGAGTGGGGCTTTTCTCCTCTTTCACGGCTCTGAGATTTTGGAAAGCCAGTTCCTTTAAACACACTACGAGGTGAATCACCACCTCGTACCTTGGGTACTGGTGCAGCTGCCCAGGCCTTCCCTGTGGCGCCACCCTGGACGCAGCTGCCGCGCAGGGACGCTGATTGGGTTTTTTTTCTTTATCCTTTTTTTTAAAGTTATGTTTTTGACAATCTTTACATAGTTAATTAGGGTAAAAAGTTTCAAGGGCTACAGGAAAATGGGTAAGACTATTAGTTTCACATTGTTTCCTTCATGTATCTGAGGTCAAGGGGGATATGAAGAGAGAAGTCCCACCCAGTCTCCCACCCAGGTCCCGGATGGGGGCATGCTCAGAGGGTCTTGCTCAAGTGGTTTTGGTAGTTAAATGGTTATGAATTGCTGCCAGTCTCGCCACTCCAAGCACGATGAGGTCGCTGAAGAGTCCACTGGTTGACATAGTCCATCTTAGAGTCTCCATTTGCCCAGTTTTTCACTGCCAACATATGGCTGAGGTAGTTGACTGACTTGTTCTGACCTTTGTCTTTTCATGGTTAGGGATCTGAGTCCGGCAGTTTGATTGGGGAGGTCTCCAAAGAGACTTTATCTGAGGTGTTCCCAGACCAGATTCTTGTGTGTACTAGCAAGTACAGGGCCCGGCACAGTCCATTGCCCCAATCAGCTTGTTGTTGCAATTACTGGGTTGGTTCTGTTTCCAGCCCTGTCTTCCACATGAACCAATGGGTGTTGCAGTCCAGTCTGGTTCTGCCCAGCACATACTCGGCCCTCACATAAACCAGTGGGAGCTGCAGCCTAGTCAGAGTCACCCACAATAACCCCCACCAGGCCTGCCCTCTACCCCAGTTTGCCAGTGTGTGCAGCAGACTAGTCAGGTCTGTCCCACATCCCGCTCAGCTCTCACACGTGGGATGCTGATTGTTTTTTTGTTTTTTTTTAAAGATTTATTTATTTATTGGAAAGTCAGATATACAGAGAGGAAGATCTTCCGTCCGATGATTCACTCCCCAAGTGAGCACAATGGCCGATGCTATGCCGATCTGAAGCCAGGATCCAGGAATTTCTTCTGGGTCTCCCACATGGGTGCAGGGTCCCAAGGCTTTGGGCCGTCCTGGACTGCTTTCCCAGGCCACAAGCAGGGAGCTGGATGGAAAGTGTGAGCTTCTGGGATTAGAACCGGAGCCCATATGGGATCCTGGCGCTTTCAAGCTAAGGACCTTAGCTGCTAGGCCATGCCGCCAGGCCCAGGATGCTGATTGTTAAAGGACGGGCCCAGTGGCCGGCAGTCATCGGCACCCGGTCTGTGCTCGGGAGGATCCTGTGGCTGGTGGCCAGCGGTTATCAGTGTCCCATCCAAGCTCAGGAGGCCCCGGTGATGCTGGCCTTCGGCACACCCTCCAAGCCTGGAAGGCTCCTGCAGCCAGTAGCCCTCTGAGCCCGGGAGGTCCCTCCGGTCAGCAGTATTTGATGATAGCAGGTGGCTACACTCCACCACCAAGAGGGCACATTGCCTTGGTTTCAGCACCGTGGGGACGTTGCTGAGATGGCGCTGTCCACTTTGTGCTTTGGGTGGGGTGCTTGCTGTCCTGCCTTGTGGGCAGGAGGCAGACATTTCTCTTAGTGGGAGATTGCACAGCCCTTCAGCGGAAGGTTGTGAAAGGTGGAGGCCACCCACAGGGCAACTCGGCGGGTGGACAGTCAAGAGGACAGTGACTAGGCGTCTCCTTCATATGGTGGCACGGATAAGACTGAATGGGGTGCCCTAAGGAACGCCCCTGCGTCTCGAGTGGCTCTAGACAAGTTTCCTTAACATTTCAAAATGAGGGGCTCGGCGCGGTGGCGCAGTGGTTAAGGTCCTCACCTTGCACCCCCGGGATCCCATATGGGTGCTGGTTCTATCCCGGCAGCCCAGCTTCCCTTCCAGCTCCCTGCCTGTGGCCCAGGAAAGCAGTCGAGGACGGCCCAAAGCCTTGGGACCCTGCACCCACGTGGGAGACCTGGAAGAGGCTCCTGGCTTTGGATCGGCATAGTATCGGCCATTGCGCTCACTTGGGGAGTGAATCATCGGATGGAAGATCTTCCTCTTTGTCTCTCCTCTCTGTATATCCGCCTTTCCAATAAAAAAAATAATAAAAATAAATCTTTAAAAAAAAATTTCAAAATGACGATGTGTTTAAGAAAAACCACTTCTGAAGATGGTTCGGGAGGAGTTACCGGTCAGCGTCCATGTTCTCCTGGGCCTTTTACATTGAGAAACAAGATACCGAGTGTGGTTTGACTCACTGTCGTGTTGCCCCGTGACTGCCCTGCTGCTGCCCTCTCGCTTCCCAGGGAGGGTCGGTGGCCCTCCAGCCCTGGCACCCCCTACCCGTCTGTCTGAAGTGCTTTGCAGAGACACCCCACGGTGTGCCCTGCAGAGTGGCCTCAGGGTGGCCTCTGTCCCCAGGACCGGGCAGGCAGCATCGTGCTCAAGGTGCTCATCTCCTTCAAGGCCAGCGACATCGAGAAGGCCGTGCAGTCCCTGGACAAGAGCGGCGTGGATCTCCTCATGAAGTACATTTACCGCGGCTTCGAGAGCCCCTCCGACAACAGCAGCGCCCTGCTGCTGCAGTGGCACGAGAAGGTACGCAGGGTGGGCCCTGGTGCCGCGGGCACAGGCCGGGCGCTCGGCAGGCGCGGTCTGCGCAGTGCTGCGCCATGACCAGAGGGTCCCAGCCGCAGCCTGTGGGCACCCCAAGAAGACAGGACTCTGCAGGAGCACACGCATGAGCCCCCAGCCCCGCAGGGCCCGGCGGGGGCCGTGGGGTCCCAGGCTCCGGTGCGCACGACGCTCGTGGCCAGCTTGCTCAGTGGGAGCCCTGTTACCGAGGTCTGTACTTACGTTATAGGGGCGTCAAGGTTGTTATTTCCATTGCTTCATCTAGGAGCTCGTTAAGTTCCCTGTTTCACAGTTTAGTGTTGAAAAAAGGAATCAGGGAAAAATCAAGAATTATTGAGTTCTTTTTCCGTTTACATGTATTTTTTAGTATCAGCAGATGCTGGCAGCACCATTCATCCACAGAAAAATATCTTTGTGAGAGTCTGAGCTTTGGGTTGAAAGTTGGTCGGTCTTTTCCACACATACAAGCCAGCCGTGTAGCAGAAGTGGCTGCAGGTAGAAAGTGTATTCCCCAGCAGTCACGTAGTTCCCCAAACTCAGTTTATTTGAAAAGGCCGAGAAGTGTGCAGGGAGACACACACGTTGGCCGGAGGTCAGCAGGGCAACTACGTCCCCTCCTGCATCGTCGGGGGAGCTGGGCTCGTGTGTGGATCCCACCCTCAGAGCCTCTCAGGTCCTGCCCGGCAGGGAGTGGTGCTGCCCGGGGCTCTGCAGACCCCAGCGTGGGGGCAGTTGGGGGCCATGCTGTTGGTAAGTCTTCATGTCTTCTAGCGTCACAGCCAGCTGCCAGTCCACCCATTCGGGCACACCTCCTGCTCCTGTGTGCCTGGTTGCCACCCCCCACATGTTTCCCACCTCGCCATGAGAAGGTTCTCTGAGATCCATGTCTGCCGTGTGCTCCGGCCCAGGGTGTGCAGTGCCCTCTCCCACCCGTGTCCTGTGTCCCGCAGGCTGAGTGTACACACCACTCAGGCTTGCTCAGGTCTGTCACTCCCCAGACCGCACGAGTGTCCCTCCCTCCCAGTGGTACCCTCAGTGCCCGGGGGTGCTCAGGCATTAGGGGCAGAGTATTCCAAGGTCCCTGCCTACTAAATAGCTAAGAGCCTTGGGCGGAGGCCTGCTCCTGAACGTGGAGGATCCATCCATGTGCTTTGGGGTCCCAGTGAGGTCAGCACGCCCACTGTGGTTGAGGAGCTCAGGCTTGAGGTGCTTCACAGCGTTCGGAAGCAAGACTGGCAGTGACCTGGCCGACAGTGTGAGTTGGCAAGGACAGGCCCCAGGTCCTGTTGTTACCAAGCAGAGGTGCAGGGAGGCCCCGCTGCATGCGGCCACCCTGGGTAGCACCATCAGCATCGTGTTGGGTTCTGTTTTCAGGCACTAGCCGCAGGAGGAGTGGGCTCCATCGTTCGTGTCCTGACCGCGAGGAAGACTGTGTAGGCCTGCGGGAACTGGCTGCCTGCCGGGGAGTGGGAGCTGCTGGTACAAAAACCAACCCATCAAATGCCATCTCTGCCCTGTGGGTAGCGTCCCTCCTCCACTTAGCTTGCTTCTTTTCATGTCTGTCAAGATTGCATATCGAGGTTCCTTCATGAGAACTGGGGTGATACGGCCCGAGCCATGCTTCCCGCATGGTTGCTTCATCTCAGCGCGTTGAGTGATGTGTGTCCGTCTGTCTGTGAGACTGCCTGCCTGCAGTGCCTGCCACCTGCAACGCACCATCGGCTAGGCTTTGTTGTAACGAGTTAGAGATCTGATCAGAATTGGAGGCCAGTTTCCTAATTCACTGCTAGTCAGGAAGTGATTCGTTACAAAAAAAAAAAAAAAAAGAGCCTTGCAGCTCTGACATTGCAAAATTGGGCTCTGCCTCCCCTGTGTAAGCACGGTGTGGTTCAGGGAGCACTTGCCAGGCCACGGCAAACTGGGCTGTGTGTGTCCTTGCACAGCTGCCCTTGCCAGCCACCCCCAAGTCACACCTGGTCTGTGGGCTGCACGTCTGCAGTGGGGCCGTGGGCCTCCCCTGGTGGGACTGTGTCCTCTGACGTCCTGGGTCCCCTGCCAGTGCTCACGGGAGCTGCTTGGCACACCATCCCCCAGGTTCTTCGGGGAGCTGGGCTCCCAGAAGGCTGCATCGCCGTCCAAACAGGTACCCATCCTGGGCTCCAGCTCAGTGCACTCTTTCACATGGCACACAACAGTAACAGCAGATTGCTTGCTTTGTTAGACTAACTGGTTCTCAGCAACTGACTGGTGCTTGTAAAGTTATGTAGTCTCTCGAAAGAGTGTCCAGCATAGCTGGCCAAGGGGGAGGTCAGTGCGCGTTGCGTGTTCAGATTCCACGCCAGTCTCCCCACTGACCTAGGCTCAGATGGCAGTGGAATTCTAGAGACTCGCTGTTTTTGATACCTGCTTTTTGTTTTGTAAAAACGATAAACTTAAGAAAATAAAATGTCAGTGTTGGGTAGTCCTTCCTCTCACTTTAATCTTAGGAGTGCGTCGTTCATTGAAACGCCCCTTGGTGAGGACCGACCCAGTGGGTTCCTGCAAGCAGAGCTGCACCAGATGGCAGAGGATGGAGCAAGGCAAGGCCTGCGCGCTGTCGCGGCCTTGGCAGCCTGGCCCCAGCCCCGGGCTGCAGGGTCCAGCAGCTGCCATCCACTCTTGAATTTGTCCATTTCTCCAATGTCTTGAGTCTCTGTTGGCCTGTGCTCACAGAGAGGCAGACTGCAGTGGGAATTGCAGCTTGCCCACCCGCTGGATGAGCGAGAGCCCTGGGTCCACAGGAAGCCCCCTCCTGGGCCTTGCAAGACCACAGCACAGCTGGGAGTGCCGTGTCCTGGGGCGGCGTCAGCTGGAGAAACAAATCTGAGGACAGGACCTGGGGACGCAGGCGGGCTTCCCTGAGTGCCCGTGGTTCTGTAGTCCAACAGGGAAAGCAGGGTGCAGGTCACGGTCAAGTGATGGCAGGCTGATACATTAAGGAAACCCCTTAACAGGTGAGATCAGTGCCACCCTTCACCCCAGGACCAGCGCTGTGGGCCGAATGCCCTTGCCTGCAGTCCCGGTGCTTGCTCGAGCAAATACCCCAATTACTGGCCTCCCTGCCAATCTTCTTTTTTTTTTTTTTTTTTTTTAATTCAAAGTTTTAGATGTCAGTTGCATGTCTACTGCCCATTGCATGGTCTAGGCTCCATTCCCCCTGCACCTGGCAGCTCTGGACCTCTGTCCAGCTCAGGTGCATGGCCCCTCTTCAGGGACACCTGGCATAGATCAGGGCCTTGCCATCAGCTAGAGAAGCTGCGGCCATGATCCGCACATGGCTCCTGGCGTGGTGTGCTTCACATTGGCCTGTAGGAGGATCTGGGTGTCTGGGGACCCGGCAGGTTTCCACTCCATGACCTTCAGCAGATGATGTAACTGTGTGATCCTGGGACAAGGCAAGTGCATAGACGGTGCTGCCTGAAATGAAGCCAAGATGTAAGATCGGGACTGTGGTGGTCACCTTTCACCACGGTGCACGGTGGCCCACGACGCAGCAGTGGCACCCAGCTGCTCCCAAGTCTCCTGCTGGCTCAGCTGAGGGTGCAGACCAACCTCCAGGGGGCTGAGGCATGGCCTCAGGAGGCAAACCTGGGGAGCTGACACCACATGTATCCCTATGGGCCAGACAGACCTTGGCCACTGGCAGGGTTAAGGTGTGGACCCACAGGCAGCCAGATGAGCTGCAATCCTCACCATCTCCAGGCACCTCTGCTTGTCTGCAAAGAACAAAGCAAAATGCAACAGCTGTTGTCACCCCTGTTGGGTCATCAAGGCCAGCGCACTCGAGCCTTCACAGGGGTCACTGGGAGCCCCCAGGGCTGTCTGCACATGTGCCCGCATCACTAGTGTAACAGACTGCTCTAAGTCTTGGCTTGGTTTGGACCTGCACCACGGAATTCTGCCGGGAAAGAGTTCATGCGATCATCTCCCTCCCAAGAGTCCCATGGATCAATACTGACGCACCAGAAGGGCAATAGCAATAGATGGATGGAGAAGTTCACACACCGGCATGTTCCAGACAGGCGACTGGCTGCGAGCACGTTGCCAGCCTGTGACAAGTCCCTGTCTCCAAGGGAAGGCCCTGTGAGCCGTAGACACGCGCAAAGCGTTACAGGAGAAATTTCCCTGGTCCTCACCAGCAGTGAGGCTGTGTGGGTCTCAACACCAGCCCAGCCCAGCAGCCTGCTCAGGGGCAGAGCCTTGGGGCCCTGGCTGTGGCCAGTTCTTGGAGGTTGAGCTCAGGTGGGCAGAGCTGAAGGGCCATCACAGTGTCCCTGTCATAACCACTTGTGATCAGTCCTGTGAAGGGACGGCTGTGGGGGTCATTGCCTCTCACCTAAACAATGGAGCCCCACCGTGCAGCATGGGAGGTCCTGGCATGGAGGGATCAATTCTCAGCATTGGAGCAAATGCAGGGCAGGCAGTTGGCTCAAGGACTGTCTCCCCCGTTCACCTGCATATCCTGTCTGCCCTAGACTGCAGACCCACCCTGAGTGGCTGTGGCACATGGTACAAGAGGTGGGGTGGCAGGCAGATGGCACTGGACCGTACATGGCGACTTGTGCCTGACCCCTTCTCACTTCGCAGTCATGACCACTCCCTTGCACCTGGGAGGAAGCAGGGATTCAGCAGTTCAGACGCAGCTCTGAGGCCTGCCCCATGGTTCAATAGACTAATCCGCCACCTGCAAACGCTGGCATCCCAAGTGGGCGCCAGTTCATGTCCCAACTGCTCCACTTCCCATCCACTCCCTGCTCACGGCCTGAGAAAGCAGTAGAAGACAGCCCAAACCCTTGGGACCCTGCACATGCATGGGAGACCCAGAAGAAGCTCCTGGCTCCTGACTTTGGATCAGCTCAGCTCCAGTCTTTGAGGCCACTTTGGGAGTGATCTTTCTCCCTTTCCGCATCTCTGTAAATCTGCATTTCCAATAAAAATACACTCTTGTGCCCTTGGGATGCCCACAGCATAGAGAGCCCAGGAACCGACAGTGCAGATCATGGCGGCTCAGCCACTGAGCTGCTGCACCCGCCATGGATGGCATCTGGCTGCCCCTTGGTGGACAGGGCACTGAGCCTGGCAGCTGCATCTGCCTGGACCAAGCCTGGAGGACACCCTGAAAGCTGTCCTGTCCCTGAGCCGATCTGGCCCAGGGCACCAGGAACTGGAGATGTGGCTGTGCCTGCTGCCTGCACAGGCCCGGGAGAAAGCGCATCTATGTCACTGGGCATTTCGGTGCCGCCCTTGTCTCAGTCCGCAGTTCCAAGCTTAGAGCTGAGCTGTACAGCAGGAGTGGTCAGGAGCTGGCCAAGCCACCATCTGCCATGCCTGCAGCCCCTATGGCTGCAGCTTCAAGTCCCGGCTGCTCCACCTCCCATCCAGCTCCCTGCTATTGGCCTGGGAAAAACAGTGGAAGATGGCCCAAGTGCTAGGGCCTCTGCACCCACGGGAAAGACCCAGAAGAAACTCCTGACTCCTGGCTTTGTCCCAGCACTAGCTGTTGCAGCCATCTGAGGAATAAACCAGAAGGAAGAAGATATCTCTTTCAAATAAATAAAACGTTTTTTTAGGAAAAGCTTGGACACCTGTGTCTGACTCCAGCCCCTGAGGCTTTCCTCATTGGCATTCTTGAACACAGGGCTCCTGATCCCCTCCCCTGTTTGCATGTTACAGCCCATCTCACTTCTGTACCCCTAAATGCGACTCAGGACACACAGAGTGGGGCCGGGCATCCCTCACTCGCCCTTCCGACACCTACCAACCATCTGCCAAAAAAGGAAGCGTAAGAACTTCTCCAGCCCACCTCTCACCATGCTCAGAAACAGGGTCTCTGCCTGGCCTGAGCATGGGATCAGTCTGAGGGCCCAACTGACCATCCCTGGGCCTTGGTACCAGAACTGGCAACAGCAAAGGAAGCTGATCAGGCTCTGGTTCCTCCTCCCCGCTGGGTGCAGAGGCTGGGAGCTAGGAGCTGGGGGCTAGGGCTGGGAGCTAGGAGCTGGGGGCTAGGGCTGGGAGCTGGAGCTGGGGCTAGGGCTGGGAGCTGGGGCTGGGATCTGGAGCTGGGGGCTAGGGCTAGGGCTGGGAGCTGGGGCTAGGGCTGGAATCTGGAGCTGGGGCTAGGGCTAGGAGCTGGGGGCTAGGGCTGGGATCTGGAGCTGGGGCTAGGGCTGGGAGCTGGGGCTAGGGCTGGGATCTGGAGCTGGGGCTAGGGCTAGGAGCTGGGGGCTAGGGCTGGGAGCTGGGGCTGGGAGCTGGGGCTAGGGCTAGGAGCTGGGGGCTGAGAGTGGGTGTCAGAAGTGTGGAGCAATCAGCTGAGGTGTAGCAGCTAGCTAGGCACTGGGATCCAGGGAAGCTTTCTTTCAGAGCAAGTATAGTGGAAACTACTGCTAGAGGGGCCTCTGGGTGGTCTCATGGTGTCACTCATAGCAACGGGCACAGCAGTCTACCAAGAGCCTGCAGGTGGCACTGTGGCTGGGGTGTACCACGACTCATCTGAGGGCACCTCACTTGACCTCTGGCTTCCTGCTGATGTGCCTGGAGAGTGGGAGTCGATGTCTAAGGACGTGAGTTGGGAGGCCCCAGTGGGGCTGCTGGCTCCTGGCCGTTACGGGCAGTCGGGTATAGGTTGAACCAGCAAATGGAGGGGCTGTCTACCTCTCTATGTCACGCTGGCTCACGGCTGAGGAACGGCTCAGCCCAGCCTCCCGTGTGAGCGCTCTGCTGACAGAGGCCAGAGCCAATGTGAATGTATTTGCTCCAGGAGACATGACTTCACAGCATGTGGCTCGAATGGTACCAGAGGGAACTGCTGCACATCGAACCTCTCTCCCCCTCAAATCAACAACTCTCAAACCACTCGGTTTAAAGTGTGAACATGTGACATGAAAACATGAGCCGGAACCAGGACTGAGCAGTGTGTGGGACCAGAAGCTAAGCCCATCCCTTCCACTGACTTGTGGCTTCAGGGGGCCCTCACTGTATTAGGGTATCCAGGGGTCCTGGGCTCAGGGTACGGGGACTAAGAGCAGGACAGGCGAGCATCATCTGAGAACAGTCACCCCAGGTGGCCTTGACTGAGCATCCGGGCGGGTGCTCCCCCCACACTGCCACCAACCCCGTCCCTTGAACGCTTCACCCCCTTTAGGGTCACAGTTTGGAAGGATCCTGGGAGCCCTGGGGGGCTGCACAGGGAGCGCCCTGCCCCCGCCCACAGACTGTAGGATCCGCTAGTGTCGTCCCTGTGCGTGGGTTTCTCCAGACAGGCTGGTTGGAGGGACGTGAGGGGTTTCCCTGGGAGTAACAAAGCATGGATTCCTCACATAGTGCCTGTCCCCAGGAGTCAGTGCCGATGACGGGGCTCATGAACGTCCCTGGCCTCACGGCCCCCCGAGACTCGTGTCCCTTCCCATTTCACCAGGGTCTGCACTGGGACCCACACTGCAGATGCTGAGCGCCCACACCAGCAGCCACGAGCCCCACTGCAGCCAGCAAGAGACAGTGCCTGGGGGGTGGCCAGGCGTGGCAAGGTGGCCTCTAAGGCCAGGAGTTTGTAGAGTGAGGTGGGGTGGGAAGCTGTAGGGAGTGGGTGTTGATGTGGCCTCAAAATGAAACTAACCGGATGAGGCTGTCCACACAACCAGGGTCAAGAGAGCCCGGGGCTGCAGGAGGAGCCACTTCCCAACCCCAGGTGCCAGCCAGGCCAGGGAAGCCCCATGCTCTGCCAAGGCTGCCTGAGCCCCAGCAGAGGCTGTGGCCCGAGCAGGGAGAGGAGGAGGGGGAGGAAGCACTGCGTGTTTTTGGGGAACTGACCCATGGCAACGGCACCTGCTGTACTTCCCCTCCGGCCTCACCCCGCTGGCCTCTCTCGCCTGTTCCTTCTCTCTCGCAGCTCCTACGTCAGTTGCTGAAAGGTGGGGACACTTCCTGGTGCCCTTGCGACACAGGGACAGCTACTTAAGGGCCGCCGCCTTGTGCCCGTGGCCCGGAGACACCCACTGCCTGCCCCCTCCCCGACAACCCTGAGCATGTCCCTGGCAGAAGCTATCAGCCTCTGGAATGAGGGGGTGCTAGCTGCTGACAGAAAGGACTGGGAGGGGGCCCTGGCCGCCTTCAGCTCCGTCCAGGACCCCCACTCCCGGATCTGCTTCAACGTGGGCTGCATGCACAGCCTGCTGGGGGACCTGCAGGCAGCAGAGAAGGTGAGTGAGCCATGCGCTGCCCCATGCGGCTCCCAGGGCAGCACGGCCTCCACCACGCTTAGCAGGAAGGCCCCTTTCATGGCCGCAGAGGGGCAGAGGTGGGGGTGGAGCTGGGCGGAGGGTGCTGGCGGCTTGCGCTTCCCGCCATGGCCCTTGGCCACCCCTGGCCAAAAGCCCTGCTGCTGGGCCCGGGAGGCGCTCATACAGTAACACCCCCACTTCCCAGAGGAGACCAGAGTCTCCCCAGGAGATAAGGGAACTTGCCAGGGCCACACAACCAGGAAGTGACAGCCAGGGCGCACTGATCCTGCCCCAAGCCACACCTTCCTCTGCTCCTCTCCCTCCACAGGCCTTCACCAACAGCATCCACAGGGACAGGCACCTGGCGGTGGCCTACTTCCAACGGGGCATGCTCTACTACCATCTGGAAAGGTGCGGCTCCCACAGGTGTCCCCACACTGCAGGGAGCCGGGGGCACGGAGGGCGGTGACACAGCGATCCACAGCTGAGGCTGTGCTGCACCCACATGCGTGGGCCTCACCCTGGAAAAGTCCAGAAAAGTCCAAAACTACCATTCTGGGAGTTGGGGGAGTGCCCTGGGAGGCAGAGGGGGTGGCTCGAGGGGTTGGAATGGGCCCCTGCAGCCAGCCCTAGACCGTGTTCCTGGCTCCTGGCTTCAGCCTGAGCCTGGCCTGATCTGTGGGAAATAAAATTGGCAGGACAGGAGCTCTGTGTCGCTCCAGCACAGGAGCACAGAGCAGCCAGAAGCAGGTGTCTACTAAGATAGAAAAGCTCGTGGGAGATACTGACCCTGCAACACCGAGTTCAGGCTAGTGTGGGCAGCACAGCCCGTTTCCATCTGATAAGTCTAGACAAGTGTGCCCCGAGTGTGTCAGCATCTCTGAGGGATTGGAGTTACGGAGAAGCCATTGCGATGTCACATTTAACATCATCCCAACGTGCACATTCCTTGATGTGGCCCGCTGGCTTTACCGATGGTATTTCTTCTGGGTGCACCGGGGCAGGGAAGGGGCTTGGCTCAAGCCAACCAAGAACTCCCAGCAGGGGGAACAGGGCATGTGAGGGTGCCCAGGGCGCAGCCGGAGGTCCAGTGGGGCTGTTCCTTGAGGATCAGGCTGTGCACACTGCTGGGCTTCCACGTGCCCTTCCTGTTGGCTGCAGCACACGGGACCTTCACAGGGCAGGGGCTCAGCCTGCAGCCACACTGGGTCCACGTGCGTAGCACAGGTTGCACAGCTCTGGGCTCTCAGACACATCTGCAGGACCCGGGGCTGGCGAGCAAGCAGCAGCATTGCGGAGTCGGGTGGGTGCGGGGGTTTCTGGACCCTGGGAGATGGGACAGGTGATAGGTGGCAGCTCTTCCTGGGCTCAGGGCTCTGCCGTGCCTGTGTCCTGCAGGTATGACTCAGCCATTAAGGACCTCAAAGAGGCCTTGACCCAGCTCCGGGGAAACCAGCTAATCGACTACAAGATCCTGGGGCTGCAGTTCAAGCTGTTTGCCTGCGAGGTGAGGGGGACCCCAACAGCTCAGCTTAAGACACTGGCCACCTGGAGTGCTGGCACTGCCTCTGAAGCACTGCTAGAGTTTTCCTTGTGTGTGAAGAAGCTGACTGCTTAGCATTCTGTGGACCAGTCAGTCCATGGTCAGCCCTCTATCCCCAGCCCTCCGTCCCCAGCCCTGTCTCCTCCCAGCCCTCTATGCCCAGCCTTCCATTCCCCAGCCCTCCATCTTTGCTCAGCTCTCCATCCCCAGCCCTCCGTCCTCAGCCCTCTGTCCCCTCCCCTGTCCCTTTATTGCAGATATGACTGGTCCTTATCCTGTGCGCTTCACTGATACGCTAGAGGCGTGAGGATAATTGGGGACAACCTGCCCCCTCTTGCTCAAAGCACAGACAGTTGGAAGAGTCCCCAGAAAGAAGGGGGGGTGCTCCTGAGAGACCATAGATGCACGTGGCTCGAGCTGGTAGCTTCACCTTCCTCCGCACACCCATGCCCACCCCCAGCTGCCCCCGCTGCTTGGCAGTGCTGTAGATGCCCCAGACTTCACCTAGCGGCATCACTGGGTAAAGACCCCTTGCTTGATTCTCTCAGCCCAGCAAGAGGCTTTCCCAGGGTCACCGGGCTGAAAGTGGAGCCCACAGCTGCACGGAGTTCCATTCCCCAGCCCTGGGCAGAGGAGCCAGGATTCCCTCTAACATGGTGGCAGGGGTTGCCCCACTGTGGCCTGGTCTCCAGCCCTGCCTGCCTGCCTGCCCAGCCACAGCCCGAGATCATCCTGGCAGCTCTGGCTCAGAGACAGATCTATGGATCTGGGCCCCTGGCTTAGGCACCCCAGTGCAGCAGCATGGGGGCCGAGGCTGGCCCCTGCTCCAGGCGGCCCTGGCCACAGCCCCACACATGACCCTGGCTGCCGGGAGTCATGCAAGTCCTTGTGAGGTGCTTTTTGGGGCTTCTCTGAGCCGAGGCTTGGCAGTGGGCCTTGTCTCCTGAGGGCAGCGGCTGAGGACCAAGCCAGAAGGGCAGGCGTAGGCCCAGGGACGTCTAGATGGCCACAGCCCCACCTGGCCCCATTTGGCCTGTCCCATGGGTCCCTGTGCTTGGGGTGACAGGCCCTGCTCTTTAGGGGGGCGTCTCTCCAGAACATGCAACTGAGAGCCCCTGTTGGTCCACCGCGATACTATGCCGGTCCGAAGCCAGGAGCCTCTTCCGGGTCTCCCACGCGGGTGCAGGGTCCCAAAGCTTTGGGCCATCCTCGACTGCTTTCCCGGGCCACAGGCAGGGAGCTGGAAGGGAAGCGGGGCTGCCGGGATTAGAACCGGCGTCCATATGGGATCCCAGGCGTGCAAGGCGAGGACTTAACCACTTGCGCCACCGCGCCGGGCCCATATGTGATACAGTTTTATAGGCACTGGGGATTTCCCCCACCCCTCCCATACCCCTCCCCCCGTCCTTTATTTCTTAGTCACGTGGTTTCTCTCCTTCCCCTGCTGTTCTTTCATCCTGCCGGTGCGTGCTAAAGGGTGTCCTCACTCAGCCCATTTGGAATGTGCATAATGACCAGAAGGCAAGTGTGAGCTGCCCTCCCCTCATCCCACCCCATCACCTAGCCCGAGGCCTGGACACCGGGACAAGCAGGGAGGGGCCCACCTCCCTGGCCCCACTGTGTCTGCTACTCTGCTGGCGGATGCAGGGCAGTGCAGGCGAGTTGCCCTGAACATGCCCCAACCACGAGCACTGTACAGTGAGAGCCGGCGGGAGGCTCCGCCTCTGGCAGCAGCCTGCTGTTTCCAGCGTGGGGGTGAGGTACAGCCTGTAGCAGCCCCCACTGATACTGTGCATGCGCCCTGCCAGGTGCTGTATAACATCGCTTTGATGTACGCAAAGAAGGAGGAGTGGAAACAGGCTGAAGAGCAGCTGGCGCTGGCCCTGAACCTGAAGTCTGAGCCCAGGCACTCCAGGGTGGACAAGGCCATGGAGTGTGTGTGGGTGAGTCTGCGTGGGTGCCCAGGTGACCCCAGGTGAGACATCGCACACAGGGGCAGGGAGGGCCTGGGCTCAAGACCCAGCTGTATCCTGGTCCCAGCTTCCCGCTAACGTGCCCCGGGAACGGGTGGCAGGTATGGCCCTGTAGCTGGGTCCCTGCCAGCCGCAGATGAGACCAGGTTGAGTTCTCAGCCCAGCCCTGGCTTCTGGGGAACTCTCTCTGGCTCTCAAGCAAATAGTAAGCCTCCCCCTGCCTGCCCCCCGAGGGGTGCTACCCCTCTGAACTGAGCCTGGGCAGCATGGGGAACCATCTCAGGCCCCAACAGGAGCTGAGGACTTAGGGCCCAAAGCCTGGGCTTTGCCAAAATGACTCAGTCTGAACACACCCTGTGTGTGGCACAGAGTAGCCCCTTGAGGCATAGCTCTCCGTGGTGGGTCATGAACAACCCTGGACCAGAGGCCTGCCTCGGGCTGCAGCCACCACAGAGGGTGGGATTCCTGTTGCAGAAACAGAAGCTCTATGAGCCGGTGCTGATCCCCACGGGCAGGCTGTTCCGGCCCAATGAACGGCAGGTGGCTCAGTTGGCCAAGAAGGACTACCTGGGCAAGGCCACGGTAAGTGCGCCTAGGCGTCCCTGGCAGCCAGCTGGGCAGGCCTGAGGCAAGGCCCCTGTGGGGTGGTGCCAACAGTCGAGGCTCCAAGTGGGGCTGCCCACAGGCGCCAAGGCCACGGCAGACAGGGAGAGGGAATGGTTGAGAGCCCCTGGGAGGGAGGAGCTGTTGCCCTCACCAACTGCCCTGGTGCCGGCTCCTCTCTCATCCTGGACTCCCCTGTGCAACCAGGACGTGACACTCATGGCCTGTGACCCTGTGGCCAGCCAGGACCCGACACCCTCACGGCCTGTGACCGTGTGGCCAGCTGGGTGTGCCCTCACAGGCTGTGACCGTGTGGCCAGCTAGGTGTGCCCTCATGGCCTGTGACCGTGTGGCCAGCTGGGTGTGCCCTCACAGGCTGTGACCGTGTGGCCAACCAGGACCTGACACCCTTATGGCCTGTGACCGTGTGGCCAGCTGGGTCTGGCACCCAGCAGAGTGGAGGGAGTGGGGGACAGGTCCACAGGGACAGTCAATGTCCAACAAGGCACACAGGTGAAACGGGTGGCCTCTGCCAAAGTGGGGTGTACTTGGTCACAAGAGAGGGTGCAGCCAGGACAAGGGCAGGGTGCCAGTGGGTAGATCCTTGGGCAAAAGTGGAAAAGGTGCTTCCGCTGCTGGAGGCTGTGCTCCGTGCGGACACACTGTGTGCACTGCAACACACCGAATTTGGTTTTCCACAGGCGGCACTCCAGTGCGACAGGGTTTAAGGAGAGAGTATGGACCAGGCCAGCAGTGGGGGTGTGCTGGGACTGGAGCAGGTCCAGGGCAGGGTGCAGGGCCGGGGAGGAGGGCGGGTATGCAGGCTCTTAGCCCACTGCCTGCCACTGCAGGTTGTGGCCTCGGTGGTGGACCAGGACAGTTTCTCTGGCTTTGCTCCTCTCCAGCCTCAGGTGAGTCTGGAGGGTGGGGTTGGGGGAGGACGCCTTCAGCCAGGGCAGGGGGTGTGGCAGAATGGTGCCCTTCAACTCTGCTGCAGCCTGGGTCTGTGGCCGGTGGGGAAGCAAGGCTGCATGGGCTTGAACTGCAGCACGGGTCTGTGCTGTGTGCAGGAATGCAGGTGCTGCCTGGGCTGATAGAGCTACCTAGGAGTGGAGCAGGCTGGGGAGGACATGAAGGGGCCCAGGGTGCTGGCCACAAATGGCAACACCCCCAGGACAGCCGTGACTGCCAGGGTGGGCCAGGATCATGGGGGGGCAGCCTGCAGACCCCTGGGTCTTTGTCATAACATGAGGGAGTGTCTAGCTGAGCAGACAGGAACCGGGTGAGCCCTTGGTAGGCAGTGTGGACAAGGACTAGCAGCACGCCTTCAGGCACCCAGAACATCACACGGTAGCCGCAGCTGGCAGGACAGGGCTACTGGCCTGCGGCACCCATGGCGGTGCCCTGTGTGGCCGCGGAGCAGGGATTTCTGCAGCCAGAGTGACCTGCTCTGGTTTGGGAGACCTTTGAGGGACCACTCATGCACCATTTTCCCTCCCTGCCCTTCACCCACAGGCAGCAGAACCTCCACCGAGACCCAAAACCCCAGAGATCTTCCGGTGAGTTGCCACACACACCACGAGGGCTGCGGTGTGTGGCAGGGAGCCCCGAGGCAGAGGCTGAGCCCAGGGTCTTGGTGGGTCCTGTGCTGGCCAGTGGTCACTGCCTGTCCCCAGCAGGCCAGAGGCCCAGGGCTTGGGTGGCTGCTGGGCACAGGGCAGCAGAAGAGGAAGGCCACAGGACAGAAGACATTTGAAGGTGTCAAGCAAGCCTGGCTGCTGCCCAGGGAATGTCAGACAAAGCAGAAAAGTTGGCTCACAGGGGATGGGCAGCGAACTGTCAGGGACTGCTGAGCCACTCAGCCCACCCCCCAGCTTGAGGAAGCAGTGAGGGCAGTGACAGGTGCACCTGGCCAGGTGGCCTCTGAGCATGGCCCTCCCCTGCAATCCGCCCCATCCCTGACCCAGGCCGACATGCCCTAACCCAGCCTGGCCAGGGACCTCAGGAGGGAGGGAAGGGACACAGGCCAAGTGGTCACGGAGCAGCTGCCGGGGGCCCACATGGCATCGTCACAGAGCAGCTGCCAGGGAGTCTGCACAGCGTGGCCGCCTCCCCTGCGTCCGTGGTCACGGAGCAGCTGCCGGGGGGTTCTGCACGGCGTGGTCATGGAGCAGCTGCCGGGGGGGTCTGCACGGTGTGGCCGCCTCCCCTGCGTCCGTGGTCATGGAGCAGCTGCTGGGTGCCCGTCTGGCATGTGTTGCCAGCCTCAGTAGCTGCCCGTGCTCTGCAGGGCTCTGGAGGGGGAGGCCCACCGCGTGTTGTTTGGCTTTGTGCCCGAGACGCCGGAGGAGCTCCGGGTCATGCCAGGAAACATCGTCTTTGTTCTGAAGAAGGGCAGTGACAACTGGGCCACGGTCATGTTCAATGGCCAGGTATGCCGGAGCTGTGGTCGGGGCTTTACCGTGCACTGCCCTCCCGCACGTGCTCACTGAACCCTTCCTGTGCAGAAAGGTCTGGTTCCCTGCAACTACCTGGAACCCGTGGAGCTGCGGATCCACACACAGCAGCAGCCCCAGGTACGGTGAGAGGGCTGAGTAGCCGTGGCGCAGCAGCCCAAGCTGGCCCTGCACTGTCCTCACCCCAGGCCCTGTGGCTCCCCTGGTCAGGGCGGCTCAGGCCAAGTATGGACGAGAGTGGGAGCCAGAAGGAGGCATGGCCGGCCACCACAGAGGCCCACAGTGCCCGTGGGAGGTGCCAGCCGGCTGATGCTTTCTCATTGCCCTCTGCAGCCTGGGTGCAGGCTCAGGGCCTGCCCTTTGCTGGGGTCCCCCCTGGATGGGGCATTGGGAGGGGAAGGACAGGTTGGAGACCAGCACTGCTGCCTCTTTAACTTCTGCTCCCATCCTGGAAGTCTGAAGGGCTGCCCACTGTCCAAGAGCAGAGGAAGCTTCTTACCCTGCCTCCCTGTCACCTTCAGGAGGACCCCACCCCAGAGCTTCACATCCCGGCTCCCCCCAGGGCCAGTGCCCCTGGGAGGCCTCCCCGCTCACCAGGTGAGTAACCCTGGGGTGACACCCCAGGCCTGGAGGCAAGTGTTCCTCACAGCCCTCTCCCCTGGCATGTCCTGGATCCTCCTGCCAGCACAGCTCATTGCTCAGGATCCTAGCGACTACCGCGGAGGGGTGGCAGCAGAGCCCGCCTGCATCCAGCTGCAGATGGGCCAGCGACTCTGTGGGCTGGACCTCGCCTGAGGTCCCGGAGAGCCGCGCTGGGCAGGCAGGTCCAGGCCAGCTGAGCAGCACGTATGTCCTCCTTACCCCCATGCTGGCTTAGGTTTCAGTGTGGAGCCGGGTCAGCTGTCCTGGAAAAGCACACCTTGTTGGCATCCCCCACTATGTTGCTCTTTCAAAGATTTATGTACTTGAAAGTCAGTGCTAGAGAAAGGAAGAGGGCAGTTAGGGCTCTTCCACCACTGGTTCACTCCCTGTGGCCACAACAGCTGGAGCTGGGGCAGCTGGGACAGGGAGCCCTACTCCGAGGGGGTCTCGCGGGGCATGGGCTCAGCATCTTGTTCCCTTATAGGTCAGAGACACAAGGATGAGCCTCAGGTAATGTCCTCCCCTCTTCAGGTGATGGGGACAGGAGCAGGGGGCGGTCGGCTGGGTGCTCGTTCAGGACTACAGGGTATTGGGAGGTGCCGCAGCTTCACACTCAGGGCTGCAGAAAGTCCCCGGGTGCTCCACAAGTGCAGGCCTGTCTCCTGGGAGCCCATGGCTGCTGGACACTGAGCTGGACTGGCCTAGCAGGAGGCTGCCACTCCCTGCCCCCAGGAGACCAGGCTCAGTGGCCCCCAGCCCTACACGGTGAAGGTGCACTACAAGTTCACGGTGGCCATGGAGACCCAAGCCCAGCTGCGCTACAGCCAGCTGCTGGACCTTGTGGCCAAGAAGCTCGAGTTGTTGCCAGAACACACAAAGCTCAGGTGAGTCTCCTGCCTGGTGGCTGTGTGCTGGGGGTGGAGTGCCCAGACGGCAGGTTCTGCATGGACGGGCCCTGGCTCTCCGACCACAGCTACCGACCACGGGCTGACCAGCAGCTGGTACCCCTCTCGGAAGACAGCATGCCAGACGCCTGGAGGCACACCACCTGCAGCTGCCTGACTCTGTGGTGTGAGAACACGGTGGTGAGTGCCCCGGGCCTGGCAGCCCGCACCCGCTGTGTGTGCCTGGGGAGGGACAGGGGAGGCTTCATGACCTCAGCTGTGACCTAGCTGGTGGCCTCCTGCCAAGAGCAGGTGTCTGTGGAGTGTCCCTACTGCACTGTGCGCTGGGCGCTGTCAGGACACATGGCAGAGAGGCCAAGCCACTGGACCAAGGTGACACAGTTGGCCAGGCATTTGGCCTGGGCACCAACAGCAGAAGGGTGGCCAACATCATGAGACCCAGGTCTAGACAGCCTGACCCCACCAAGTAAGGGGATGAACAAGAGGCTAGGAATGCTTGCTACTCAGGGGCCCCTGGGCAGCCACAGGGAGCACTCACACCCCCCAAGGAGCACTCTCACCCCCCGGGGAGCACTCTCACCCCCCGGGGAGCACTCACACCCCCCGGGGGAGCACTCACACCCCCGGGGGAGCACTCTCACCCCCCGAGGAGCACTCACACCCCCGGGGGAGCACTCACACCCCCGGGGGAGCACTCTCACCCCCTGAGGAGCACTCACACCCCCGAGGAGCACTCTCACCCCCCGAGGAGCACTCACACCCTCGGGGGAGCACTCTCACCCCCGGGGGAGCATCAACTGTCCATTGGCCTGCAGAGTCCAGGATGCCATCTCCTTTCATCGTATGTGTGTCTTCAGAATTATTTTTACTTGAAAGGCGGATTTACAGAGCGGAGACAGAAAGAGAATCTTCCATCTATTGGTTCACTCTTCAAGTGGCTGCAATGGCTGGAGTCGAGCTGATTTGAAGCCAGGAGCCAGGAGCCTCCTCCAGGTCTCCCACAAGGGTGCAGGTTCCCAAGGTCTTGGGCCGTCCTCTGCTGCCTTCCCAGGCCACAAGCAGGAAGCAGCCAGGACCCATTCTGGCGACCATATGGGATGACAACGCTGCGGGCGGAGGCTTAGCTCTGCCACGGCACTGGCCGCTCCCCTCTCGGCCTCAGGACCCCTGCTCTGGTTTCTGCCAGTGTCCTGCTGCCAAGGGCTTTCCTGTGAGTGGACAGCAGTATGCAGTCTCATGTGCCCATGAACTTCTAGGGCTGTGGTGGCCGCGGCACAGGCATGGTGGCTACTGTACCCCTGTGGGCAGACGTGGCTCTACCGAGTGCCAGCTGTTCCACTTCCAGAGTTGGGTCCTTCTCCCACAGGGTACTGGCACGCTAGGGGTCTCAGCAGGTGACACCTAAGGGGTGGCCTTTTCCCTCCTGGGAGTCTGACTCAGGAGGTCCAGCCAGGCACCCTGGAGGTGTGCTCAAGACCACCCAGACGGATGCCTGCCGAGGGGCGGGCTCAGTGGTATGACCCCCTGCTTCCCCAAGGCCAGACAAAGCCCTGCCTGCTCTCTGCAGGGGGTTTTGAGATGCCACAGGGTCCACTACCAAGCCAACAGCACGTGGCAAGGCCATGTGGGCACTGACGGTGCGACGGCCCTTTAGTGGCCTGTCTCCAATGCTGCCTAGCAGGGGCTGTGCTGTTTTCAGGGTGACCAAGGCATTCTGGAGGGTCCCAAGGAGCGTGAGCCCACGGAAGCCGGCGAGCAGGCGGCCGGTGCTCAGCTGGGAGAAGGGAGCCGCGTGGTGGCGCTCTTCAGCTATGAGGCCAGCCAGCCCGAGGACCTGGCACTGTCAGAAGGGGATGTCGTCTTGGTGTTGGCCCAGGGTAAGTGTGCGCGGTTAGGGCGGCCCACCCCTGGCCAGCGGTTCTATCCCCCCCGGCTCACACCAGCAGTCAGCACCATGTCCTGAAACCCTGTTGCTCCTCCCTCAGCTTCCCACCTCCCACCAACCAGTCCTTCAAAAGAACATGCCCTCCCCCCACCCAAGTGCGCGCACCTGCCCAACAGCCGGTGGGAGTGTGAACTCAAAGACACTTCTCAAACTTGGGGACCACACCCCTCAGCTTCCCGGAGACAGACCCTTCAGGCAGTACCCAGCGAGGCTGGACACCCGGCCGCTCTGAAGGCAGGGGAGCGCGATCTTGCTCCACAGCTCCCCTGTGATGGTGGGCGTCTCCTGCCTTTCCCAGGCCACTGGCAGCCGATGGCATTCTCTGCTCTATCAGTACCAACCCCGCGGCTGCACTGCTGAGTGGCAGGTTGGCGATGACAGAACTGGGTGCGGCCCTAAGCCCTGGGGTAGAGGTGGGCATGTGTGTGGCGATGTCCTCAAACCCCAAAGTGGCTGTCTTCCCAAACAGGGACAGGTGGCTGTCCAGGCTGTGACACAGTGCAGTGTCATTCTCTTTCGCCATGTGGGGACAGAGCGCAGCCCTGTGGTGTAGGGAGTCCCAGTGAATGCATTTATGTGTGCACCCTGGTAGTCTGAGCCACTGAGGCCATGACGTTCACAAACACCAGGTGGACACACTAGTCCAGACTTGTCCCTTGTCCGATGTGGCCTTTTCCAGAGTCCAGGGCCGAGGGAACTCACGTGACCCTTCCTTAGGAACCATGGAATTACTCCTTCAATTCCTTTCACTTCTCTAATCCTAACTTCCTGAGAAATAGAACTGCATTTCACCCCATCATCTCTGAGACACAGGCCGCTCTACACGCTCACATCCTCGACTCGCCGGCCACAGCACGGAGGCCACGGTGCCTGGCTGCACTGACGTGTCCCTTCCTCCCTGCAGTCAACGACGAGTGGCTGGAAGGCGAGTGCAGGGGGCAGGTGGGCATCTTTCCCAGAGCCTTCGTGGAAGAGCTGGCAACACCAGGGCAGGCGGCCACGCCCGGCGCGGTTTAGGCTGAAGCCCCCAACACGGGACCTCCCTCCACTACACAACCTGCATGCCGAGACTGTCATCACTGTGGCTGTGAGACTCGGTGACCTGCGGGGTCACCTAATAAAACCCCGCAGAGTTCTGGTGCTCAGCTTTGCTCCCTGTGCGTTCCCCACGCCGCTTGCCGGTGCGGAGGGTGGCACATGCGCTTGACCTGAATCGTCCCGCAGGGGCTGGCCGTGCTCTCCTGGTGCAGCCTGGAGCAGCTGGTGCTCCCCACCCCCACCCCAAGGATTGCAAACAGCGCACACACAGATGTGGTTGGAGAGAACACGGTTTAATTAAAGGCAAAGCTGATTTCAGCAGCTGCGAGTCTTGCACAGACAAGAAAAAAAACCAACAAACCCAAAAAACCCCCAAACCAACCAAAGCCCCCCAAAACAAGGTTCACTACACAAGAGCAGTTTCCGAGGACGAGCCTCCTCCCTGTCCTCCTCCCCCACAGCCACGACGCAAGGCAGGCCGTCCGAGCAGGGCTGTGTGTCTGGCTCGGACCCTCCTGCACAGGACAGCACCCCTGCCGGCGCACCCCGGGGCATGGCAGCAGCTCCGGCCCTGGCTCGCTGCAGCTCCTCATGCAGAGCTCACGCGTGGGCGAGAAGCTGGGGAGAAGTACAGAGGGTCTCTGGCTGCCGCTGTGTGGGGGGAGGGGAGGAAGGGGGTAACAGAACCAAAACAAATCAAAAACCCCCAAACAGCATTGCAAACTAAAAGCAGTCCTGCAAGCACCGGCACTCTGCCACCCTGAGCCTGGCACGTGGGCGCCCAGGGCTCCCGTGGGTGCTGGGCCCTGCAGCTGCTCCAGCACACACCAACAGGGTCAGCCCCCCGGGAGGGCACGGAACACTCACACACACAGGAGGGACTGCCAGGACACAACCCCATTATGAGACGGCAAGTGGACAGACCGTTTCCGTAACCCCCCTTAAAGATCCCTCTTCAGGCAACGACCAACAGCTGCCCTCGTGTGTCCACACGGCACATCTTCAACCCTCTCTCCTAATAAATAGCATACAAAGTCTGTTTTCCTTTTTTCCCCCCGCCTTGTCCAAATGAACTCAGTTGCATTTTCATCGTGTGCGCTGGGCACGTGTCCATGTTGCCTGGAGTTCCACCCTGCAGGCGGAGGCCCCATGGCTGTGCGGATGGCCCCACGCCTCCGGCCGCCTCACCCACCATGGCCCCCATGCTGTGCTCCTTGGCAACGCGTACGCACATGGGGACAGAGACAACGAGCAGCGACAGCACAGGGCGGGGAAGGGACACCAACCACAAGACGAGCACACTGAAGCTCCTCCCTGCTGGAGCACGGCGGGCCACGGGCAGACAGGCAGCCTCCTGCGGACGGACAGCAGCGCCCGCCCAGCACCACCAGCCACCCTGTGTCATCACAGGGGCCTGAGCCTCTCCAGGACACTTCTGCTGGGTCTCCAGGCCAGCCCTGGCCCTCTCCCTCCCGGCCACTGACTGGCCACCCTGCAGTCACCTGCCTCACAAGGGCAGGGACAGCTGGGCCTCCCCTGCCATCCATCTGAGTGTGGAAGAATTCAGTGGTACCTTCCTACTGAGAGCATCAGCAATAATCCAACGTGTTCACTACATTCTCAGTCAGCAATCATCAGTGGATTCCTACTTTATTCCCCTAAGAGGAAAACAGGACTGAGAAGTCCCCACTGGCTTCTTCATCTGCCTTCCCTCCTCGGCCTCCACTGCCCTCGTGGCTGGGGACATGCATGATGGAGAAGGGGAGAGGTGGTGACATCAGGTGAGACAAACAGCAGTTCCTCTCTCCCTCCGGAAGGCCCCCGGGGGACGGAGAGTTCCCGACGGTTTTCTCGTGGTTGCACTGCGGGCATTCCGTGCACACTCAGCAGGATGCTGGGACGCTGACACCCTCTGGCCGGTTAGCAACAGAGGTGAGGGCGGCCCCCGCAGGGGCTGTGCGGGCCAGGTCTCCGGAGCCTCGGCTCCCAGGGCTGCGCTGGCCTCAGTGTGGAGGGTTCATGGCGCCTTGTCCCCGTTGCTGCTTCTGCTTCTGCTGCATCAGGAGCTGCTCCAGCGCCGAGGGTCCCGGGCGCGTCATGGAGCTGGACCAGATGGACTGCAAACAACCCGGGCTTGTCAGCAGGGCGGGTGCCCGGGGTCAGGACACCCAGGTCCCTGGCCCTCCCCTGCCCAGAAGACTCTTCCAGGACGGAAGTGATGAATGCCTAGGGCACTTCCTGGGTGCCCTGCTCTGCCTGGATCTGCAAAGGCTCACAAAAGGCCTCTTGCTTCAGCACAACCCTCAGGGCCCCCAGCAGACAGCCGAGGAGCCCGCGGCAGCAGCCCTGGGGCACTGGCTCCGGAACCCCTTACCTTCAGGCTCTCCATGAGTACAGCAGATGAGTCTTCCACGGAGGGCCCAGGCCCGGGCCAGGGGCCACCCGGAGTGCTGGCCTGATGCCAACTGCTCTCAGAGGAGGACGGGCCAGAGAGATAATCGATGCCAAACCCACCCATGGCTGTGGGACACAAGAGGACAATCAGCTGAGGTGGCGTCCCAGGGTCAGGACTGGACTCGCCGCTGAGCCCCACCGCTGGACCTCACCTGGCTTGTCCGTCTTCCACCGGTCTCCGGTCCTCCTCTCCCTGTTATCTGGAGTCCCAATGGGTCCAAAATTGGAGAAGGGAATGGAGCTGTGGCTGTGTGTTGGAGGAGAGCTGGGCAGGCTGCTGGGGTTGGAGGAATGAGGAGACTGGCTCGCTGGTGTCGACTGATCTGGTAAGCGACAGCAACACAGGTCGTGAGCACGGTGACATTGCCCGCTGCCCACAGGGCTAAGGAAGATGCCCTCCATGCCAGGCAGGCACAGCACAGCCAGCTCTGCCCAGGGGCAGTATGCGTCAGCCTGCTCTGTTGGAAGTCCTTAACTGCAGGAATTACTGTGAGAGCAAACTTCTTCTGAAAATGAGATTAGAAATCCCTATTTTATGGCATCCCATATGGATACTGGTTCTAATCCCAGCAGCCCCACTTCCCGTCCAGCTCCCTGCCTGAGGCCTGGGAGAGCAGTGGGGGACAGCCCAGAGCCTGGGGACCCTGGCTTCAACAGGCTGAACCAGCAGACGGGAGATCTTTCTTTGTGTCTCCCATCTGTGTAACTCTGCTTTTCACGAAAGAATAAATCCTTCCTTAGAAACCAATGTCGTATATTAACACACGCGACTTCCCTGCCCAGGATGGACATTACTACGAAGGAGGCCAAGGCCAGTGGGGCACGGAGCCCGCACTGCGCTCCCCCAGCTGCTGCTGGCTCGTCGTAGGTGATCCCACCCAACGCGCCAGTGCACCGTGAGGAGGAGCGAATACCTGAACTGGCAGGCAGGGACGGAGACCACGGCGTTCCTTCAAACAGGGAGTAGAGGGAGGTCTCCTGGGGGCCCAGGGAGGGGCTCAGCTCTGCTTTGGAGCTGCCCGTCAGGTTTTTGCCATACACCTCGTTGAAGACACTGCTACTTGGGTATCGTTCCTGAAAGAGATGACCTCTAGTTCAACTCCCTGCGGCTCTTCCGGGCGGGAGAACTTCAAAGGTTTTCGTTTTTGTTCAGCTGTTCCCTGTGCTTCTCTGTATTTGGCTCCACGCAAAGCACCCAGGTTATCAGGTCAGAAACTGTAAACAGTACGCTCGGCTGAACAGCACAGCCCCAAGGATTTCAACGTGAACGACTCACACATCGGACATGGACATGCACACACACCCTAGAACAGGCAGTGTCCGGGGCCCTACCTGATTGAGAGAGAAGCCGGTGAGGGACAGGAAGGAGGAGGAGTGGGACATGAGCTCCGAGGGCTTCTCCAACAAGGATTTCTTCAGTCCCGGGGGGAAGAAAGCATCCAGTTAGGCCTCTGAGTCGTCTCAGGGCTGGGCCTGAGACCTCGCCGAGCCAGCAGCCGGTCCCCCCATGTCAGTGGGCACCCTGGGAGCACCTGGCAGCAGGCTGCACTCCGAACCATCTGAGAACCAGGGGTGGACCCTCCCTGCTGACAGTGACCAAGCCTGTCATCTGCCAACGTGCCTCCTGTGCAGCTCTACTCACGAGACATATAGACCAGCGGCCAAGGTCAGGCCCACACTCACCAGGGGGCCATGCTGGCTCCGCCCATGCTGTCCCTAGCACTGTTTCTAATGGGAGGGATGGGCAGCAGGCAGCAGTGCCCAGGCTAAAGGACCATGCCTCAGCAAGGCCAGCAGCAAGACCGGCTGCACGCTGCGCCCCGACCTGGGGAGAAGGGCTCCCCGAGGCTCAGCTGGGCAAATCCGGAGGGGAACCTCAGGGCTCGGGGTCTCATCCCCACTACATTTCAACGTTTCCTTGTTCTGTGCTTGTGGCAAAGCGCACAAACACAAACTCCAAATCTCTGATTCCATCACAGGGCACTGAAGGAGGCACTTGGCTCCTTTGTACACTCATCTCCCTCGTCCAGCTTCCCTAAGCACACAGGAACAACGAGGGGCGGTGACAACACCCACTAAATGCATGGTGCATTCTAGAACATTCTTTTATCAGTTCCATTCATCAGTTCCTAGTTCTCCCCAAGCCTGATCTTCAGGATTGTCATTTATGGACATCCAGTAATTCTTACGAACAGAAACCCCTCCATCTGTGCCTATTCTCTATGAATCCAACTGGATTGACAAGGTTAGGACTGTGAGCCCCATTAGCCAGCCAGGAGGAGAGAGGGGAGGTGGGTGCTGTGTGGTGGCAGGGTCAGCCACCACCTGCAGTGACAGCATCACCCGGGGACCAGCGGTAACCCAGCTGCTCCCTGCGAGCGTGCCTGGGAGAGCAGCCCAGCACAGCCAGGCGACTGGCCAGCCGCGTGAGAGGCTCCTGGCTGCAGCCGGCCGCCCCGCTGGGGAGTGAACCAGCGGCTAGCTTTCCTTCCTAATAGTCCAAAAATCAACCACCATCTCTAAGGATAAATGCCATGGGCCAACCCTGGGCCCAGAAGCCAAGGCCCCTGAGAGGCCCGGTGTTCTGCAGCATGCAGCCCTGGAGGCTTCCTGGCACCACAAAGAAGCCAGCTTGCCTCGGGGCCGGCCTTCGCTGGACTAGAGCACAAGCGTGTTAAGTGGGATACATACAAAGAGGCTTCGTCCAGGGAGAGAGGCGAGAGGCCCCAGGAGGGCTGGGTAAAGCTCGGGAGGGTTAGCAAAGAGCAGCTCTTCCTCGTCCTCCAAGGCAGCCAGGCTCTCTAACAGGTCCGGGGGGAGCAGAGGGGAGCTCGGGGGGCCCTAGTGACAGAAAGGGCACAGTGAGCTGTGAGGGGCGATGGGCACACACGGGGGGGGGCGGGAGGCGCACATGGTTAATGAGGTAGGCGAGAGAAGGGTGTAATGAGGACAGCGGCCAGAGGACAGGGCGAGGAAGAGCAGGGCCACCACGCGCGGCTTCTGGGCCGAGAGAGAAGCGATCTGCGGAGACCACCCTCAGACTCGGGGGACTCCACTAAGACCCTGGCTTTGTTCCTGACCCCCACCACCCGACAGGCCGGGGAGGGAACTGCGGCCACCAGCCCTGCAGCGCAGCCAGCGGGGGCAGACCACACACCTCAAACGGCACCCTGGGCATGGGCTCCTGCTCGAGACGGAAGCCTGCTGGGGCCCGCTTGCCCCTGCGGTCCACGACGGCGCGGCTGTCGGCCATGCTGTAGGCAGAGTCCCAGTAGAAGTCGGGGAGCGAGGCGTCGGAGGGGCTGTGGTGGCACGGCTCCAGGGGGAAAGGCTTCCTTTTCTTCTCCAGAGGCTGCTGCAGGGCCGCAGGCTGCAGGCCCGGCTCCAAGAGCGCCCCGGGGTCCTGGGGCTGAAGGTAGTAGGGCGGCTTTGCAGGCAGGATTTTCCCAAGGGGGCCTTGCACCTGAGGGGGATTCCACAGCTGTTTGGAGGTATCTGTCTGTTGGTACTGCAGAGACAAGGACAAGGAGTCGTTACCGACAGCCAGCACACAGTGACCACGGGATTACTGTCAATCAGTGTCGCCTCCACTGGGCAACGGCTCCTGCCACTTTGTCGGTTTCATTTCAGAGTTTGCAGGAGCAGAGGACAGGCGCTGCCTGCGTTCATTCTCCCTTCACGACTGTGCTGTGTCCAGAGCCCTCCCGCTGCCCCGCAGTGCTGTGGCTGAGGTCAGGTCATAGCCGCCAGCAGCACGCCGGGCTGACGGCCCTGCTCTCCTCCTGCAGTATCTTACTTCCCACATCTTTTTCTTCAGTGCTAAGCAACAATACGTAGCAAACCCTGGCGGTTAAGACCTAGTACAACGAAAGCAACAAGGTCCATGATGAGCCTTTCCAAACAGTGCACTTGCACAGCCTCCCAAGTCCCCACAGCTCACTAGTACTTTGTGACCCAACACAGGCTGAGCTCGCTCACACTCACCTGTTGGAATCCAGAGTGGGGAGGCGAGCTTCTCCCCAGAGCTGGCCCAGCCTTTGTGGGGGACTGCTGCTGGGCTCGAGCTGGGCCCGGCCCCTGGCTCGTGGACTGTGCTGTGGGCTGAGCTGGTAAAGAGGCAAGGGGCTGCTGGGAAGGCGGCTGTAGCGGCTGAGGCCCCTGGCTCACAGGCCCTGGTCCGGAGGGCCGCTGCTGGCTGTAAGGAATGTGGGACTGCTTCCCAGCCTGCACCTGGTTTCCTGCGGGAGCGTGGGCTGTAGGCTGCAGGAAGGGTCCTGGGACGGAGACCCCGGCTGGGAAGGTGTAGCCTGAGCCCGCAGAGAACGCCACAGGAGGGGGGATGACGTACGTCGGGGGCGGGAACCCTTCAAAACAGAAGGACAGGCGTCAGTTCTCCAGAGCAGCCCATCTCACATCATATAAACAACAGCTCGTACCGCGGACACGAGCAATGCGTTCTAAAGGCAGGGCCGGATCTCAGCACAGAACACATGTGCTTGTAGACAACAGAGAAACGACTCCGTTTCAGAAGCGGAAGGCAAGCACAGCTTTCTCTAATTCTAAGGCTTGGTAATCTCTAAGGAAGTGCGAGTTACCGTGTGAGAGAGGAACCCCTGCACAGGCACACAGCAGCACGGCGCCGACTCACCTGGCCGGCTGGGGAGCGGCGGGAAGGCCGCCGGGTGATGGATCGGGATGAACGGGGAGCCAGCCTGGCTCGGGGTCTGTGTTACGGGGGTCTTCCTGGCTTCCGACACAGGAGTCTTTCTCAGCTCTGTCTGCGATTTCACCTGTGACCAACAGCAGCAAAACCAGCCATAAAAACCCGAGGTTCAAACTGCCAAAAAGACGCAGGTCAACCCAGGAAAAGTCACGATGTTAAAAATCCAGGCTGAAGAAATGTAAACTCACCAGAGAAAAAAATGGGAAAGCCAAGGGGGGCGGGCTTTGGTTAGTCAACTGTCCTGCCAGATGTCACAAGTCACCAAACACAGCCACCTCCCTTTACTCTCTGCAGACAGGCGAGGCACCAGACTGACCACCTGCCTGAGGCCGTGCTGCTCCGTCAGGGGGCCCGGGCTTTTGGCTGGGTCACCAACGGCACCATGGGTGGGGACGAGGCCTCTCCCCTGGCTGCGCAAGGACTGCTCCGAACACTCGCGGGCAGACCCGAGAGGGAGCGCAGAGAGCAGAGCAGCAGGACCCGCTGAGCTCTAACGTGTCCAGGGACCCTAGCTGCCTTGTTCCTCTGACCTTTCCCTGCCGGCCCCGTCTCCCCGAGCCTTCTCTTGACACCTGTGCCCGCCTCTCCCTCCTGCGAACCTTGAGCTCCCATGTTCTCTCTCTGAAGGAAATGCAGTGCTGCCTTAAGCCACGTCAGGCTCCTTGTGCTCGCCTGCCGGTGAGCGTTCCAAGGTTTCACAGCCACGTGGCATCTCGCCCACGTCTAGCCAGGTCACAGAGCACCGGGCACTGCTGACACCTCCTCAGCTGGACCTAGCCACCGCATGGCCCATTTCTGTGAGCCAGGAAGACAGCAGTCACACACGGCCACTGGCTCAGACAGGAAATGACAGGGGCTCTTTCAAAGCTCCATTTTATTCTCCATCATTCACAAGGGGACAGCACATGGTGACACCTGCCGTGCTGGAGCCTAAAGCACTCTGTTTCACTGGCTCTGCATGAATGACACCACTTGACAGGTGCTCCCTGCCAGCCTGCTAGAAGGGAGAGCCAGCCCAGGAGCCGGGGCAGTACCCCTCAGGGAGCCGGGGCAGTACCCCTCAGGGAGCCGGGGCAGTACCCCTCAGGGAGCCAGCACTCACACGTGTTTTCAGGACACACAGCCCAAAGAAGGGCTCAACACGGAGAGTCAAGGTGAAGCGCCTCACTAACTCTGCTGCCATTCCCCAGCCACAGCCCCACTCACCTCTTTGGAAGGAAAACTTCTTCCCTGGTCTCTGCTCCCTTCTCGTGGCTTCCCGTTCTCTTTGAAGGTGACCACCGGCTTCTCCCCGGGGTCCCCGCCGCTGCCGAGCCCGCGGCCCGACGATAGCACTGACTTGAGCCCTGTGCCCCCGTCGCTGGCTGGCGCCTCACTCACACTTGCTTCTTGCAGAATGAGGTTCTCTTTGGTTTCACTGGGGTCCTCCAGTATTAACTCTGGAATTTCTGTGATAAACAACAATTTCCCTACCTCATTTTCACACTGAATCAGCCTAAGAAAGTAAGAAAGAATCCATATGTGAAAGCCATAATACATGGCCTATGACACAAGCATGTTTCACTCCCGTCTGAGCTCACAGTGCACCGAAGCCCGTGTGCTCTGGCCGGCTCCCCCTGCTGCGACCTGGCCCTTCTCCCACCACACAGCCCTCCGCTGAGCTCACCCGACCTCACACGCAGCCTGAGGGAGCACAGCTCCGGGGGCAGGCTGCTCAGCTCACAAGTGCCAGCCTCGCTTCTCCTGCTACTGGATCACCACACTCGGCCTCCATCCCACCTGGCCATGGTCAAGTCTCCACCTGACCAAAGGGCCCCCCGACTCAGGACTGTGAAGCCCCCACCCTCGAGCTGCAGCAAACAGTCAAAGGAACAAGACGCTGACTGCCAAAAAATGCTCCTGTACCCCGGCAGCTTGTGGGAGCCGAGGCAGCCACACTTAAGTCCCAGACAAGCAGTGCCGTGGGGAGAGGGTGAGGATGCAGCACGACATGCATACATTCATTTAGATGTAAAAACTTCTGACTCCAGTCACAGCTTTCCCATAACATGCATTTTCTACAAACTTGCAAAGATGGATTTGAAAAATTTTTTTACACTGAAATAAACTTGCCTCTAAACTCCCCCCCCCCCCACTTTCCATTGGGAAGGCAGGAGAGAGAGAGAGAGAGAGAGAGAGAGAGAGAGACACGCGCGCAGAGCAGGATCTTGCAGCCCCTGGTTCCCCTGGTGCCTGGCCAGGCCGGTGGGCCAAGTACCTGAGTCGCCATCTGCTGCCCCCAGGAGGCTGGAACAGGCAGTGCAGCTGAGAGTTGATCCCAGGCACTTTTTTAAAGATTTGAAACAGGAAACAGAAGGAGGGATGGAGGGGCACACCATCCATCGGCTGGTCAACTCCCCAAATGGCCACAGCTGCCAGAGCGGGGCCAGGCAGGAATCCAGCGTCTTCAACTCTGCCCAGGTCTCTGGGTGAGGTGGTAAGGGCCCAGAGTGCTGGGCTCCCAGGCACATGAGCAGGGAGCTGGGACTTAAACAAACCACTGTGTGCACACAGAATGCTGGCGCTCTAAGTGGCAACCCAGCTCACTGCACCACCATGCTGAGCTTTCGTCAGGCATGCTTTAGCTTATGCTCAAGTCTTACTATTATTATTTTAACTTGAAAGGCAGATTTAGAGAGACAAAATCAGAGAGATATCTTCCATCTGCTGGCTCACTCCCAAAATGACTGCAACCACCAGCCAGAGCTGGGCGTTTAAAGCCAGGAATCAGGAGCTTCCTCCGGGTTTCCCATCTGAGCGTTGGCACCCAAGTACTTTGGCCATTTTGTGCTGTGTTCCATGTGCAACAGCAGGGAGCGGGACAGGAAGCAGAGCAGCTGGACTCAAACCAGCATCCCATGAGATGCCCTTAGGCACCTGGAGACTGGAGCTGTGATCCCCTCAGGTCTCCACCAGACCCTTAGCTGGAGGCTTAACCTACTATGCTGCCCAAGTGGCACTGTCACTGCTGCGCTGGCGCCCGCCCTCCCGTCAGCCACACAGACAGACCTTGGCTGATTGTCGGCGATCCATTTGCCTATGGAGATCAGGCGCTGCTGTCGCAGCCGGCGCTGCTGGCCCTCTTTGTCGCCTGTAATACCCTGGTGGCCTTTAGAAAAATCCAAGTTCCTAAAATTGGGATAAGCAAATTATTTTCCAGGCAACCAAGTTCACACAGAGCACACTAACCGCTAACTTGACACAACAGCCCGTGCGCTTGATGGATCGCATAGGAAAACAGCACGCTCTATCCACAATACAGAAAACCTGAGCTGCGGTAAAACCAGACATGCCTGGGCTCCACAACTGGCTTTGCATCAAAATAGCTACTCACTGACCCGTTCTAAAGCAGAAAAATGCAGAAAAGCAACGTGAAAAAGGATTTTTCAAGTTTCTCTTCACTGAATTAAAAACATAAATGCTTCAGAACTGCCAGGCAGGCCTCTGCCCTCCACCTAGGCCAGGTGCCCAGCCTCTGCTGAAATGGAGAACCCTCACGGCCGCAGGCCGGGCACGGGGTCCTCGGCGAGATGGGCTCTCTCGGGCACTCCTTGCGGGCCACCCCCTTTCCCTTCCTGTGGTGTGAGGAACTGCACTTCCAAAGGAGGCGGCACCCAAGAGTCAGCGGGTGGGCTTTCTGAAGACAACGTGTGTGCTATCCGTGTCAGATGTCTACCAACTGTGCTGAGACAGCCAGCTGGCACACAAACACGCTTAAGAATCCACTAGGGTGGGAAACATTGTCTCTTTTTTTAAAAGATCTTATTTTACTGGAAAGGCAAATATACATATAGAAGGAGATACAGTCAGAGCTGAGTCAAGCAGAAGCCAGGAACTTCTTCCAGATCTCCCACACAAGTGCACGGTTCAAGGCCCTGGGCCAGCCTCTACTGCTTTCCAGGCCACAAGCAGGGAGCTGGATGGGAAGTGGAACAGCCAGGACACAAACCGGTAGTCGCAGGGGACCCCGGTGGAAGCAAGGTGAGGATTTCGTCACTAGGCTGTCATGCCAGGCCCCACATTTTCCCCTCTTCTTCCCAGCGCAGGTCAGAAATCAGGTACTGGGGAATTCCCTACTTTTATTTGTGTTTTTTTTTTTCACTCCCCGAGGCACTGCAGTACCCAGGCTGACGGGAGTGGACAGAGGAAGTTCCGATTCCAACTCCAGGTTTCAAAAATCCCATTTAATACATTGTCCTTGGCTAGAGGACGTTTCAGATATTAAGAACAGATAAGACAATTGCTCTTAGCCAAAAGGCCAAGAAGTCATTGTGTGTGGGTTTTACTATAAATACAGGGATGTAAAGCACTCTTACAACTCAAAATGTTTCAGCTGTTCAACTTTATAAACTGACCAAACTTTCCTGGACAATGCCAGCAATTGGATCTTCTAGAACAAGTAAACTCACTGATGGCAAGTAAATGATGCACGTAGCGTTTTATCACACTCCATCCATTGACGACTCTTCCCTGAATTTCCTGTCTTTAATGTGTCTGCCTGCTGTGTTGTATATGCTGGCCATGAAGACAGGCAGAGAGCTCAAATGGCAAGGACCCAGAGCTGTGTGAAGAACCAGTCCCTGGATTTAAGAAACAGAATCTACAGTTCATCTGTGAGTGCAAGGATACGAGCCGCGCCAAGAACAAAAGCAGCACAGACGATGAGAGGGATATGAGCGGAAGTGACGCCTGGGCGGCACAGCTCAGACACCAGGCACTGTGGTAGACGGGTGGCAAGGCCAGGTTGTCAGATTAACTGTAAAAATCCCAAGTTCTCTGTCTCTCAGAGACAGGCAGATCTTCTCTCCCCAAAGGCTGCCACAGCAAGGGCTGGACAGCTCCAAGCTGAGGGTCAGCCAGGTCTCCCATGGTCTCAGTGATCACAGCTGAGCTCAAGTGTACCAATGTGACAGGAACTCCAAACAGCATCTCAGAATGAAAGGTAACATGACAGAAAAACGGAGTGACGAAGAGGAGAGACGATGGACATGCACTGATCTGCTGACTGGTTCCCCCAGATGTCTGCTCTGACAGGCTGGGCCGGGCTTATGCCAGGAGCCCCATCAACAGCCCCAGTACTTGCCAAGGAGCATCTTTCTTCCCCTCTATGCCAAACACCTGTCCCCCTCCCCCAGGAGACCAAGATGGAGCTTCAGCCTGGGCCAGCCCTGGTGCCACTGCAGCCACCTGGTGAGGGAGCCAGTGGAGGGAGCTCTCAGGCCACCTTTAAAATACATAAATACTTGTAAGTATACTTACGTAGACTCATGCTAGCTACAGAGCTGAACTAGAGAGAGATGAACCTGAATGAGGGAGGGTCTTCCACCCCCAGCACACAAGCCTGGATGCTGACGGCTAATGGTAATGAGGGCTTCCCATGGGCAGACGACACCACGTGGCAAGTCGGAAATGTACAGATGGCAAACAGGACAATGCGGGCTCCATCCAGGTGACCATCGAGCCCGAACACACAGAACTGAACACCTGCAACCTCCTATCGCAGACGGGAGCTCCGACACAGGGGCGGACTGCTGCGAGGGGGCAAGCCTACCCAGCGACAAGAGCATCTGGGACAGGACAGCGACTGCACAGGGCAGACAGCAGTGCCACAGGCCCGGGCCCTGAAAGAAGCCAGCAGAGACGAAGGCCAGGCCGACAGCCTGTTCCGTCCCCAGCACTGATGACATACATGCCAAGGGACAGCTCCTGGCTTCTATTTGGTTCCTTCCCTGACATGTCCCCTCTAGCCAAGGTAGAATGCAGTGCAGTGTCGTCACCGGGGAGAGGCGGCTCCTCTCGCTTCACTCCTGTCACCCAGGACGACAAGCAGAGGCACATACACGCATGCCTCACAGCTCTGGACGCCGTGGGCTGGCGACGCCCGCCACCTTCCCGGCACCTACCTGAAGGAAGGTCTCAAGGCCAGGAATCCTTGCAACTCGAACTCCTCTGGAAGTGGAGTAGCTACAGCGGGAGGAAATCAGAGGCTGTTACATCTGAGCTGGCACTGTGCTGTGAGCAGAACACTGACGAGCAGACACAAAGGGCCCTTGGTTTCGCCCACTCCTGTAACGTACTCCGCACGACAGGGACGGCGCACTTCCCTGCCTGCAGCCTCAGATCCAACGATCCCTTTGTCCACCTGACATTCCCAGCAGCACACCATACACACACACACTTCAGGCACAACACTGAACCTGCCCACCTGATGGGGGTGGTTCATTTGCAAAGAGCCCAGAAAAAAAAATCAGAAAGCAATCTAGATGCAGGCTGCCCGCATGGAGCTTCATCCAGCCCTGGAGTGTTAAAGCAGCGAAAGCAGTGATCAGAATATGGCATTCTCAGAGGCTGGAGCACTGTGCGGCCAGGAAAGCTCAAATTTTCAAATGTCGGA
This sequence comes from Ochotona curzoniae, assembly GCF_017591425.1. Taxonomy (NCBI): domain Eukaryota; kingdom Metazoa; phylum Chordata; class Mammalia; order Lagomorpha; family Ochotonidae; genus Ochotona; species Ochotona curzoniae. The sequence goes on along the minus strand of NW_024466219.1, from coordinate 856,428 downwards.
TGAGAAAATCAAGTGTCCACCATGTAATGGTGATTTTTAAAAAAGCAGATACAAGCGTGTATAACACTGATCACCTCTTATCACCTGCATATGGAAGGTGGTGCGTGGTGTGCGAGCAGCACAGCGTGCCCTGTGCCTTCTGCACTGGCCATGCTGTGTTGATCAGACATCATATTAATCCCGATTTAAAAAAACAGTAAGAATGGGGTGGAAGGGAAGAAGCTGGAATGAACATGAAGGTATAGTACTTGCTATACTTGTACTGAGATGCAGCTCAAACAGAAGGTTGCCAACACACTGTTACCCCACCCCTTAATCAGGACAGAGCTCACACGCGTGGGGCGGCCCTTACCGTTAGTGCTGCAGAGGTCCTCCTCATGCGGGTGGAAGCTGTTCAGAAGTGAGATCAGCCAGGGCCAAACGCTGCAAATCAAAGGGACACCTCAGCCCACGTGAATGAGAGAAATGAGAACACCAATAAGCCATGCCAATGCCGCCTAGAACCAGTGCTCTGCTCCGCTGCCAAGGACCACTCGGAGCCCCCAGTGGACGCACCTGCCAGTCACACTCTGTAGGCCAGATGGGCCGACCTTTGCATGTGTACCAACCAACACAAACGAAAAATAGTCACCTCTCGGAAAACTGGAAGCTAACAACTATTCTCAATGACTGTGCACTTTGAAATATGAGAGATGCTAGTTAGAGAATCAACAGACACATACAGAGAAAATACATAAAGAATCAGAAATATCATAGCAAATACTGCAGAGTAAATGCCACACACATGGAGATACGGTGAATGACAGTTAGTAACCTAGACAGGAATCCTAACCTGAGCAGCTACCCTCCTGAAGCCAGTGCGCTGCTGAGAAAACAGGCAGAGGGCACACGCAAGTGGCTGCATGAGAGAGAGGCCACACGTGAGTGGCTGCGTGAGAGAGAGGGCACACGTGAGTGGCTGTGTGAGAGAGGGGGCACACATGAGTGGCTGTGTGAGAGAGGGCACACGTGAGTGGCTGTGAGAGAGAGGGCACACACAAGTGGCTGCGTGAGAGGGGGCACACGCGAGTGGCTCTGCGTGAGAGAGAGGGCACACACGAGTGGCTCTGTGAGAGGGGGCACACGTGAGTGGCTGTGAGAGAGAGGGCACACACAAGTGGCTGCGTGAGAGGGGGCACACGTGAGTGGCTGCGTGAGAGGGGGCACACGCGAGTGGCTGTGTGAGAGGGGGCACACGAGGGGGCACACATGAGTGCCTCTGTGACACAATCAAGAGCACACGTCGGGGTGCTCTGTGACACACTTGCTCTTGGCTCCAGAGAAGAGGGGACACAACAGGACATGCTTACAAGCATTAAGGCAGTGTATTCTCAAAAGTACACTGGGAAAAAAAGTTCTACAAAGTCAAAAAGCCCCAGGACTAGAAACCAAAGATACTCGAATCTGTATGAAATTGAGTTCACAAAAGCGGCTGAGACTGAGCTACCATATCAGACACATGAGGAGAACCTTGAGACGAACTGCTCCCCACGAGCCTGTACAGTGCGAGAGAATGAAAGCCGCCAAGGCGCCCTGGGAAGGCCCTGGCGCACCCAGCGGGAGAGCAGAATGAGCCAGAGGTGCGGAGTGGCTGTGAGAGAGAGGGCACACACAAGTGGCTGCGTGAGAGGGGGCACACGCGAGTGGCTCTGCGCCACCATCACCAACAGCCCCAAGCATCGCTCACCAGGAACCAGATGGAGGAAGGAAAGCAAAACCACAGTTACAGGGGCTGGCACTCGGCTCAAATGGCTAACCTTCACCTCTAAACACCAACAACTCGTACGGGCACTGGTTTGTATGTGAGCTGCTTCACTTCCCGTCCAGTTCCCTGCTTGGTGCCCAGAAAAATGGCAGAGGACAGCCCAAAGCCTTAGGACTCTGTACCCACGTGGGAGACCCAGAGGAGGCTCCTGGCTCCTGGCTTTGGAACGGCTCAGCTCTGGCCCTGGTGACCATTTGGGCAATGAATCAGCAGATGGAAGGCATTTCTGTTTCTCCCCTCTTCAAATATGTTTCTAATAAAAATAAATCTTAAAAAAAAAAAAGCTGCATGCCTCCTTGGTATGAACCTCAATTTAAAAACAAGCAAAAAAACCCAGAAATGACACTCCTTGTTCATTAATGCATACACGGGAAAACAGAATTATTGACACAATTGGCTGAGCCCCAAATCCAGCCTGGGTTCTAAAGCAGACAAGAGGACAAAGACAATACGGTGTGGGGGAAGAGAGGCTGGGGCCGAGGCAGTGTGGGCAGACGCACGTCCCAGCCCAGAGAAAGCTGGGTGATCCCTGGACTGCCAGGACAGCTGCGAGTCAGCTCAGCATAGGGCCCGCCCGCAGCAGCCCCTCTCCACAGGCCGCTGGTCACTGGGGGCAACGGCTCTGGCAACTATCTGAACGACTTCTAGATTAAAGAAGAAAGTGATGAGAGCCAGGACAATGTGTGCTCAGAGTAACCCTAACTCAACCCAGTTAACTCAACTCACACAGCAGTTCCGGTACAGGACACAGAGGAACTCCCAGGGGAAGTCACAGCAGCCCCTGGGAGCAGTGTGCTGGACAAGGTCCACAAGGATTCTGTGCAAGTTCACCGTAAAATGTGAAAAACGCCTCTTCCCCAGGACAGCAGTGGCAGAGCACAGGGCGCCCGGCCGTCCTGCCTAGAATCCCACGAGCCAACCCACAGCAGCTCACCGCACAGCTTTCCAGTCCACAGGGTGTGCTCCCGAAGGCAGGCTCACAAGTCTGATATTGCACGAACCAGCCCTGAGCCCCCCGGAACCCCAACACTTGCTACAGTGCTCGCCCAGCCCAGCAACCCCAACACTTACTACTGCCACTCGCCCACCCCCAGCAACCCCAACACTTACTACTGCCGCTCGCCCACCACTGCCTCCTGGAAGACACGGGGTCTGAGGCGCAGCCAATCCATGGAGACCTTGACCGCAGGGAGGGGGAAGGTGCTGCAGGCGTCCCCCTGCGGCTCGCCCTGGAGAGGACACTTGCAGAGGACGCCAAGGAAGGACACTGTGGAGAGAAGAGTGCTGGGGAGCCTGTGGGGCCCAGGCCGGGGGCGGGGCCTGCCTTTGCCCAGCAAGGACCTTAAAGCTTTGCTTGCTACAATGGCAGCTACTCCATTCACAAGGGCCAGCAATGGAAGAAGGGAGGTTTTGTCCAGGTGGAAAGAACCTGGGCTTATGCAACTTTCTGATTTACTAAAAAGCACGTCCCTATTTTATGCGTCCTGGTGCTTTACACACAAACATGCTGGCTACTGTGCTTTTTCAGAGATGACAGCACTTGCCCAAGCCGTCCAACGAAACACTCACTAAAGAGCGCCAACAACTGCGTCCAGCACAACTGCTCGTCCTGGCTGTAGGCGTGCTGCTCCGTCTCGCTGCTGAAGTCCCGCAGGTGGTGCAGCTGGAAGAGGTTGATGACGGTCACATGCACCAGCTGCTGGGAGTTGAAAGCCTTCTGGAACAGCAGCCTCTGAAAGCACAGAGCAGGGAGACGGACAGGCAGCGGGGTCAGCTGCGTCAGGACAGTCCTGTTCTACAGGACAGGCCCCAGGTTGTCTCGGCCTGGAAGGCAGCCTACCTCTACCCAGACAACTCCCAAAACACAGCGGCAGTGTCTCAACTATTTGCCTGACAAACTTCTTTTCCCTAACAAATTAATTTTTAAAATGATCTGAGAAAAAAAAATACTTAGGGTTCCAATTGCAAATGTCTACATCTTCATCTACCTGAAGTTACTTAGACGCACACAGATTAAAACATTAAACTGGGATTGCTGCCTAGAAAGCAAATGTAACTGAAACATTTTCAAACAAAAGGACTACAATTTACCTTTTTGTGCTCTTGATACAAAAAACGTATCTTCCCAGATTCATCATAAAATTTTGTTTTTCACAGACTCGACATAATTTGTGAGTAAGGCTCAGCAAACACAGGGTAAGAACGCACTGGAACCTGCACGGACGGGGATGCCTTGCAGGTATCTCGGCTCCTCCCGGAAGTCAAAGGGGAGGCTCGCCCATCTTACCACGAGCTCTGGATCCCAGCACAGGGAGGAAGCCGCCTGGCTGCTCTCAGCTTGGGCTCCCCTTATTCTGCCTCCGCTCAAGGAGCCCATTTTCAAATACAAATCCTTACCACCCTAACAGGTACAAGGACAGATCCTGTTCCCGTGCCTCCCCAGGGAGAAGCTCTGGCAACGGCAGGGTGCACTGCTGGGTCAGCTTCTGAACTGGAGACGCACAGTTGCTTCTGACTCAACTGCTTGGGGAGCTGACCTGAGACATCCAGGTGAGCACTGGACCTCCACTGATGACCGCTGCCTGACCCTCGGTGTCCCCCAGGAGCCCAGCCCCCGCTGCCTGACCGACCCTTGGTGTCCCCCAGGAGCCCAGCCCCTGCTGCCTGACCGACCCTTGGTGTCCCCCAGGAGCCCAGCCCCTGCTGCCTGACCCTCGGTGTCCCCCAGGAGCCCAGCCCCCGCTGCCTGACCCTCGGTGTCCCCCAGGAGCCCAGCCCCCGCTGCCTGACCCTCGGTGTCCCCCAGGAGCCCAGCCCCCGCTGCCTGACCCTCGGTGTCCCCCAGGAGCCCAGCCCCCGCTGCCTGACCCTCGGTGTCCCCCAGGAGCCCAGCCCCCGCTGCCTGACCCTCGGTGTCCCCCAGGAGCCCAGCCCCCGCTGCCTGACCGACCCTCGGTGTCCCCCAGGAGCCCAGCCCCCGCTGCCTGACCCTCGGTGTCCCCCAGGAGCCCAGCCCCCGCTGCCTGACCGACCCTCGGTGTCCCCCAGGAGCCCAGCCCCGCTGCCTGACCCTCGGTGTCCCCCAGGAGCCCAGCCCCCGCTGCCTGACCACCATGCTGTATGCACCCAGTCTTCCTTAATCCCGGCCACAACGACAGAGCTCTTTTCTTTCTTTCCCTCAAATTTCCCAAATCTTCTCTCCCACAAAATGTTTCCTTCAGTGTCTGTACCAACCCATGAGTGTGCACTGCCCCCTCCTGAGCAGCACCTTCCCTCATGACCACCTGTCCTGGTGAGCACTGCCCACCTACTGATTCAGACAGACCGCAGCGCTTCCAGTCTAAAACAACTTGGCACGCTCTGCTGGCCAGGAAGCAGAGCTTTGATCCCACGTCTATGCCAAACATGCTGAAAATTACCACTCCACCTGGGTCTCAGCATACTTTATACAAAGTTTTGCTTCCTTACACAAATCTGCTGAACATATTTCACGTTTGTCAATAACAGTTCAGCAATGACATCCAAACCGGGCACCAGTGTCCCCCAAGCTTCCATGATCTGATTCCGACGAGACAACAGTCTGCTCTGCGGGACCTCACCTTGAACTGCTCCTCCAGCTTCTCTCGCAGAGGGCTCAGCTTCTCCAAGCTCTTACTCAGGTACACGTGCCCGTGGAACTTAATGAACGCCTTGATGAAGTCAGTGACACCCCACTTGCTTTTCACCTCATCCCGGCTGGAAGAGAAGGATGCGCCCCTGAGGCACAGACAGGCAGCCGAGGGCAGTGCCAGGACGGGCCGACAGCTGCTGGCGTGCCACCCTTGGCACCGCAAGAGCAGAGCCTCACCTCTCCAGTGCTTTAGAAAGCGCTTTCTGTAGGTTCGTGGAGGCAGCCGGGAAGGGGAACTTGACAGCAATGCTTCTGCAGTAGTAGAAAATGGTGCTCAGGTGGTCTCCTTTGGAAGACGCCAGGATGGCCAACTGGTTGTAAGGCTGACCTACGGGGAGAGCCAGGTGCTAAGGGACCCAAGCCACACAGCCGTGCCCTCAAACACGCAAAGGAGCCTCCAGGATGTGGCACGTGTGTCGCCCTCAGTACAACTGGGCGCTGCATGCCAGGACACACGTGGCACAAGCCAGCAGTGAGCGGGTCATCCCAGGGACGTCCTGGTGTCCTGCTTACTGCTAACACACAGAGCAGCAAGGATTCAAGTAACTGGTTCCCTGCCCCCACGTGGGAGACGTGGACCCAAGTGCCAGTTGTCAGCTTTGGCCCAGCACAGAGAGACAGGAAAGGGCCAGACAGGCAAACACTGCTGGCTCTGAGGAGCACGTGTGAGCGTACCCACAGCCCACACTGCCATCCCTGCCTCGGCTCACTGTGCCCTCTCGAGAGCACGGCCCACCACACCAACAGATGACTCCGCTCAGTCTATGAGTGAAAAGGAAGCCAGAGTCGTAGAAACAATGGCAGATCACATTAACTCTACTTGTATTGTTTTATAAAAGAATAAATTCACGTCAGGCTCTAGGAAGAACGCAGTGGGGCCTAAAGTGCCCGGCCGCCGGGCACAGCTGCTCTCACCGTTGGAGGGCACGAGCTGGGCTGCGTGTCTGTAGTAGGACTCTGCCTGGCTGGTCTGGTTTCTGTACCGAGCTGAAAAGGAAGAAAATTAAAAACACAAAAACCATCAGCTGTAAACTGAAGATAGTGTAACTGTAGGATTTTGTGTGAGGCTCTGTATCCAGCCTGCCCTACTTGGGGCAGTCAGCACTGAGCCACGGCACACGTCACTGTGCCCGACCCCAGGGCCTCATGGCTGGGCATCCCAGCAATCTCTACGGACTATGCCGGGCACTTTGAAACAAAATACACATGATCTGAAATGATGTATTTCTTTGATATTTTATTTTTTTGAAAAAAATAAATTACTCCAATGGATGAATCTGAAGCTAGCTGTCCCTGACACTCCTGGCAGAACTCGCCGCTGACTCGATCCGTCCCCAAGGAAGCACCAACTGAAGGCATTAAGAAACCTGACACCTTCCCACTTAAAAGCAGAAATGCTCTCCAATCCTTGTGACTTGAGGACAAGCAAAACCCAATCGCAGTGTTAATTTATTTCCAACCTTCACAGGCCACCCTGAAGGGACAGGCAGAGACGATCGGGTAACTCGGACAGACCACTTCTCCTGAGAACGCAGGCTCGCTGGGGTGCAGCGGCTGGAGCGGTCGGCTAGCTCCAGGAAACGCTCCCACCGTACAGCCCTGGCCTTTGGAAGCACACCCCACGTGGCAGGTGCACCTCACACTTCATGCTACGCACTACTTGCCTACACCTGCATCCTACTTAAATACAACTTAAATCTTATCACGGAAGCTGTTTCCTTCAAGATGCTCTGCCAGTCCCACAATGCTGACAACTTTACAGTTCCCAAGAGCACATCCCACAGCCGTGTAAGTCTGGCTCCACTCAGGGAGACATTTCCTTGTGACTACTGCAAAGACAGGCCCTGCCCACTGAGGCTCACCAATGTCTCCAAGGTGGACCAGGCAGTGCTGGCAGATGTAGGAACAGGAGCTGGACTGCGGCTTCACGATGGTGCTCGTATGTGTCTGCTTATTGCTGATAATTCCCAACTGGGAGGACTTCACACGACATGGCAAATCTACATTGAACACTGTACACAGTTCTTGCAATAACTGAAAGAAAAACAGAACCAAGATTGAGTGGTCGGACAAAGCACCCTCATAGTAAAGCGAGTCCCTTCTCAGGTTACGGACTGCATGCGACGTTCTGCTGAGGTCTGCACAAGAACTTTACCAAGTTTATGTCAATCTTTCATAAGATAAAACTAGTTTCATTTATCATTAGTCATATCCTTTTAACTGCTGTGAATTAGAGCAAGCGTGAATGTGCATTTAAAACGAATAGCAGGGCTGGTGCGCTGACTCAACCAGCTGATCCTCTACCTCCAAGCATTGGTTTGTACCCTGGCAGCTCTGCTTCCCATCCAGCTCCCTGCCTGAGGCCCTGGAAAGCAGTCGAGGATGGCCCAAAGCCTTGGGACTCTGCACCTGCGTGGGAGACCCGGCAGAGCTCGTGGCTCTGGATCGGCTCAGATCTGGTTGTTGTGGTCATTTGGGGAGTGAAGCAGTGGATGGAACATCTTTCTCCCCAGTCTCTTCCCTGAAAATCTGCCTTTCCAATAAAAATAACTACATCTTAAAAACAAAAAACAATGAACAGCAGCATTTTTAAGATATTGACCTGCAGAGGATCTTCAGGCATGTCTGTCAAGTGAAGCAAGCCATCGCCCCCTTCTCTTGGAGCACACACGACACTCCCCGTTGGCCTCAACCTAAGGCAGACTTCCTACGAGCTGTGGTCTCTTCTTGCAGGGTGGGCGGGGAGGGGGCTCTGCTTCCCACCACAGCCAAACCCTCTGCACACGCCTATCACCCCGTGCCACGGCTCTCACCTCTCACGCTTCTCTTCCATGGCTAAACAGAGCAGGGTCTTTCAACAAAAGCAGACTGCAGCCGTTCTCTCCAGGCTCCTCAACTCCTCTCCGGGAGCTCCCCAAAATCACCACTTTTCTCCACGCTTCCCTGACTCCTGTCTGCTCCTCACTTGGCCGCGGCCAGCTTCCAGGGAGCCCCTTCTCCCCGGCTGCACTGGCGCTGCGGCCTTCCCTGGCACAGCCGACAGCTCTCTGCCATCACTGGCCCGGGCCTCGCCCGCTTCCTCGTCAGTCTCCACTCAAAGGCACTTGCCACCTTCTTGACCGAAAGCTTCATTCTTGCCCCACACCCCACCCCTATTCTTTCACATTCTATTCTCATTCACTCAATTTTTTGCTTACAAATAAATTCATCCAAATAGCTGATTATGGATCAAATACAATGATCAATAAAGACACATAGATAATTATGAAAATCTGCGCCCTTAAAGGATTCATAGCCAAATGGGCAAATCAGGCACAAAATGAGAAACAGCAGAAAGGGAAGAAAGGGGAGGAGCAAAAATAAAACAAAATATGCGAACAAGTTAAGAGAACACTCTGAGTGTACACTAACCTCCCTCCCCAGGCCACTGGCTGCACTTGTTCCCCTTATCTGTGATAAACCAACGATGCCCTGTCTCTAAGCACAGAGCCTCCCCTTCTAGAGAAGGAGTGAGAAGGAGTGAGGGGCTTGACTAAGCTTCCAGGCTAGAAACACCGACTTCATCGTTACTGTCTAAAGCGCAGGACTCACACTACAAAATAAGATACTCAAAATGACCTGCTACCATTCAGAACTGCTGAACTATCTAAACTGCTTGAGCAGGACCCTCGAGCATGCCCCACGTTGGGAACCTGGGATGGGTGGGAGGCTGGGTGGGCCTTCTCCCTTTGTTTCTCACCTGACCCCAGGTACAGGAACAAAAATGATATTAGTGTGGAAACAATGGTGTTACCCACTTTCCTGTGGGGGAAAAAAAAAAGGACGGAAAGAACCACAGAGCCTGCTGGGAAGCCTGGGAAGCTGGCAGAGAGAAGCCGAGGCTCTCGGAGGGCGAGGCGTGTCATGCAGATAATGCATGTGAGCGCCAGCTTCTCACTGCAGTCACTCACATGGCCTCTGCTGCTGCTTTCCAGTGCATGGGGAACAAGTGTGTTTCCCTTTAAAGGGGTGTGCTAAAATCCAGAACAAAACAGAGGCATCAACAGAGGACCCCACAATGCAGGAGAACCACCACCAACAGAGGTTTTCCATCACTGGATGCTGTCCTTCTTCAGATACTTACACATTGAGACTACAGGCTTTTTTGTTTGTTTTTAATCTAGTGCAAAAATATCTTTACCCCCCCCCCCCAAAAGACCTGTTGCTGCTTTCCTAAGTTTAAAACCACCTCTAAGGATGGCCCAGCTCCTAGGGCCCTGCAGCCGTGTGGGAGCTTGGGAAGAGCTCCAGGCTCCGGGTTTCAGGTCAGTCCGCCTCTGGCCACTGTGGCCACTGGGCAGTGAGTGAACAGATGAAGAGCTCTGTGTCTCTAACTCTTCCTGTCAAACCAACCAACCCCTGCAAGTCGAAGGATGAGTCCTACAGGAGCCGCGTCTCCCTCAGCTGCACCTGCAGACGTGCCACAGGCAAGGGAGAGGCTGACAAGAGCCCGCAGGAAGTTGAGCAACCCCAAGGCGGGGGTGGGGCATCGGAAGGACAAGAGGACAGACAAGGCTGAGAACGCTCACCGAAACGAACCCTAACACGGTCACAGCACAGCGGGGCGTCCTCAGCAAGATCTCTGCGGGAAGCGGGAGCTTTCTGGGGACAGAGCAGCACGGCTGGCCAGGGGGCAGTACCAGTGCACCGGCAGACAGGGACACACACCTCAAACCACCAGGCCTGCACACGGCAACCATTCTGTGACACGGTCTCCATACAGGGGCCCCGCACGTACTCTCCTGGTCGCAGCCTCTCTTGATGGGGTGCTGACTAGGGGGTGACTGACTTGATAACATACAAGCGTCGACCACAGGACAGGACATTCCTAACGTGGTCACCTCAAACTGACAAAGCACCCCGCGAGCGTGTGTCCATTCTGCTCACCAGAGGAGGCAGCCAGGAGCCACAGGCGTGGCCCCACCTGTCACCGGGACCTCCAGCAACACTGACCAGGACGGCAGAGAAGGGCCTCGCGCTCACACGGCACTGAAGGACAACGCCCGCTGACGTGCGGCTGCGCAGAACCAGCACCGCTGTTCTCCACTGCCGACAAGGGCCTGCAGCACAGCGCAAGGCCACACCTTCACTTCAGCCAGGAGTCTGGTTCTGCTCGAGGAACAAAGTCGGACTGTTTACACTGGTGTTTGGAAAGGCTACTATAAAGCTATCCATTTCAGAGACGTTAAAGTAAAGATGGAAAAAGCTTTAGAAATGAAGAAATTCAATCCTCTCCATTCACAAGTGACTTTCAGGTTTCAAAATCATTCCTGACTTCTCGGCTGGCCTGTCACCACATGGACTCGCTGTGACAGCACTTCCGAGCGCCTAGCTGCGGCCCTGGCTCCTCTCTGTGGCCCCTACTCTGTCCCTGTCGTCACACGGCAGAGTCTGGCCTGACCTCTGACAGGGCTCCCAGTGTGTTTGCCTTGGGCGTTCCCACCGAAACGTCAGTCACAGGGACAGAACTGCTGTCTTCTTGGACACCACAAATCAGTTCAATTTGAGCGAGTTTCATGCCTATATTGCCCAGATCTACTCACTTCTTCATCCTCGCACAGGAGTGTCCTAACTAGCTCCCAATCCTCAGTCCATCTCTACAGGCTTACGAATGCACACCCCGCATGCTGCTCCCTTATTCTCCAATGCTGTGCAACCACACTTCACCTCAAACCCGCATGCGGCACGCAGGCCTGGTCTACTTCCTCGGTCCGCTGGCTGCATCTGCAATCCATGTAACCATTATCTGCTTCTCTATCATCACAAACAAGCAAGAAAAAGGTCCTGCCAACTGTGATAACGAAGTGTAAGACACGCGCACAGCTGTGCAGATGGGAGAACCAACATAGGCCAACAACACCCAAAGCAAGCTGCCAGAACCTCCCCCGAGGAAACCATTCCTGAGACTTATTTCATCTTCTTATACTTTCACTTACAAATATTACATCCCCTCCCAGAAAAAACAAAACACACCAAAAATACCTCCTTATAAAAAATGACGCTTCCTGCTTTATTCTGCGGGATCTGTTTCACATTCCCAGCGACTAAACTCGAGAGCACATGTCATGTGTAATCACATCACCAAGAGGCCGGCCCTGTGGCACACAGAACCTGGCGTCCCAGCCACTCCATTCCCAACCCAAGTCCCTCTTAGTACTCCTGGGAAGGCAGCAGCAGATGTCCCAAATGCTTGGGCCCCTGCCATGCACATGGGAGACCCAGGTGGAGTTTCAAGTCGCTGTTTTCAAACTGCTCCAGCCACTGTGACTCTTGGGGGAGTGAACCAGCAGATGCAGGATTTCTCTTCATTTCTCCAAAACTCTGACTTTAACTTTCAACAATGACCAGCTAATCTGGCCAATGGCCAGTGGCTGTCCCTCCTGCCCCCGCCCCCGGCAACAGCTGCACCATCTCCCGTACTCCCTTCCCGCCTGCATAGGCACGTTCCAATCCTGTCGTACAAATCAGACAGAAGACCGAAGCTTTAAAGTCCACTATGCTTCAAAAGCTGCAAGCAACAAACACGTTTTAGAATCAGTTCAAGTGATGATGGGAAACTGGGATCCGGTAGAACCCAGCTGAACGCAGCCACTTGCAAGGGAGGAGGAGAGGACCTGGGTTACCAGGCCACGACTCGAGACTACTGCCTGGTGCCTTTGCTCAGAAGCCACCCTTAGGGTAGCTGCTGCTGGTGTAGGAGCTGTCGGCACCTCCACCTACTGCACAGGGACCTGCTCCTACACACCCCACGTGCGACCCACGGAGTGCTCCATGACTGGCTTGGGCCTAGCTGTGTCCCAGTCACCGGTGGAGTGGACTGGCAGCCGGAAGACACCTGTGTCTGTTGCTCTGCCTTCTAGTAGATAAACACGACAACCAGTGTAAACGTCGTGGAGCTGCTACCTGCCGAGCTGGCACTGCCTGTAGGTGCCAGGCTGTGTCCCAGTGGCACTATCCAATCCAGATCCCCGCTAACAGCGCAAGAAAAGCAGAGGACGACGGCCCAAGTGTTTGAGCCCCTGTACCCACCCCTGCGAGAGATTCCCGCCTTCAGCCTCCTCGAGCCCTGGGACTATAGCCACCTTGGGAGTAAAGCAGCAGATGGAAGATCTCGCCTTTCCTTCTCTCTCTGCAGCTGACTCTCAGATAAATAAACCTATACATCTTTTTTAAAATTATCATGCCATTTACAATAGTCTCTCATGCCCATTTTACAACTTGTTCTCAAATGTTAAACTGGAACTGTATTATTCCTTTGCTCCTTCAGACACGATTATTTTTAAACAGGCCCCCTGATCTAGGGACAAACTGCAAAGGAGGACAGCCAGTTCTACCTTCATGTCTGTGCTCCACGAGGCTTTCCGTAAAGCAAAGGACAAGAGAAGACACTGCTGGGAAATGTGACAATGTGACACGCTACGATCCTCTGGGAGACAACAAAACTGTATGAATAGTTTTTTTTTTTATTGGAAAGGCGGATATACAGAAAGGAGAGACAGAGAGAAAGATCTTTCACTCCCCAAGTGAGCGCAATGGCCGATGCTATGCCAATCCGAAGCCAGGAGCCTCTTCCGGGTCTCCCACACGGGTGCAGGGTCCCAAAGCTTTGGGCCGTCCTCGACTGCTTTCCTGGGCCATAGGCAGGGAGCTGGAAGGGAAGCGGGGCTGCCGGGATTAGAACCGGCGACCATATGGGATCCTGGGCGTGCAAGGCGAGGACCTTAACCACTTGCGCCACCGCGCCAGGGCCTGAACAGTTTTTCAACTTCTACTCATTTTTTCCAATTTGAAGCCCTGGTCTACAGAAAATAACCCAATTTTAGGGAAAAAAACCCCTTCATGTTATGCTTAAAGATGCTCATCCTTAGGGGCTCGTACCGTGGCATATGGGTTAAGCTGCTGTCTGAAGTGCTGGCATCACGTATGGGAGCTAGTTAAGAGTCCTGGCGGCTCCACTTCAGATCTAACTCCCTTCTAATGCACTGGGACAGCAATGGATCATGGCCCAAGACCCATGTGGCAGACCCAGATAGCTAACGCTCCTGGCCTCAGCCTGGTCCAGTTCCAGCCGTGTGGCCATTTGAAAACTCAATCAGCCAAGAAAAGGCCTCTCCCTAGCTCTCGTTTTTCTCTAATTCTTCCTTTCGAACAAATAAAATTTAAAAATCTTAAAATAAAGAGAGAAAACACCAAGAGACAGATATGTAAAAGTGATAATTTATCCCAAATGGGGGTACTAATAAAACTTTCTAAGATACCGTACAGGTTGTGTGAGAGCTAGGAGCTGTAATGGACCAAGCCAGGCTGGAACGTGGTACTCAGCTGACCAGGCTGGGAGGAACAGGATGTGGCACCTGCTGGCACATGCCAATTCTGGGCCTGGAAGAAGTTGGGGAGAGCCCGGGCTAAGAGCAGGCCAGGCCAGGCAAGCCTGCAGCACTGATTAGCATTCGTACGAGCAGGGTCTAGGGACAGGCAGGACTGGGCTGGGCTAGGCAGAAGCACCCACCAGCACGCACAAGAACACAAGAAGAGGCCTGGAATATGCCTGGCTAGGCTGAAGCTCTCACTGCTCTGCCCAAGAGCTGGGGCTGCTGGTGTACTGGGCTGGGCAAGGCTGCAGTACTCATTGGCACCGCATCTGCGCTGGGTCTGGGAGTGGGCTAGACTGGGTGTAGGACAGGTTGGGTGACGCCAAGGTACCCACCAGGACACTCAAGAGCCAGAATGGGTGTATGCCAGTCAGGCTGGGCCACAGTACCTCCCAGCACTCATAAAGATTTGGGGGTTAGGGACAGGCCTGGCAGGGGAACCTACAGAACTCCCCTGCTAGGTTGCAGCTTCCGCTGGTAAGCAGGAGAGCCAGAACCGGAGGAAGGCCAGGTCAGGCTGCAGCACCTGTAAGGATACACACTGGTCTGGGGGCAGGTTAGGCTGGGCCAGTTCACACTACACGTTGACACAAGAGTCAGGCTGGGGTAACACATAAGGTCAGGTTAGACCGCAACACCCAACAGTCCACATGAGCGCTGGAGCTGGAAGTGAGCCAGGACCATTGTAGGCCCGCTGAACCAGGCTGCAGCACCGGCTGGCACACATAAGACCCAGGGCTGGGAGTGGACCTGCAGGGGAACCTTGAGTACTCTCCTGCTGGGCTGCTGCTCCCACTGGAGAAAATGAGAGCTGCAACTTGGGGCAGATTTGTCTAGGATAGGCTGCTGCATCCACTGGCAAGAGAAGAGGGTGTGAGCAAGCCAGACTAGGCCACAGCAATAGCTGCTAAGTGCTGGGACTAGATGCAAGTTATGTCGTGCTATGCCACAGTACACTCTGACAGGCACAAGATCTGGTGCTGGAAACGGACTTGGCAGGGGAACTGTGGATACTACCCTGTTGGATTGTAGTAACACTAGGGAGTATGGTGGGGGTTGTTGGGGGTCATTCAGATTAGGCTGAGGCACCTGCTGGTGTGTGTGACAAACAGACCTATGGAAGGCTGAACTGGGCTAAGCCGCAGGACCTGTCAGTTCACTTGAGAGATGGGGCTGGGGGCAGGTATGTGCATTGGCTGTTAAAAGTAACAGACTGAGCCTGATCCTGCCCGGGCCGGCTCACACAAGAGTCAAGTCTGAGGTCACATTCCCAGGTAAGGTTTCTTGGGGGACTCCCCAACTAGACTGCTGGACTCAAACTACAGTCACAGGAGGAAATCACAAGACATGTGGTTTGACCATGTACCAGGACCAGGCCTCCTCAACGGCTGATGCCTATGCAGTGGCCAGCATGCCCAGATGTACGGGGGACATGGCAGCCAGCTTATTTAGGCCAGCAGAGGACATCCAGTGCCACGTCGGAGGATGAAAAGTGGAGCAGGTTGGACAATTTTCCTGGTCAAGCTTTGCAGTAAGTAGGGTCTATGAATACACTAAGGTGGACTTGGTCAACCAGCACACCTTTGAAAATGTGTTCAATTAACACCTCAGGACATTCTTCCCTCAATCGGGGTCTCTAAAGTGGCAGCAAATGCTTGTTCCTCATCCCCAGGTGCTGATGTAGTTTGACAGCAAGGGGCGGTCCCCTCCCCTTCCTTCCCTACAAACACTGTAGAATGATCTTCAGAATCTTTGCTACTGGGGAGCCGCAGCCAGTTGAATCTCCCCTGAAGGCACCGGGAGCAAATGATATAGAGATGAATAAGCAGGAGGCCTCCAGGTTCACAGGTTTAGATGAAGTACCTGCCAGAGCACTGGGAGACTGTCGCTTGCTGTTGAGATGCAAATGGCCCAAGCCCCGCCTCCCTACATGTCTAGTACATAACCATTTTCTTTGTTTAAAAAGACTTATTTATTTTTATTGGAAAGTCAGATATACAGAGAGGAAGATCTTCCGTCCGATGATTCACTCCCCAAGTGACCACAACAGCCAGTGCTGCGCCAATTTGAAGTCAAGAGTCAAGAACCTCCTCCAGATCTTCCGCAAGGGTGCAGGGTCCCAAGGCTTTGGGCTGTTTTCCACCGCTTTCCCAGGCCACAAGCAGGGAGCTGGATGGGAAGTGGAGCTGCCAGGTTTAGAACCGGCGCCCATATGGGATCCTGGTGTGTTCAGGGAGAGGACTTTAGCTGCTAGGCCATGCCGCCGGGCCCAACACCTTTTTTTTTTTTTAAATGTTTCCAGTTTTAATTGGGAAAACAAAAATCTCAAAACATACATACATTTAGAGGGAAAAGGAGGAGGAATTGCCAATATCGATCTACAATTGTTAATGACCGATTCTACATTTTTCTACTTAAATTCCAAGTTTGAAAGTTTACTCTACTTTTTTTTCTATACATTTACCCGTTTGCACATCAACATTAAATGACTCAATGACACGGTGTAGAAACTCATTCAGCTTTCTGGCTCAACCATTTCACTTCTAAAACTGAAACTGCGTTATGTTCAGACTCCTTCTCTGCACTGTATTGGACTGTGTACCTCTTATCATTACAATTCATATATGTGGATCACAAACATTAAAAAAAAACTATTGCTTTTTATACCAAAATCCAGGTTTACAAGAGAATATAATTGTCTTCCAGAGATGAAAAAAAAAAAAAAAACCCTAACATTAATAATGTTTAAAAGGCATGTGTTTTATTCTTCCTGTACATATTTTAGACAAAACATTTATCAGCTAACTATGCTCTCTCACACGCTGTATTCACTGAGTTTACTAACCACAGTTTTAGTGCAGCAAAATATCTCTGCAAAGCAACTCTACAATAATTACAGCAAGGCTCATTAAAATGCAGAGGTAAGTATTTCATTTGTGTAGAAGCTTAGAAAATGTTTGAAAATGTTTGATCACACTGAATATTCGCTGTATGCTAAAAATATTTAGAAACATATCTTGAATTAACCTTACAATCAATTTTGGTGCATCATGACATAGTGGGAATAAACTTTGAGAGGTATATATTTAACAAACATCACTGAGAGTATAGTTTCAGGTAAACATTTAATACACAATGCCAAGGTAGTTTTCTTTTTTTTTTAATTTTTGTACCAAAAAGTCTTACATTTAACATTGACATTTTCTCTTACTGTGTGCCTCAGATTAATAAAGTACTCTGCATTAAAATTTAAATCTTGAGATAGTAGTACAGCACTGAAAAAAACGGTAAAGCAGCTCGGAAACACTGAATCTAGATTTTACATCTTCATTTGTCAGAATAGAATATAAAAAGTAAGCTTGAAAATCAACTTGAAAAAGCTTATTCTTCCTCAAGAAAAAGTATGAACAATCTGAAAATGATCAACAAGCATGAATGAAACATTGTACGTAGTTAAATCACCACCAGTGTCCACGTGTTATTATAGGCTGCGCACCAAGTCCATCGCTGCAGAACAGTGACAGACACCGAATAAGAAACAAAACTGAGAGCCCAGCACATATTCCAGTGGCTACACCCTCGCCTTGCATGCACCGAGCTCACATGCGGACGCTGGTTAGAGTCCCGCCTGCTCTGCTCCCACCCAGCTCTCTGTGGCCTGGGACCCTGCACCCGTGCGCAGGCCGGGAAGAAGCTCCAGGCTCCTGCCTTTGGATCAGCACAGCCCTTGCTGCTGTGGGCACTTGGGGAGTGAACCAGTGGACAGAAGTTCTCTCTGTAAATCTGCTGTTGCAATAAGAATAAATCTTGGAAGTCTTTTTCACAGACCAATGCATCAGAATGTCTCAGACCACCAAAGTTTAAACACACACACACAAAACCACAAAAAAACCTGAAACACTTTGTCTCAGCCACCTTCCTCCCCGCCCTAAAGGAGACCCACACGGATGCCCAGCCCTCTCAACCACACAAATAATGCTGAAATAAAACTTAAAAACTCTATCCAGAAGGGATACAGAAAATTAAAGTGAAGACCATTCCTCAAACTGAGAAAAATCTGCTTCATTTCACACCTGGTTTAAATACACTTTGAAGTCTATACAAATTCCACCATGTAAAAAACAGTGTTTTGAAAAGTGACCTGACAGTTCACTCTAACTGCTTCTCACCTGGCACCTGCAGCTGCTCTCCCAACAACTCAGACTCACACTCTCCGCCCACTTGTGTGACTGGCACTGCTGGGGCACGAAGGCCTTGTTCCCATTTGCTCTCCCTTAGCCCAAAAGATCTTTTGCTGAGTCTTACAGTAAAAAATTTGAAAATGAGTGTTTCTGCGCAATTGCAGGTGAGCAGCTGTGGAAAGTCACACAGCGCAGCCCAGCTCGGAGCACGCGTGTCTGCAGAACTCACCTGCGTGTAGAAGCCACTAGCTGCCTCGAGGAACAGGGAGAGGTTCGCCTGCACTTCACTCCGGTTCGGGTTTGCACGATTCTTTGCCTGGCCTTGCAGCGTTGTGATCTGATTCTTAAAGGCGTGATTCCAGCTGAAAACAAAACACGATTCCATTTGGTCAGCAGACAAGAGTCTCCCTGGTAACGAGCATGGCGTGTTCGGTGTAGTTACGCCAAACTAGCAGAAAGCCTGCGTTAAAGCTACGACTCCGATAACTACGCTCCCCTGTGAACAGACTGGACGTGCAGAACACAGCCAACCTCAGCAAGCCCTTACCGCATGCTCAGTAATCGCACTATGCCTTCAGCGACTGCAGCCTCAAGCTGAGGGATCCCACCGCATAATCACGGCCACAGTGATAAAAGCTGTTGGCAAATTTCCAGACAGCGTGCCCAAAGCGACTGCTCCCTGTCCAGTGATGACGCGTTTGTAAAACCCTATCTCCAAAAGCTATCCCTATGGTTTTCAGTTCTATTTCATAGCTGTATTTCTCTCAAGATTAACATTTTCTTTAGCGTCTAAAATACAAGCCACGTTTCAATTTTGGCTCTTTAAAATAAACATGAGGTTGACACATAGCACACTTAATGGTGTTATAAAATGCCTTAACAATTAATTTATATTTAAAAATCGGCTTAAATTTAGTTATGGTGAAATACAGTCACTGACTTGAAAGCCGCCACCAGCAAACAGACGAGTCCCCACTGTACCTGCAATCACACCCCACACATCGACCCGAGGCTCTGTGCAGCAGGCACCAGGTCTCTGGTCTGCCGAGGGCCATCTGTGTATCACAGAGTGATCCACCGGGCATCTAGATGGCCGCAGATGGACACTCGCTGGCTTTCTGGCCGCTCCGGCAGGGCCCCACCACAGG
Source organism: Ochotona curzoniae (assembly GCF_017591425.1). Lineage (NCBI taxonomy): Eukaryota > Metazoa > Chordata > Mammalia > Lagomorpha > Ochotonidae > Ochotona > Ochotona curzoniae. Next base: position 837,214 of record NW_024466219.1, on the reverse strand, counting down.
TGTGAGGTGTGATTAGTCACTTACCCTGAGGTGGCATGTTGGGTTGGTTTCCTCGGGGACAGCTCGCCCTTGACCCCAGCTCCACGGCCATGGGGCTGTGACCTACTGTGACTGAAAGCCACTGCAAGATTCCCAAAACCACTACGTACCCCAGAAAGCTGCCCAAGATGGGGAGAACCAACCCTTCCCACCACTTAAGGTTAGGGTGTTGGCAGGCAGAACACTTGAACTGACTCGAACTTGCCCGCAGGTGACTGTTCCTGCTGCCTTACAGCAGAGGGCAAGCGGCCTGGTTTTCTGTCGTTCCATTCCTTACAGAGAACACAGCAAATAGTTCAACTACACAAAATGCTTCTTTGGTCTTATATGGAAAAAAAGAAAATACTGATAAATATTGAAGAGTTTTCTATACAAGGCAAATGCATTGTCCTCCTGGAGGAATAGACAGATCACTTAGAGAGCCCAGAGTTTCCCAAACTCTCTTGAATGTTTTCCTTTAGACCTGCTTTCCGCGTGGGGCGAGGCGCACAGAATGAAGCCCCAGGACTGTCAGCAATCAGAACAAGCCTTTGGCAGTTACTCTTTCCGAGCTACGAGGGGCTTCCTGAGGCTCCCTGCAAGAGCCGTCCACAACAGGTGAACACCACGCATTCTCCTTCTCCGCTCCAGACTGTCTGAACTAATACGCGCTCTTCAGAAAAGCTCACTACGACGCACTTCTGAAAACAAACAAGCCACCTTCCTCAAGTCTTGACGCGTTTCTTGCTCAAACAAGGATGCTCAGGTGACAATACTTACAGATCCTGCTCGACTTTCTTGTCTAAAGCGTACTCCAGGTCAGTGACCAGCATCTTCTGGTACAGGTCTTGCAAAGCCTGTCTGGACGTCCAGACCTCCGCAGGCCCCAGCTTAGAATCTGAGTGATAAACAAAGACACAACACACAGGTCAACACACAGACACCATCGCCTTCACAAGGACGCCCCCCTGTGGCTAGTGACTCTGCTGTAAAATGCCTCTGCTTCTATCTTTCAGCTTTGAAAAACCATCATGAAACAGAAATAGCTAAAATCAGCAAGTGACACCCTATCTTATGCATATCCTAACAAGCCAGCGGCCTGCCAGACACCCTGCTGGATGGCACAGGTGGCTAAAGTTGGTCTGATGAGGACAGGGACAGCTGCTAGCAGAGGCCAAAGGGGATGCTGGGTGTGGCAGAAAGGAGGACACTGCAGCTTGTCCGCATGAAAGCAGGCCACCCTGTCTGTCAGCGCCCTGGACAGCGCAGGGCCCTCTCAGGTCCAGAGGTGCCCACTGGGCACACGCTCACCAGGCTCCTAGGGAGACTGCCCCAGGTGCCCACAGCTGCCTCCGGGCAGGACCTTAGCTCCCCTCAGGTCTGCGGGATAGCAAGTTCTTCACCAGCCTTGCTAAACAGACTGATTTATCATCTACTGAATGAGGAAATCTGACACCTTGGCTCAAGTTTCTGAGCAGCCCACGCCCACTATAAAAAGCCAACCCAGAGTGACTTACTGAGGGAAGAATAACACCACTTCCAGAGGCAATTCCAGGGGATGCCCGTGCACAGCATAGAGAAATAAGCCTGCTTACAGGAGAGGAACCAGGCTTTTCTCTGGGTGAAACTAAGATCGCCAAGGCCTCCTGGCACAGCAGCCTGTGGCCTACCACGTTGGGAATGAAATCTCTCACTGTGGAGCTCTCCTCCTGGGCCTTCCTGCCGAGGTGTCCCTCACACTGCGACAGAGGGCAGGCTGTTCACACACACTTCCAAGTGTGGAGCTACAACCTGTCCCTGACTGGTTAAGTTTACTCATTGTCCCCAAAGTCTTCAGCCATCACTCAGAATAGAAAAGAAAGCCGGTGAGGTAACTCAGTCAACTTCAAGGCCTTCCAGTATTGTTCTCCTGCAAACATTTTTTTGCAGCATTATCTACTGCTCAAGTTCGGGACGTACGTTTCTGCAGGAAGGCGTTAATGCAACACCGTAAGACGTCTGCTTCATGCGGGTATGCGTTATTGTTTTCCTTATTTCCTCAACCGTTTAAAACTAAGTGGGTACATACACTAAATTAGGGAATATTCAACTCAGTGTAGCATATATTAAAGTTCTTGACAGGTTAAAATAAGAATTGGAATCATTAAAAGCAATACTGAAGTCCAACAGCACGCTGTCATTCCTCTGGCGCTCAGCGAAGACACAGCAGCCGTACCTGTCATGTCAGCCTTCAGGACTTCTGCCTGCCTGCGGGGGGAAACAAACAGGCGTCAGCGTGCGCACAGCGGGCACGGCCACGGCGGGCACGGCCACAGCGGGCACAGCCACAGTGGCCGCACGGGGCTGCTGCCAGCAGTGTCCTCTTGTTTGCCTCCAAATCTCATCACTGAAGAAAACAAAGTGTCTTATTAATTAAATTAAATGCTGAAAATATTGTGGTCATTTCAAAAAAAGTGCATCATTTTAAAAATATAAGCTTATGTTTAATGTTCACACTATTTTTTGGAAGTTTTGTTTATTTGAAAGGCAAGAGAGAGATATTCTCCACCTCCTGGCTCACCGCCCACATGGTTGTTAAGAGCCAGGACCTGAACCAGTCCCACGGGAAGGGGCTTCGCCACAGCGCCAAGCCTGCCCCTGCCACGACCCTGAAGCCTACCTCTCAGCCGGACCCTTGCTACTCCTAGCACTTAAACACGTCTAACTTGCTCATACTTTCTGATCCTGTTCCTTCTGCCTCTCTTTTGAAAAAAGTGTCTGTATTTGATGCCTGTCTGTACAGTGGCTGTTCTATTTCCCACCTAACTCCCTGCTCGGGGATGGCCCAAAGCCTTAGGACCTGGCACCCACGTGGGAGACCCGGAAGAAGCTCCTGGCTCCAGGCTTTGCATAAGTTCAGCTCTGCCCACTGTGGCCATGTGGGGAGTGAATCAGCAGATGGAAGTTTTCTCTCTCTGCATCTCCTTCTCTCTGTAAACGTGCTTTCAAAAAAACAAACAAACAAAAAACCCCCAAAACCAAACCTGACGGCATCGAGGTCCAGGCTTGAACTCACAACTTGTGATATGCAGTCTCAGTTCTCCCTCATGTGGACCACACAAGGCTGGGAAGGCCCCTTCCTCCTACATACATAGCATGCATCACTAAAGGATGTCTCTTGTCCACTTCCCTCCTTTCCTTGCCTGCCGCGCTCCCACCAGTGCAGTCGCCCTGGCTGGCTGACCACTAAGGCCCTGTCCGCCAACTGCTGCCAGCGGGGTTTTGGAGAAGCAAACCTGACCCATCAAGAGTCCACCTAAAACCTTGCAGGGAGCAGAGGACAGTGTCCTGACTGTAGTGTCCACCACAAAACCGCCGTGCACTCTGCAACAGTCTCCGCGCATCTCCTCACTGCTCCTCACCCTGCCAGCCACCGACCACCAAGGCCTGCTGTGCCTGCTGGCTTCTCCACCCTCGTGGGGCCTCCCCACCTGCCTGCCTGGGGACGGCCACTTATTCTCCTCCTCCAGAAAGCCCACCAAGATCGCACGGGCGCCAGCTTCCCTCTCACAGCACACTCCTACCACAACCCGCCAGGCAGTACAGGGCACAGGCGGACGCAGGGACACTGACATCCAAGAGCTGGACCACAAGTGGGCGGCCAGGCCTGAACCAGCCACTCGGGACACTAGAGCTGCAGTGGCCACAACACTGACCTCAAGATTTCCATTGTTAAAATACATGTCTGACATGAAAGTTACAGAATATTAAGGCTCTAGACTTTCTACAGTAGGTATTACTTCAGACTTAGGTTCTTTAATATTCATTGTGAATTTTAATTTCCTACCAGTGTGATTAGAATCCTTCCATGCTTTGGACCACAGCAGGGTGCAAGGAAGGACACGAGGCCAACATGGGGTCAAGGTAAGATGGCTGGTCCCACACCCAACGCCCCATGCACACAGCATGGCCTCCCCGAGACAAGCCTGGGAGGTTATGGCCACCAGGGCACACAGCATGAGAAGGCACGCCCCACCAGCCACCACAACACAACCACAGCCTGCCTCCCTTCTTCTGACTCCCGCAAAAGTGCAATTATGCATCCAGCTAGGGCCAGCCAAGCCCTGGATTCACTCCGCCCTTAAGCTGCAAAGCTAAAGGATCAATTTCCTCTGCACCCTCATGTTAGCAAAAATTCTTAGAATCATGCATCTGGGCCTGGCACAGTAGCCTAGCAGCTAAGTCCTCACCTTGCACACACTGGGACCCCATGTAGGAGCCAGTTTATGTCCTGGCAGCCCCGCTTCCCATTCAGTTCCCTGTTTGTAGCCTGGGAAAGCAGTCGAGGATGGCCCAACGCCTTGGGATCCTGCACCCATGCGGGAGACCTGGAGGAAGTTCCTGGCTCCTGGCTTCAGATCAGCTGAGCTCCGGCCACTGTGGTCACTTGGGGAGTGGGTCACTGGACGGAAGATCTATCTTCCTCTCTGTCTCTCCTCTTCTCTGTATATCTGACTTTGCAATAAAAATAAATTTTAAAAAATCATGCTTTTGAAGGTTTTCTCATTCCAAACAATATTTATATAGACAAATATCAACAAAGAGCCAACATACTAAAATCATAATCTGTCCAAAAAATTTTTTAAAACAAGAAGTTCAAGTGCGAACAGAAGCACGGAATAAAGCCCGTGCGACTGTCAGCACGACAACACAGCAGGAGTCCGGCTCGCTCTCAAAGTTTTGTTCTTTTTGATTCCAAAGGCCAAGTTATTTCCATTTCTTTCAAAGTAAAATAAAAAAATTCTATGGCAAAAAACTAACAGGCTTGTCTGTTTTCTGCTGTCAATTAAACAACTAATTTTTAAAAACATTTTTTCTAAAAGAAATTAAATTCAAAGTTTCCCAGCAAGCTGATAAGAAATTCAACTCCCTGTGAGTGAAAGCCCTTCCCTGGGGACATATGTGACTGTCCCGCCGGAGCAAGGCCACAGCCCGAACTGACTGTCCCTGGGGGCCTGACTCTCTGACTGGTCTTGGTGTAGCAAGGCCTGCACTGACCCATGGCCTCACATCACCTTAAGCACTTACTGTCTGGGATCTCAACAGAAAAAGTTCATTATTTTCTGCTCCAGGGAACACATGAACAAAGGGCTGAGTGCAAAGACCGCAAGTCCCTAAGTCAAGTGGCTTTCTCCCAGGAGCAGTTTTCCACAATAGAGGGGAAGGCAGTTTCTCTTAGTATCTCCAACTTGTCACAAACAGGACTAAGGAACAAAGTGCTGCACACCAGGGGAAGCAGTGAGCTCACGGAGGCCATGCAGGAGTTTATTTTTATTGCAAAGTCAAATATACAGAAGAGAGGAAGAAACAGAGAGGAAAATCCTCCATCCGATGATTCACTCCCCAAGCGGCCGCAACAGCCAGAGCTGTGCCAATCCGAAGCCAGGAGCCAGGAACGTCCTCCAGGTCACCCACGAGGATGCAGGGTCCCGAGGCTTTGGGCCGTCCTTGACTGCTTTCCCAGGCCACAAGCAGGGAACTGGATGGGAAGCAGAGCCGCTGGGGTACAAATCAGTGCCAATATGGGATCTTGGTGCATTCAAGGTGAGGACTTTAGCCACTAGGCCACCGTGCAGGAGTTTTGACTGAACTGGTTGGCAAACTTTGAAGCAAGACGTGGTCTCTATTATTCACTAACTTTTCCCCCATGTCCCCCAAACAGTTATTTAGACAGGTGGGAGAAATAAGAGTTCTTACAAAGAGGAGGGACCTTATTTTCCTATTCCTAAATAACTGCTATCTTTCTATTTCTTCTTCTCTTTTGCAATATAATTACCAAGAAAAACAATGGAGCTGTGCTCTGACACAAATGCTTTACTAAGTGTTAGCAAGCACCTGTTCTGTTATTTGATATGTAAAGACAGTAACAGCACGCTGTACTGTGCAGCAGGTCACGGCCACGCCCCGACCTGGGCCAATGCGAGGCTGCCAGCCCAGGCCTGCGCACCGCTCAGAGCTTTCAATGTCTTCCCTCAACATTCTTCATTCAAGCTGAAGAGATGAACTAAAAGAATGGATAAACCAAACATCTAAGAACTGCAACGTTCATATCTTTAATATCCGGCACCATGGCCTAGTGGCTTAAGTCCTTGCCTTGAACACACCGGGATCCCACATGGGCACCGGTTCTAATCCTAGCAGCTCCACTTCCCATCCAGCTCCCTGCCTGTGGCCTGGGAAAGCAGAAGAGAACGGCCCAAAGCCTTAGGACCCTGTACCCGCGTGGGAGACCTGGGAGCAGCTCCTGGCTCCCGCCTCATCTCCGGCCATTATGGCCACTTGGGGAGTAAATCAGCAGAGAGACCATCTTCTCTGTCTCTCCTCCTCTCTGTATCTTTCCAAGAAAAATAAATCTTCCCACAACACAGCGCTTCCTGCTGCTGAGGGTCTCGGTCCTCGCTGCACAGCTGAGGGTCTCGGTCCTCGCTGCACAGCTGAGGAGCCCACAGAGGCCAGGGCCAGGCAGAAGTGCCCACCACCCCCGTCAGAACACATTCACAGAAGACTCTGATAGCCCATACACTGGGCACTGAACAATCACTTCACAATAAAATGTTTAAATGCATCACTAGGAGAAAAAACTAAAATCTGGGTTACCTTCTTGATTATACCTGGATTATACAAAGTATTTAAACAATGCAAGGTAAGAAATAAAGGGTGCTCTTTCTTTCTTTTTTTTTTAATTAGCTCTTCTTCATTCTTTTTTTTCCCCAAGATTTATTTATTTATTGGAAAGTCAGATATACAGAGAGGAGGAGAGACAAGGAGGAAGATCTTCCATCCGATGATTCACTCCCCAAGTGACCACAACGGCCAGTGCTGCACCAATCCAAAGTCAAGAGCCAAGAACCTCCTCCAGATCTCCCGCATGGGTGCAGGGTCCCAAGGCTTTGGGCCGACCTCGACTGCTTTCCCAGGCCACAAGCAGGGAGCTGGATGGGAAGTGGAGCTGCCAGGATTAGAACCGGCGCCCATATAGAATCCTGGCACATTCAAGGCGAGGATTTAAGCAGCTAGGCCACGCAACCAGGCCCAGGGTGCTCTTTCTTAAGAATGAATGCACATGGTAAGACTCACGGTCCGAAAATTCCCAATCAAGGGTAATGCAGGAAGACATTCCCTCTGCCAACGCCCAGCTCCCCTCTCCATCAGCAGGATTCCAGGGAAGTAGTGGGAGCCAGCACGGAGCGAGCACGGAGCCAGCATGGAGCCAGCACGGAGCGAGCACGGAGCGAGCACGCCAGCACACAGCCCTGCTGGCTTTGGGAGGGTGTGTTTCTAAGACTATCAGGATTAGTATCTAAGCAAAAGCTAAAGTAGGCTCTAAGTTGTCACTCTGTTCACTTTTTCCTAGTTATTTCCATGGAATCTTTAGCCATCTGGATAATAACATTCATCAACTGTAGTAATAAACATGAAACCCTAATCACAATTATTTGTGCCAACAAACAGCAGACGGGACAGGCTAACCCCAGCACGCATGCACAGTCTCAGGGTGTCAGAGACCGCCAGCCACAGCGCTATGCTGCTGACTACATGAGAAAAGACCCCACCGAGCGGTGGCTCGGTCAGCTCAGCACTCAGCCCAGCCGAGACACTGAGGAAGCCACAGTGGTGCGGGAAGCCAGGGACAACCACAGAGCACTGTCACAGAGGCCCGTTCCCAACATCACAAGATGTCCAGAAGTTCAAGACTGAAGCGAGGAGGTGACAATACGGAAGGGTGAGGAGAATATGGCCAGGAAATGGGAAGAGACCTTCAAAACTTCAAGAGAAATGAAATCAAAGTTTCATCTCTTGACCCGAGCTGCACCAGGCTCAGGGCAGCCCTGTGAACAGTGAGCCGACAGCTAGGCCATCCCTGAGGACCGAGGCCCTGGGAATGGGACTGTGCACCACTCGTACCTAAAGAAAAATGGATGCCCTTCAAAGATTTTTCAAGGTTAGGAAGCAAAACAGTGGAAACAGAAGTTTAAACCAGGTGGATGTCAAAGAATCTCCCAGTGAGACTCATGTAATGAGGAATGAGTGCGCAGCCCTTGGAGCAAGGGGCATCCCGGTGTGGGACGGGAGCAGGGTGACTACATGGCAGTCCCCACTCGGGGATTTCTCTTCTGATTGCACCATTACAGCCACAAGTCAGCTCCTGTCAGGACTTCTCCATGTTTCAGCATGTTAATCCCTTTGAAAGCAGTGGGCAGCACAGGCAGAGGCTGGACCAGCAGAGGGTCCACAGTGACCACTGCTGTTAGCCCGTGCCCCCTCCCCGCCGGGAGGGCACCTTAAGAGTAACGTCTCCCTGTGGACTGGTGTGGATGCTCTGCCGCCATGTGCTTCCACTGCAGCACCGCCATCTCCCGGCTCAAAATGAGCAGGTGTCTGTAACTGGTGATGGCTCTGGGGAACAACCCGCATACAGCAGGAGTGGGGAACGTCCAGCCCACAGGCTGTACAAGCTCTGCCAGCACCCAGGCAACCACAGGTGGGGGCTGAAATCCAACGAATCTGCAGCAGGCCAGTGGTTTAAGTGGGTCACTTTATAAGGTGTGCAAATGCTGTCAACAACCACATCAGAAAAAAGGCACCGCACCACACTCATAACGCATCATTCTTCACCTGAGGGCCCACGTCCAGGACTGGTGGTCTGACTGTGGAATGCATGTGTCAGTACGGGGCCTCCTCTGTGGATGGCAGACCCAGACACACACGGAGGATGTGGCAGCCCGTGGGGCCTGCAGAGAACATGTGGTACCATAAAAGGGGAGCAGGGCAGATGGGACCGCTATCCCACACAAGCAACGTCGCCAAATACCCAGTAAATTGAGACTCTGGGGTTGACTATGTCAGCAAAGACACTGGAAGGATTTCCTCATCCTTGGACTAGCGAAATCAACAGCATTTCAGAGCTGTCCAACTGCCTGAACAGAACCCTCAGAGCGTGCTCCACATCGGGGACCCTGCATTGATGTTGGGTGGCCGTTCCCCATCCCTGGATGCTGGGACGGTTGGAAGGCTGGGTGCAGCTTCTCCCCTAGTCTCAGCTCTATCCCCAGGTAAAGGAAGAAAAAAATTTTGGAAACAATGGTCTTACCCTAATCCTTTCCCCGATCCTCAATCCTTCCCACCCAGATCAACTGTGTAAACAGCACCAAAAACAAAAACTGCGAAGAATGAAGGGCCAATGTTCAGTGCCCACCAGGTCCTGCGGGCACGCCTTCCCAAGGCCGAGGCCCTCACTCCCACAACTCTCGGGTAAGGAACTAACAATGTCCTCCTTCTGCTCAGGAGGAAATGGAGGCACAAGGTCACACAGCTGAGGGCCTGCCGAAGAACCAGAGCTCCAGCGCCTTCCACCGGAGATGCCTGCCACCCCGGGCTGGCCAGCCGCACCCACGCGGACACAACCCGTTGGCACTCCCTGCACTCCAGCCTATCTGATCATGTGCAGGACTAAAGCCACAGGATATCCAACAACATGGACCAAATGTCCCCAGGCCGATCCCAACTACGCAAGGGCTTCATGCACAAACATAAAAACCTTTTAAATGCACTTCAGTTAAAAAAAGAAAAATCGCTTTGACCACAAGACGCAAACCCTCACGACCAAGTCAACGCAAGCTCAAGGTCTCGTGAAGTCAGGTTAGAGAGCCCGTAGCATGCCCGTCCCCATGCTGGCCAAGTGGGGGCCCCCGGTTCTCCAGCGAGTGTCCACACAATACAGGCACTTGTAACACACATCCCTGGAACGAAAAAAGGACAAAGCCCTTGTCATTTGTGTCCTACCTAATAGCATTCGATCTCAGATGCTCCTCTGATTTCAAGTTCTCGGTCCTCATCTGGGACTGAAATGAAACGTTTGCTCCCACAGTGACTATCTGCCAGAACATCCAATCTTTCATAAGGCAGAAAGCTTTAAGTCTCTCTAGACAGGGGAGAGGGAAACAGGAGTTAACACACACACAACGACAACGTGACAGAAAGGCAAAGGCAAAATACCAAACCCCCTTTCCTTTTGCATTTACTTTCTTAGGACAGGCAACTTAAAAATGCTTCAAATATTTCTAACACATTCTTGTTCTGGGGCTGAAGCAAACGCACATCTTGCTTCTGAAAGCCAAGAGGTGTGAACAAGACAGAGGCTGTTCTCCAGGAGTGCCATGACAGGTGGCACACCTTCCTTCCTGACCCTCTCTGGTCCCCTGCAGGTGCTCAGTGGTGTCAGGGGCTGTGCACACAGGGAGCACGAGCAGGCACGGCCCTGGTCACAGACAGACAGCTCAGCAAGAAGAGAAGCAACGAAGGGTAGGCTTAGAAAGAGGGACTTAGGAGTGACACTGTCCACACTTGGGGGTGTGCAAGGCAGCACGTCCAGCCACAGGAAAACGGCACGCTTTCTTGGAGACATCTACTCGGCTCAAGATCTGGACAAAATAAGCAGTTTTTACTGGCTGCTCATCATTTTATCCATTATAATTATGCTGAATACTCTCATGTGCCGGAGCCTGCTCTCAGCTCAAGCCAAGCTCCGCCCCTTGCTGGGAGCCTAGAATGACTCCGTGGCAGGCCCACTGTGACAGACAAGATGACACCATACCTACCTCCTTGAGACGTCTGAGGAGTGCAGGAAGCAACACGCCAGCCACCTGGTCAGGATCAACAGTGACCGCCACTATGCCTCCTCCCAACAACTGGGCACAATTACCCTGAGGACGTCAATCCGAAAGGGGAAGCTAAGAACCCACACCAATCCGTTCCACAGCAGTTTTTCGTAACTGTCAAACACATCTGAAGAGGAACTTGCAGGCTCCCAGTGGTCAGGCCTCCAGCTTGACTTCAGTGGAAAATGAGAAAACACCTCAGAAAAACTCCTTAGTGTAACGCATTAAGACCCCCCACACTGAAACAGCTGCTTCTCGCTCTTCTGCCCTCCACCTGCAGAAGCAGCGGCTGCGCCTGGGGGTCTGGCCTCAGCCTGGCCCAGCCCTGGACATGCAGCCACTCGGGAGGAGAATGGGTAGGTAACATGTGTTTCCACCTCTGCGCCTTTCAAACAGATGAAAATGAACATTTTTCTTTAAATGCTGAGAAAACATCTCTACTCAGTCTCACTGCAGAGATAAGCCACATGTTTAAAAAAGTGGAGGCCATCACAAAATTCAGAACTGTTCAGTCCCAAGTAAGGCCCTCCAGGCCGCCCAGGCCGCCCGTGCAGGAAGCATTCAGGACCACGAGGAGGCCGCTGTGCCAAGGCAGCTGCTTCCTATCAAAGTCGTGGCAGAAGCAGCCGGGTCATGTATATACCAGTTAAGGAGTGGAAGGGAAAACCACACACACACCTTCTCAGGAACACTAACAAAGATGGAGGCGAGTCTGAAGGGCAATCAGAATTTATGAATACTTACACCAATCTCATGAGATCAACGACCCGTGTAACACACAGACACTGCTATCCCTCCACAGAAACAGGAACTGGGAGTGAGCCACAGCCAACACTTGTGAGAACACCACTGGGACACAGAGCGGACAGGGCTGGCATGGAAACGGCAGGAGAGGGGCACGTGCTGCAGACCCCCTGCGGGCACACCAGGAAAGCAGCAGAGGATGGCCCAAGGGGTGGGCCCCTGCACCCATGGGAGACCTGGAAGCAGCTCCAGGCTCCCAGCTTCCCGCCCCGCTCTGGCCATCACAGCCTTTGGGAAGTCAATCAGTGCATGGAGTGTCTCTCCCTGCAGCTGTCTTTCCAATAAAAATAAAATGAAATACACACAAAACTTTAAAAAGAGTGAGAACAGGAAGGCAGTATTTCCAAAAAGGTGTTAAAGGGAAAAGTTGGTGAAGAAACCAGATCTCAGACAGGGAGATCAGACAGGGGAAACCAGGAACCCTAAGCCACAGGGGAGAGCTCACTCCTCAGCGAACAGGAATGCCCAGAAGGCGCAAGTGCATTTGTTCCCATCGGGCAGGGCCAAAGGTCGCAGTGCACGCCAGCCACCCTCAGGACTGCACGTGAGCTTCCCGAGATCTTGGGAACTCCATGGGACAGGGCCAAATACGACCCAGCTGGCAGGACTCCCCTCCGCAGCGCTCGGCTCGACTTCACCTCTGTGACCTGCTTACACTTTCCTGCAAGGCAAGCTACACCCATCTATCAGGCCAGGATCCAGCACCGTGTTAACACTGAGCAGCCGCCCGACAGATCTTCAACAGTCATGTCGTGGTGACAGCAAAGTGCATGTGTACAAAAGATCTGAGAGAAGAAAGAAAAACAGAAACAGGGACCTGCCTTGCTTTCTGTCCCTAGTGGGACGAGCTGGGCCACGAGAAGGGACAGGCTCACAGCAGGGCTGGCAGGACCGGTGTGGCATGCAGGCACTGAGGGCAGGTGGGAGGCCAGGAAAAGCACGACCCGGGACACACTCCACCTGCCCAAGGACCCAGCATGTGCGTGCTGCCAGTCAAAGATGGCTAGCAGGGAGACGCAGCTCAGCCTCACTCAGCCTGGCCACTGTGGGCATCTGAGGAACGAACCACTGTAAGGACATGTCTTTATCTCTGCCTTTTAAATAAAGTAAAAAAATAATTAATAGACTAAAAGCAGGACAAGGGAAATCACCTTTCCCCTCCCACTCCCTCTGCTGGAATAAGCGCCCCCCGTCTCCCCCACACTACCCACTACCCGAGCACTGAACCATCTTCCTCCGGACACTGGAGGCCGCACAGGCCAAGTCCCTCTCGACTGGGCCCTGCACCCAGTCCGCAGGCAGCAGCTGCCAACGCACCGACGAAGGCATGAAGCCTGACCACAGTAACTGGTGTAGGGCTACAGGGAACAGGAAAACGACCAGAGGCCATCTTCCGACTTCATGCATCAGCGGCTCTGCCCCACCTCCAGGGACACCTGACCGTGTGCGAGGGTCACCGGCCATCCCCAGCAAGGGAGGCAGCCAGCAGGAACGCACACAGCACACAATGTCCTGGCCTCAAGTGCCAGAACGTGACGGGGCTGAGAAACTTGGTGTCAATGAGGCAGATGCAGAAAAGCAAAACCCAAAGCTGAGCGGCTACTTCGCACAGCAGGGATCCCTCAAGCTCCCTCCACCTCTTCGGGCTCACTACACGGTGGGCCTGCCTTCCTCAGCTCACCACCTTGCCAACCACAGGCACCAGCCCTCGCCAGGTGACAGGTCTGCCAGAACTCCACGCGCCCGCCTCCTGTAACTGCTGCTGCGTCCCTCCCAGCTACATTCCCTAGGACCACAGAACACAGCAATACATGAAACTGCAGTTCACCTTCAAACCAGCAACACGTGATGCACCTGCCCCACACCTGTAACAGATGGACAATCACATCCCAAGACACCCACTAAGTAGTTCAGCCCTGACCAAGGGCTCGCAGGCGGCCAGCCCCTCCCAGGCAGACCTCGCAGGCTCGGGGCGAGGGACGCAGCAGGGACGCCAACTCCGTGTGTGACTCGCCACCCTCAAGCCGCCCTGCCGGAAGCCTGCTGCACTAGCGGGTCCAGACGCAGGCCTCACAGCCAGGAAACACCAACAGAAAGCTCGGCAGCAGCCGACACACCAGGTAACTCGCACACCGACACACGACATTTGCATTCTGAATCCAACTGAAACCACGATGGAAGTAAAAGCTAAGGTGCAACAGCGCAGCAGGTCACACACCATGACAGCCTGGAAGCCTCAAGGGACGAACAGTCTTTCTGAAGGGCTGTCCCAGGTTTGTGACAGTGTCATGTCTGCATCCTGCCAAGGACGCACGTGGGGAGGGGACAGCCAGGACCTGGCCCAGCAGACTGCAGTCTCACATGGAAGTGCCTGCTCCTTGCCCCCTCTCCCAGCTCGCCACCAGCCCCAGCAGCCTCGCGCTCTGCCCACCCCAAGCCCGACGGTCCTGCATACCTCCCCAGAAAGCCGGTATTTAGGACTCCTATCTGAATGAGCCCATCTTTCTGTGGAGAAGACAAGCCTGTGGACATGGTCCCACCAGAACCAAGGTTCCGACAAAGGAGAGGACACTCAGTCCGTCTCCTGGCAGCCAGAGCGCTGCTGCATGGGCCCGTGGCACCCGGCCTCGGCTCCTCATGCCCTCACAGTGCCTGGCACTGTGACACGCCCTCTGCTTCCCTGGATCCATGACATCATTTTCCACATTTCTGGTCTTTCCAAACACCATCCTAATTAAGGTGTGACTTTTCACTTCACCTACTATCTCTTCTATAGTCCAACCCCCATCAAATGAACTCATTTTATTGAATGAGGCATCCATTTTTAAAAAGTTTATTTTGTTGAAAAGCTTTCAGTTTGAAAAGTTCTCAATGTTAGCCCAGAATCACTGTAGTGAAAGCTATTTCTAATTTTTTAAGACTTATTTCACTTTTATTGAAAGGCATATATACAGAGAGAAGGAGAGACAGAGAGGAAGATCTGTCCACTGATTCTCTCACCAAGTGACCACAACGACTAAAGCTGCAACAAAGCCAGGAGGTTCTCCCAGGTCTCCCACGCAGGTGCAGGGCCCCAAGGCTTTGGGCCATCCTCGACTGCTTTCCCAGGCGACAAGCAGGGAGCTGGATGGGAAGTGGGGCATCCAAGATTAGAACCAGCGCCCATATGGGATTCTGAAGCACGCAAGATGAAGATTTAGCCACTAAGCCATCGCACTGGGCCCAAAATCTAATTTTTGTAAAACTTTCAACTTACTTGATGTCTAGTTAGTCTATTACTAAAGAAAACAAACAGAAAGCCTTTTTCTTTCTAACAACAACGAAAAAACCCTTCTCTTGCCCGGACACACCTCCTCTGGCAGCCGCACCTCCAGGCCTCAGCCCCTCTGCACCCTCACTTTCGGCTCTTCTGAAACGGCCCGCTGGCTTCCCAGCTCCCTGGCACACGCTCGCTCATTTACTCTAACAAATTAAAATTCAGCTGAGGCAAAACTAATTTTAATCTACACGAGGGAGGCTTTGTAGCTATGCAGGTTGAAAAGCTGCCCAGTCATGGTCTTCCATCCCATCAAGGTAGGCTCAAGGTCACAGGGACTAGAGGATGCACACGGCCCACACTCCCTCTGCAACACCCAGCAGCCTGTCCGGGTGTCCGTGGAGACAGCCCGCAGGCGTCGCTGGCCACCTGCACTGGAAAGCCGCCCTAGAGCAGACGCGAGCTCGGGCCTTCTCCCCAGCCTCCCAACGCAGCTGCACACTTCCACCAAGGCCCCCTTCCCCGACCCATCAGTTCAGGGTTGGCTCGATTCACCTGGACAGTGGGCCCAGGTCCAGCCGGAGGCAGACCGTGGCAGTCCTGGCCAGGCCGCCCCAGATGCCTTTCCACAGGGCTGGAAATGTGGCACCTTTACATGTTGCATTCCTTTTCTCTCTTCTCCAAAGCATCACATTTATCTGCACTCATCTCTCTACCACGAATTCCACAACTCCAGCCTAAGTTTCCTCCTCAGCACAGCACACTGTCAGCACCCACACAGCACCGGTTCGAGTCCCCGCCGCTCCACTGCTGATCCAGCGCCCTACTAAAGCAGTTCAGGAAGGCACGAATGCTTGGGCCAGGTGCGCATGTGGGAGACCCGGACGGAGTTCCAGGCTCCTGGCTTCAGCCTGGCTCAGCCCTGGCCATCTGGGAAGTAAACCAGTGGTTGGAAAATGTCTTTCCGCAACTCTGCTTTCCAAAAAAAAGGAATCTTAAAAAAAAAAGAGCAAAAAACAAACCCACCACCTTCCCATTCAGGTTTGTCTCTTTTTAGCTTCATCATAACCTTATTTTACTTCATACAAATAGTCATTTTTCTAACACATGTTTAAAAACATGTTAATTCTGGGGCTGGCATGTTGGTTCAATGGCTAACCCTCTACCTCCAACTCTAGGATCCCATATGGGCACCAGTCCATGTCCCGGCAGCTCCACTTCCCATCCAGCTCCCTGCCTGTGGCCTGGGAAAGCAGTCGAGGATTGGCCAAAGCCTTGGGACCCTGCACCAGCGTGGGAGACCCAGAAGAAGCTCCGGGCTCCTGGCTTCGGATCAGCTCAGCTACGGCTGTTGTGGCCTTTTGGGGGGGTAGACCGGCGTATGAAAGATTTTTGTGTCTCTCCACTCTGTAAACTCAAGCCCAAATCTTCCTGACCCTCCAGGGGTCTCTCACGTGGATAAGTTGGTGTGGCCAGTGGCCGAGGGCAACACACAGCCTCGCGGGGACCCACTCCCCCACGCACACTCTCCTCCTGCCGTGCCTCCCATGGTCACGCTGGCAGTGCCCCCAGCATGCCTGCCGGCCCTCCGTCTCCACCCCCTGCTCACCACCCACCGTGCGGCCTTCCATCTGGTGCCCACCATGCGGCCCTCCACCCTCACTGGTGCCCACCCCACCGGCCCTCCACCCTGTGCTCGCTACCCACCGTGTGGCACTCCACCCTCCACCTGGTGCTCACCGTGCGGCCCTCCACCCGACGCTCGCTGCCCACCCTACCGGCCCTCCACCCGGTGCCCACCGTGTGGCCTTCCGCCTGGTGCCCACCCTACCGGCCCTCCACCCGGCGCCCACCGTGTGGCCTTCCACCTGGTGTCCAACCTATTGGCCCTCCACCCTCCACCTGGTGCCCACCCTAACGGCCCCCCACCCGCTGCTCGCTTGGGCCCGCTCCCGCCGTGCTCACCGGAGATACTGCGCGCTCTGCACGCTCATCCTCCGCCGCCGCGTCGCCCCGCCGAGCCGCCCGCGTCCCTCAGGCCCCTCGCAGCGGCCGCGCGGCCCCGCGGGCGCTGCCGGCCGCCGCCATCTTCGCGTCTCCGGCTCCGGGTGGTGCGGCGCGGCCGCGGCTCCGGCCCGGCGCGGGCTCGGGCGGCTGGGCCCGGGGCGCGGCTGGGCCCGGAGGCGAGGGTCGCTCCGGCCCGGGAGCCGGCTGGGGGGCGCGGAACGGGGCGCCGCCGAGCAGGAAGCGCGACTCCTCGCGAGATTTCAGCGGCGCCGGCGCCTCGGGGCGACTTCCGCCGCGGCGGGGCGATCCCGCGTGGGCTGCGCGGCGCGCGCGCGGCCGGCGGGCGGGCTGTGGCGGGCGCACGGCGAGCTGCTGCGGGGCCTGGCCGCTCCTCTCGCGCGGGACGGCGGCCTCCCCACCGACATGGAGGCGCGCGCAGCCCCGAGTCCCACGCACCGTCGTCCTCCCTTCCTGGTCCCCTGCCGCACGCCTCCCCGCCGGAAACGCGGCCCGGGCCTGCTACAGTTCCGCCCGCGGCGGCCTCGCCGAGAGGCCCTCCCTCGCCGGGCGGGGGGCGGGGAGCCAGCCAATGGGACTGCAGGGCGGCTGCCATGGCGACGCCGCGGCTGTGTTGTCATAGGAACCGGCGTGCGCGGGCCGGGCCCCTCTGCTGCTGGCGGGTGCCGCCCGGTGCCGCCGGGTGCTGCGGGCTGCGCGCAGAGGCCGGCGCGGTGAGTCCAGGGTGTGCTGGCCGCTCGGGCGGCCGGTGTTTGGGCTCTGTGCGCCCCCGTCTCAGGGTGGCCCGTGGCCTTTACGTGTCGGAGGACAAGGGGCTCCCCATTAGCCTCAAGGCGGATGGGCTGCCTCCCCGTTAGGGCCGCGCCTGCCATAGATAGAAAAGCCGGCACCGAGCCGTAAATAAGCCACTTAGTCAAGTTTTAAGTAATGATGCCGTTGAGTTATGCACAGAATTGAGAACTTGGGACTTTCTGTTTTAATATGTTTCCTGAAAAGGCAGATTTGTACAGAGCAGACACACATCCTCCATCTGCTGGTTCACGTCCCACAGGGCTGCAATGGCCGGAACTGAGTGGGTCCCCAGCCAGGAGCCTCAGGTCTGCACGTGGGTGCAGGGGAAGGACAGGGCACCTCTGCTTTCCCAGAAGAGTCGGCTGGGAGCTGGGGCAGCAAGTGCCCCATGGGATGCCGGGCTGCAGGTGCAGGCCCCACCCACCCTGCCTGGCCAGCCCAGCCGGGGTCACCTGTCAGGTTGTAGCAGCCCTCAGTCACTGCGCAGCCCAAGGACTCTCCCATGTTCATGCAAACACAATAGAAAATGAAACCAGTAGAATTTTAGTTTTGTTTTCTGTGAATTTTGCAGTATCCTGATGTTACATTCAAACAATGAGCTTCGCTTCATTTGCTCTAATCTTTAGAAAAGATATTTATGGGCCCAGCACTGTGGCCTAGTGGCCAAAGTCTTCACCGTGAACGTGCCAGGATCCCATATGGGCACTGGTGCTAATCCCGGCAGCTCCACTTCCCATCCAGCTCCCTGTTTGTGGCCTGGGAAAGCAGTCAAGGATTATATAATTTATTTATTTGTATATATATTTTATATATATAATTTACATGTATATATGTAACTTAAGAAAAAGAAAAGGTGTTTATTTGAAAGGCAGTGTGGCAGAGCTGGGTTTTACACACGAGCTAGGGGACAACAACCAGGTGTGGGCCAGCAGGGAGTCAGAACTGGAGCAGCCCAGACTTGAACCAGCACTCCAGTGCAGGAGGTGGCTTTGCCAGTAGTGGTTAGCACGCTGTGCCGCGGTGCCTGTTCCCCGCCAGCACCCCGTGCTGCGGTGGCCGTTTCCTTGTTGATACTGGCTCCTTGGTTTCAGGGAGAGCAAAGACCCCAGCCATGGGAGACCCTGCTGGGCATCGATGTGAACTCTGGCTGCTGCTTTGCTGAAAGCCACTGGGAGATTCGGTGAGGTTTGGGACCGGTGTGTGAGTACCTACGGCTAAATGAGCGTCTGTTCTCGCCCTACATAAAGCTAAAACTAGGAATCAGAGCTGCTGAGGCGGAGGCGACGTGCAGGCTGTCAGACTGGCACAACTAGTCCTTGTCTGCCTGCTTTGAGCCCAGACCCACGTCTGTGGGCACTCAGGGCTGGAAAAAAGTTCTGTTATTACCTGAGAGTCTGATTATAGGAAGTGACATGGTCTCAGGACACTGTGAAACAAATTCCAGAGGTTTAGCTTTTTTTTTTTAATATTTATTTATTTTTTGTTGCAAAGTCAGATATACAGAGAGAAAGAGAGACAGAGAGGAAGATCTTCCTTCCGCCACGCCAGGCCCATTCCAGAGGTTTAAAATTTTCCAAAAACCTGACAGCAAACAGCCAAATATAACCAGTTCTCTGTCCAAATATAAATGATCACCCTTAAAAAATAGGTTGATTTGAAAGACAGAATCACAAGAAACAGAGGCTGCCTATCTGCTGCTTCTCTCCAAGAATGGCCCCATGGCTGGGTCTGGGCCAAGCTGAAGCCAGGAGCCTGAAGTCCCTGCCAGTCTCCTGCACAGGCCCGAGGCTTTGGCATGTGCTCTGCTGCTTTCCCAGGCATGTTAGCAGGAAGCTGGATGGGGAGTGGGGTGGTTAGGGTTTTAACCAGTGCCCAGATGTGATGTCAGCAGCCATGAACATGCTGCTGCAGTGGGGACTTGACCTTGCCGAGGAGATCCTGTTATCCGAGCACCTGCCGGAGTGCTCGCCTGCTCCCTCTGCAGAGCCGTGACCTCACACCTGTCTCCAGAACCTGAAGGAGCATGCCTTTATTTTCATATTTAACCTATACACTCTGGTTGTTTCCAAATCGTGTCCACAATTAGGCACTTAGTAAATGTGTTTCTATTTTTTTTAAAGATTTATTTTTATTATTTTTTCATTGGAAAGACGGATATACAGAGAGGAGAGACAGAGAGGAAGATCTTCCCTCCGATGATTCACTCCCCAAGTGAGCGCAACGGGCCGATACTATGCCGATCCGAAGCCAGGAGCCTCTTCCGGGTCTCCCACGCGGGTGCAGGTTCCCAAAGCTTTGGGCTGTCCTCGACTGCTTTCCCGGGGCCACAGGCAGGGAGCTGGAAGGGAAGCGGGGCTGCCGGGATTAGAACCGGCGCCCATATGGGATCCTGGGCGTGCAAGGCGAGGACCTTTAACCACTGTGCCACCGCGCCGGGCCCAGTGTGTTTCTATTTTGATGAGAACTGGTTATCAAGTGTGTGTTAAGTATACACGCCTGTGAGGCTGGCTCTGGGCACCACACCTTGGGCGGTTGAGCCAAGTGCTGAGTCAGACACAAATGGGCATTGCTCAAGATCCTTAGATCCGGGGTCAGCGGTCTTCCTCGGTCTGTGAGGTGGGTGTTTGCCAATTCCTCTGGAGAGAGAATCATGTACCCCAAGAGAGTCTGAAAGGACCGAAGCTCGAGGTCCAGGAAGGAAGCCACGAGGGGCTGGGGGAACTGGACAGCCGATCTCACACTGACAGTTACTGTGGGGACTCCATCGGTCCTCAGGGATGGCCCCCAACTCCCAGTGAGCACTGAACACACCCAAGTCTAAGCACAGACAGTGTTGGGATGCAGGCGAGATGGAGAAAGAGTAACACCCAGGAGCCACGGCGATGGCGGCCTGGCTGCACTCTGCACAGCTCTGTCACCTGAGTGCGTGCTGCTTTGCTCGTGCAACTGCCTCTTGACAGAGAACTGTCTCCCAGAAACTGGACCCCCGTACTCCCTCTTTGGAGCTACACTTCCTGTCCCTATGGAGCACATTCCAGAGCAAGCAGCAAATGAATGTGCACACACACCCCGCAGCTGAGCCTCCTGGGCACTCACCGACACGTTTGCCATCCAGGTCCCACTTGGGCTGTCTTCCTGTTTCCCCAGGGCATGAGTGAGGAGCTGGACAGAAAGTGAAGCATCTGGGGCTGGAGTGGGAGGCAGGTGGCACCTTAACTCACTAGGCCACAAAGCTGGCCTCTTCCTTCTTTTTAGAAAGTTACTCATTTGAGGAGTAGAGGGGAAGCTCCCATCTGTGGGCACACTCCCCAATACCCACGGCGCTCAGGGCTGGGCCGGGGTGAAGCTGGGGTGAGTATGAGTCTCATGTGCATGGCAGGGACCCAAGCATGCGAGCCCACACCTGCTGCCCCTCTCGGTGCACACAGCCAGGAGCTGGAGGGAGCACAGTCTCCAGGCTCCCAGCATGGACTTGGGCCTCTTCGTGGGGGCCTTAGCCATCGGCCAGATGCCTTCTGTTCTCCCTGGTGCTTAAAGCTAAACATTTTCAGAAAAGCCTTCCTTGTGCGCCCCCACCTCTGTCCGTTATCAGGCTGGGGTGACCGCAGCCAGGGCTGTGTTCGCACACAGAATGTTAAGGCTATGGCTCCTGAACATGGTAAAGAGGACTGAGTGGGGGAAGCATGCCGCTGGGTTCCACCCTCAGGAGAGACCAGCGCAGCTCCCAGCACACCCTGTCAGTTCCCAGGAGAGCGAGTTGTGTAAAGATGGAACGTGCGGGCCCGGCACGGTGGCGCAAGTGGTTAAGGTCCTCGCCTTGCACGCCTGGGATCCCATATGGGCGCCGGTTCTATCCCGGCAGCCCCGCTTCCCTTCCAGCTCCCTGCCTGTGGCCCGGGAAAGCAGTCGAGGACGGCCCAAAGCTTTGAGACCCTGCACCCACGTGGGAGACCCGGAAGAGGCTCCTGGCTTCGGATCGGCATAGTATCGGCCGTTGTGCTCACTTGGGGAGTGAATCATCGGATGGAAGATCTTCCTCTCTGTCTCTCCTCTCTGCATATCCGCCTTTCCAATAAAAAAAATAATAATAATAAAAATAAATCTTTTAAAAAAAAATGGAACGTGCACTGGTCACTCTTGCCTCCTGTGTGCCCCGGGAGTGACCCCCTGCTGCCTGCCTTCCCACCCACATGTCACTCCCCTCCCCCCCGCAAGGCTGTGTGAGCAGGTGCTGGCACCATGCCCTGGGGCCTGCAGACTGAGCTAGCTAAGCTGCTTGTGTCTGGTGTTGCCTTTCTGGGACACAAAGAGGCAAGTGCTGTGCTGCGTGCTCCCCAGCAGTCTGCCCTTCCCCAGGCGTCCCTGGACTTGTAGCTCTCCGCCTGCATTCTTGGTGAAGGCGCTTGCTAACTGTGCTGCTAACTGCTGTGTGCTCACACCTCTGCGGAGTCTCTGATGTGAGCCGTGCTTGATAAATGTTTGCAAAATCAATGAACAAATTGGTAGGCACGTAGGCTGTGCCTTTGACATAGTTGATGAACTCCTGGCCCCATTGCCAAGCACTGCTGTCCAGATCTGGTTCTTCAGCAACAAGGCGAGAACTTGGGGCCAGCGGTGTGGCACCCCGTATGGGCACTGCTCTGCTTCTGCCCCGGCCCCCTGCTAATGCCTCTGGGAGAGCAGTGACTGGGCCCTGCACCCACGTGGGAGACCCGGTGGCTCCTGGCTGCAGCCCGCCCCAGCCACTTGGGATGAACCAGAAGCAGACACGACGTGAACGTTTCTCAGGAGTGAGTGGAGAGTCACTCGTGAGGTAAAGGAAGACTCCCCACCAAGTCCCAGCCTGCAGTGGCCAAGTTATTTCTGTTCAATGTCATGTTTTGTACTTGGGGGTGGAGGGTGAAGCCCTGCGCTGTGTGACAGTGGGCTGATGGGGTCAGGGAAACACGAAAGAAGAGAGAACATTGGTGGAGGACTTGGAGTGGAAAGCTCAGTGGTCTGTTTCTCACCAGGAAGTGCGTGTAAATTCTAGCATGATTATCTTCCCTCCTGAAATGAGCCGGGCCCAAGAAGAAAGGGCCCCATCTGGTTTCAGAATAAAGGACAGGAGTGTTCCGTTTTGTCGTGCCAGCCCTCTGGGCCCTGTGGCACGTGGCTCTGCTGTGTGCGGCTCCAACCGAGAAACACGCAGAGCACTCGGCTGCTGAGTCTGCAGCGGCACGTGCCCCCGCCCCCGCCGCGTGACCAGGTATGTGACAAGCAGCTTTGTGACGATGCCTCAGCCCCTCGTGACCCGCATTGGAGGTTCAGGTGACTGCAGGTCCAGCTCACAGCAGCTTCCAGGCTTTGTGGCTATGTCCCAGGTCGGCAGGGTGTCCAGGCCACAGTGTGCGGGGCTGGTGATGTCCCGGGCCAGCAGTGTGTCCAGTTCACAATTTCTCTGGCTGGTGGTATGCTAGGCCTGCGTTATCCCAGCTGGTGGTATCTCTGGCACGCAGTGTCCCTTGTTGGTGGTGTCCTGGGCCAGCGGTGTCCCAGGCTGGCAGTGTCCCTTGCTGGTGGTATCTCAGAAGGCCTGGGACACCGTGAGCTGGAGATACCGCCAGCCAGGGACACCACAGGCCCAGGACACCACCAGTTTCTTTCTCTGCTATCACAAGACTGTCTCTGGTCCAAGGCAAATTTTCCTATTGATGTTTATTCCTCAAACACATTGAGGATATCCTTGTGTTGGATTGTAGTTCCTTGGGTGCAGGTGGTAAATGAGGTCTTGCCGTCAGAGATGGAAGCTTCCAAAAGGTTATGCACAGGGACAGTTATGCTACAGAGCCTGACTCTGCAGCCCCCAGTGCAGGTGCACATGGAAAGAGGGCTGCAGGCGATGGAATGTGTCTGCTTTAGCCTGCTGGGAAGTGCGGGGGGCACCTAACTGGTTAGGGACTGCCCATGGGCAGGGTCTTCTACAGGTTCCCACCCAGACAAGGAGGAGGCGAGGGCTCTTCTGAAACCCACAGGGTCTCTTGTCTCCTCTCAAAAGACGCCCATCTTCCTAGAGTGCTTCCTGCTTTCTTCTCACATCCACCTGTCCACTTGGCAAAGAAAACTTCTCTGCAGCTCTTCTATACTGAGCGGAGGAGAGAGGCACCCAACTTTGCTGGGAACATTTCTGTGGCAGGAGTGAGGCAGGCATGTCCATGTTGTGAGCGAGGTGGGAGGAACTGGCGTTTGTGCATGGAAGCACAAACCTGAGAGCGGACCTGAGAGCGGAGCAGTGGCCATGTTCTCCAGCCAGGCTAGACGGGCTCAGGGGAGCTCCTGCCCTGTGCCGAGGGCCTTGGGGGTACTTTTGGCGACTCTACAATTTCCAGCAGATGGGGGAGGAAAAAGGAATGGGGGACCCACACTCAGTTGAGCTGCTGTCTGCAGTGCTAGCATCCCATATGGGTAGCGGTTCAGTCCCAGATGCCGAGCTCTGATCCAGCTCCTTGCTGATGTGCTGGGAGAGCAGTGGAAAGTTCCTGGTTGTCAGCTTCAGCTCTCTGGGGAGGAAACCAGTGCGTGGGAGCTCTGGTTTTCAAATAAATCTGTAAAACACAACAAGCTCCAGCCTGAAACACACTGCACACTGACCCTGCCTGGGCTGTGGTGTGCTCTCCCCGGTCTCCCTTCTTCAAACATTGCCACCTCGCTCACCACTCCTCTTCATGTCACATCGAAACTCTCGCATGAAGACGAGAACCTCTGAGCGGCCGACTCCCCATCTCATTGTGACGTGGGAGACTCGGGGTGGCTTTTCTGGAGTTTGCTGGAATCTGCCGCCAAGGTGGTCATTGCCTGACTCGCCTGTTGGGCCACAGGAGCCTGCATGTACCGTGCGGTAGCCAGGCTGCCCGAGTGTGCTGCTGGGCAGCAGATCTCGGGCCCTGGTGCCATACTTGGCATGCAGGAATTCATGTGGGTGTCAATGGTAGTGCTGTGGCCCGTGAGGACCCAGATGGAAGGCACTGGAGGGTCCTGGGCTGCGCAGTCCAGAGGTGACCCTGGCTGCTCTGTGCCCGCTCTGCTCCCCCTGCACGGCGCAGCCCCGGATGAAGCAACCTGGGCTTCCCAGTCAGGAGCCTCTGGGGTTGCTTTTCCCCTATTTATGGTTGAGAAAGTGAAAAAGAAGCAGGAACTGAACTGACAAGGAAGGGGCAGGTGAGGAAGAGACACAGAAAACAAAGCAGAATGCGTGGAGGGCGTTGTGCTGGCCGGCTCCTCTCCTGCAGGGAGGTGCACGGAGGCCCTGGTGTGACAGGAAAAAACAAATAGCAGCCTCCAGCTCCTGGGGTGCCCGGTGCTGGTGAAGGCCTCCGCCGGGGAGCTGGTTGTCTGCCCTGAGAGACTGTGCTGCCTCCAGACATTGTGCTGGACACGAGTTGTCATGTGCGTCGGGCTCGCACGTGCAGCATGGGCTGTCGCTGTGTTGGTGAGGACACTGCCGGTCTCAGTGGCCGTGAGCCGTGCCATCCGCCAGCCCTGGGCCTGCAGCCGGCCCTGCGGAGAGGCCTCCATGGCATCGTGAGATGGCTAGAAACTTGGAACCTGTGCAGTAGTCTCCTGCACATTTTTAAAGACGTACACAATTCTTTATTTGAAAGACTTAGAGAGAGGAGAGGTCGATCTTCTATCCACTGGTTCACTCTCCAAATGGCACAACAGCTGGAGCTGAGTCAATCTGAAACTGGGAGCCAGGAGCTTCTTCCCGGTCTCCCACACGGGTGCAGGGGCCCACGGATTTGGGCCGTCCTCCACTGCCTTCCCAGGCCACAGGCAGGGAGCAGGGTCGAATTAGAGCTGCCGCCCATGCAGGATGCTGATGCCACAGAGGGTTAGCTTGTTGGACTGCTGTACATTTTTAGTCCTGGAAAGCTTTAGCTGCTTTTGGCAGTGATGGTAGTCGTGTTTTGCTTTTCCTGAGCCTCCTGACATCTTGGGTTTTATTCACTATACCACCTGTGCCACATCCGTCATCATTTGTTACATTGCTGTGGTCAAGTGTCCAAAATGCCAGGCATCAGAACTATTTCAGATTCCAGGCAGTTTTTGTGTGTGTGTCTGTGATTGGAATTGTTGCATCTATATATCAAGGTATCCTGCAGAGGGACTCAGGCCCTACGTGCATCTTGTGCATACGTCAGACATACACAGCATTTCTGGCTCACGTGTAGTGTGACTGCAACATGTCAGATGAAGTCCAGTGTGAACTTCTCCTCCATGGAGTCATGTCAGTGTTCACAGAGCTTTGCACTTTGCAACATTCCAAACTTAGATTTTTTAAAAATGACTGATGCTCAGTTTGTACCATTACGATAAAATTACAACGTGTGTACCGTTCTCAGCTGGCTTCTGCTGAGGGCAGGAGAATCAGGCAGCCGTGCGAAGTGGCACCTGGGATGAGGGAGCCCTTCCAGGCGCAGGCAGGGAGAGGTATAGCAAGGGAAAGTGAGCTGACAATTTACAGATCTCTCAAACATGCAACAAGGCAGTTCAGATGCTTTATTGGAGCAGCCAAGGGCCACGTGAGGGCGAGGCTGGCAGAGGCACCGAGAATGTGGAGATGAGGTGTCATTTGGCCGTGATGACCTGACGTGCTGGGTTGAGGGAGCTGCTGTGGCTGCAGAACTCGCCCTGGAACTGTTGTCTGGGAGCCAGCAGCAGGTGCATGGTCCCTCAAGATCCTGCAAGGTTGCCTCACACATGTGAGATGGTGTCGCGCCCACGTGTCTTACCGCCCAGCAGTAAGAGGCAGACGCGATTGAAGCCTTCTGCGGTAAAGTTTATTGCGCGCACAAAGATGAGGAAGAGGAAGGGGGCGGACCCCGGCAGTCTTTCTGCTCTTATGTGCTGACTGGCCCCGCCTCCGCCGATGATAGGTCGGCGTCATGATCACGCAGGGTCCTGGGCGACTGGATTCGTCAGTCCCCAGTGTTCACGTGCCGGCCACGCCGCAGCTCACTGCGCATGCGCTAGGCTACGTGACACGCACGAAGGTGTGGCTTCTCCGGCCGGCGCCATTTTAGGCACAGCATGTGGCCAGTGCATACAGATGCGGCTTGCAACATCTCTCCCCTTCTTACATAATAGAAAAAATAAGCTGGTATGGGCCTGTCTTAGGTTGTAGACTCAAGGTGCACGATCCGTCATAGGGAGGCTGCGTAGCTTGACGTAGTCCCTGTCTTAGACCGATAATTGTCTGGGTCTATCTTACCCGTCATGGGCTACAACCGCGGTGGTTGTAAAGAGCAATGTCTCGACAAGGCAGTTATAAGAGTGACTACCCTCTCGCGTGCAATGGATAAGTCCTGCGAGGTGCAAGGGCTAGTCAGGTGCATCATGCTCGAACTCAGTGCAATGCCATAATGGCCTGAGGTGCAGGAGCCATGATGTCCATGCTCTTAACTAAACCCGTTGAAGCATGCTCAACCATACCATGGGGGAGTCACCATACTGCATGGCTAGTAGGGCTTGATGTATTGCCACACGATCTCGCTGAGCGCGGTGTCTCAGATGACACAGGCAAAAAAGGCATAAGGCACAGCCTGCACACAAGAGCAGAATCAGCACAACCACTCCCACCCATTCCTTAATATGGGAAGTGATGTTCCAAATCCAAGTGGCCAGGGTTTCAGCAACAACAGGATCCACCCGTGTAAAATTAATCTGGACGATGGCAATTCTCAACTCCGACTGTAAAGTATCAAATTCTCTCGTCCAATTTCCTAAAAGATAAGAAGAAAGCTGGCAAGAAAGATTAGCAGCCGTTGAAACATTCTGAAAAGGAATGGAAGTAACACATAAACCTTGACACTAAAATTCTCAGGAAATGCTTGAAAACAAGGCGCGTCCTGTAGGGGGAATAAAAAATTACTCACATTCTCCTTAATATCATCATAAGGGAGAAAAGGCAAATCCAAAGAAGAAAAAATCAAGGAAACACTCGGGCTGAGTGGGCGACCGGTAAGGGTCGTGGAAAAACACTCAAAACTCCTCATCGTGGCTCAGCAATCACGGTCCTCACAAGCGCCATACAGACCATTAGTTGCACCATCAGCTGTGTTTGCACTGGGCGGGGCACCATTGTCCTGTGGGATTGTAGGAGGAGTTTCTGATTGCGGGGTTGCATGAATCTTCCCCAAGTCAGATCCTCGTGCAAGCGCTCCAGCGGTTGCAGAAACGTCAGAAGGCGGTGATGGACAGGAACGAGTCAATCGAGCTGGAACCCAAACCGGAACTGGGGCGTCCTGTGGAAACACACAAATGGCTCCTCGAGCCTGCCTAATAACTGGGTCTGGGCCCTTCCATTTGGACTCCAGAACATCCTTCCACTTGACCCAAGATTGCTCTTGTGCCGTGTTAAGGGAATGACGATCTGCAGCACTAAGGCCTTGCTCATCCAGCTGTAAAAAATTGATGGTGAAGAGAGCCAGGGCTAGAGTGGCCCGAGGGCTCTGACTGGCGAGACCAAGTGATTCCCAGGTGGTTTTTTGTTTTTGTAACAATTCCTTAATAGAGCTATGAGCACGTTCGATTATCCCCTGACCTTGTGGATTATAAGGGATGCCAGTCACTAATTTGACGCCCATCTTCATGCAAAAATCACGAAATTTGGCTGAAGTATAGGCGGGACCATTATCAGTCTTAATACATTCAGGTTTACCCCACTCGGCCCATGCCTCCAAGCAGTGTTGGATTACCTGCGGGGCAGATGGCATCACAGCAGGAGGAGCCATTAGTGTAATGGCTCCAGAGCCCTGAGGCCATGGGCCGAGCGTGGCCTGCGCAGTAGCACCGCCATTCTCTTTCTTCTCCTTTTCTGATCCTCCTCTGATTCCTGCGGGTTGTTTGCGTTCTAAGCGCCTATGCCGCCTATCCCGCTTGTACCCTTCCTCCGCGTCGGACGTCTCCGAACTTGATGAGGAAGATACTGCTTTCAATTTCACCTCTATTTTTTGCTTCAAACCGGTTCTCCTCTCCCGCTCTGTTTCTGAGAGACTATCCTGGGCAGACTGAAGGGCTTTGTCACTCTCTCTGACCGCTCCCTTATGGGGGGCATAAACCGTCTGCAAAAATTTTACCAGAGAGATCTGTGCGCCCATGTCTATAACCAGAAGCGGTGGTTCCTATACCTCCGATTTATGCTCCTAGTCACCCGAAAGTTCTCCCTCTCAGAGCTCCTTACCTGTCTTTTGGCCGCAGTTCTGACTTCCACCCGTTCGAAACGGGAGGCCCCCTCCAGGTCCCGGGTTCCCGGCACCAGTTGTCGCGCCCACGTGTCTTACCGCCCAGCAGTAAGAGGCAGACGCGATTGAAGCCTTCTGCGGTAAAGTTTATTGCGCGCACAAAGATGAGGAAGAGGAAGGGGGCGGACCCCGGCAGTCTTTCTGCTCTTATGTGCTGACTGGCCCCGCCTCCGCCGATGATAGGTCGGCGTCATGATCACGCAGGGTCCTGGGCGACTGGATTCGTCAGTCCCCAGTGTTCACGTGCCGGCCACGCCGCAGCTCACTGCGCATGCGCTAGGCTACGTGACACGCACGAAGGTGTGGCTTCTCCGGCCGGCGCCATTTTAGGCACAGCATGTGGCCAGTGCATACAGATGCGGCTTGCAACAAGATGGGAAGGGTTTGTCTTAGAGAGGAGCAGGACCCCAGCAGCAGTCCGGTATGGAAATGAGAGAGGTGGACTGGAGGTAGGAGAAGACAGGTGCAGAGAGGGACTCCTCTGACGAAGCAACCACAGGGCCTGACCCCTGCGGCTTTTTTGAGTTCGGCTCTTCTGGAGTTCAACCGTAGGAATGCAACAGTAGCAGGCATTGAGGAAACGTAGGCCTAAATGGCAGCTTAGGAGCTAGCCTCCCCTAGCTGCACGGGTGGTGTGCACGGAGCCGGCGAAGGGGAGAGCCAGCAAGGGGCCCGGCTGGACTCCACCCAAGTCTGTGTCCCAAGGAGTGGCTCCCTGAGGTCACGCTCCTGCTCAGCGGAAGGGGAGCTCTCAGGGGCTGCTCTAACACCAGGCTGTTGAGCTATCGCCTATCCTCAAGGAACTGGGATGTGAGTGGTGACAGGAGGCTGGGGAGGAGGGCCCCATGGCATTTTCATATCCTAACCTGAACTGACACCCACAGAAAGACGCCAGTAAAAGTTGCGGGGAGTGTCCTGTGGCAAGGTGGTCAAGCCACGCTTGGGCTGCTTGCATGCCATGTCAGACTGCAGGTGCATCTCAGATATTTGTCCAGATATTCACTGACTACGATCAAACGCACACTCACTGAGTCAGCTCAAACTTAGAAACACCTCCATAAAGAAATCAGGACCTAACCCGGACCGGCCCCTTACAAGCTGGCGTTTGGCTCTTGGGTCCAGTCAGGACAAGAGCGTTTGGCTCTTGGGTCCAGCCAGGACAAGAGCGTTTGGCTCTTGGGCACCAGCTCTCTGTTGATGGCCTGGGAAACAGCAAGTGCTGGCCCAAGTGTGCAGCCACTGTCATCTGTGTGGGAGACCCGGATGAAACTGCTGTCTCCTTGCTTGTGCCTGGCCCAGCTCCAGCCATTGCAGCCATCTGGGGAGTGAACCAGCAGATGGAAGATCTCTGTGTCTCTCCTTCTCCTTCTGTAACTCTTTCAAATTAACATTTGTTTTAAAAGGTTGTAAACTCTATAGAGAACCATAACAAAGACAATAGTAAAAGGATCTATGTGGGTAAGACCATTATTAAAGAAGACCTATGGCATTAACTGTATTTGTTAAAAATTACTGCAAGTGAATGTGCCAGCATTCTAAGCAGTACCAAGAAGCTGGAAAACGAAAAATATCCCTCTGAAAGAGAGAAAACTGAGCGATGAATTCCAGATTAGTTCTCTGAAGAGACCAATACAATCAGTGAATGTGTGCAAGGCACATGGACAGGAAGACAGAAGTACAGGAAGGGCTTGGCACTCACCAGGCCCAGCCCAAGGCCCAGGCAAGCAAGACAGAATACAAAACGTGGTTTGTGCTAGGACACTGAAGGGTGCAGTGAAATGAACAATTGACTGGAAAAATCTAAATCGCAAAGTGGGCTCCAGTGGGAGGCGAGCACACCGTGTCCTGCAGCCACGGGCTTGGTGCACGGAGCCAGAAACCCAGCAGTGGACGGCAGGCTGCTGGCCACTAGCTGGACGTGATCAGCAGCCAGAGACTGCGGGTCAGGGACACTTCAGGCAGGGTGTGGTTTCCCGCAAGGCCAGGGAGGGCGTCGGTCAGTAAACCACGTGCTCTGCTAGCAGGCTCCGCCCCTTGAGCTGTGACCTGAGCCTGAGGCTCTGGGAGTTCCTGTGCCCCGGATTTCCATAGCAGCTGCTTCAGGACCTTTGCCCTGAATTCCCAGCGCTTTCTCACAGGTTACACGTGGTTATGCTTTTATACCAGCCATTTCCTCCCAATTCCTGCTTTTCCACTCTACTCCACAGCTCAGCGGGCTAATCCTCTGCCTGCTACTATTGGCATCTTATATGTACTTCTAGTTCATGTCCCAGCTGTTCCACTTCCCTTGCAGCTCCCTGCTTGTGGCCTGGGAAGGCAGTCAAGAACTACTCGAAGCCTTGGGACCCTGCACCCACATGGGAGACCCAGAGGAAGTTATGCCAGGGGGTGCAGTCAGTGACAGCCAGCACCCTTGACAGTGGGCAAATGGAATGTGGCTGTGTCCCCTGCCCTCTGTCCTGGAGGTGGAGCCCAACAGCAATGGAACATTAATTCCACCCTCAGGGAAGAGCCCTCAGCCACGACCCGCCCCCCCCCCCCCCCCGGGTGTTCCCTCCTGCCCACCTGTGACTCACTGATCACCTGAGAGGGGACTGAGACGGGGTGGTATGGCATTGTTGTGTAACCACTCCCCTCACAGGCCCCCCAAAGGCTCATGACGAGGAGGGACGCTCTCTCTTGAACGAATGCCTGGTCAGGTGCTTCTGTTGCTCTGGCCAGCCCAGGAGCATGGTCCCTGTCTACTGCTTAGGTAGGACAATGAAGATAGCAAGGTTATTTCTGGTTTGTGTGCTGCCGGGAGCTGCAGGAGAGGTGAGGCCTGGCAGTGATGGAATGTGGGCAGAGAAGCCAGGGACGGGTGAGTGTCTGCAGCTTTGGAAGTGTGTCCAGGTTGTTCGCTGCCTGTCTCTTGGGATAACTTACATTACATGGGTCTTTGGCTTATCAGATGGACTTGAGGGTGATGACCATTTGTTCCTCTTGGGGTTACGATTGACTGGATTGCCATGTGGACTTGTGATTTGCTGTTTCTAGTGGGCCCTGTTATCATGAAGCTTGGTTAATAAAGACTCCTTAAAACCTCAGACATGTCTGCTGTGACCTCACTCGCATGCCATAATAGTTCCAGGCTCCCAGCTTTGGATCAAGTGAACCAGCAGATGCAAAATCTTATTCTCTGTCTCTCCTTGTCTCTGCAAATCTAATATTTTTTTTTTTAAAGAAAGAAGAAGAAATAGGAAATCTGCGTAACATCAAGAGAGAAAATCAATGAGATGGCGGTGCGACAGATCGAGGCAGCACTTGCTATGCTCGCTCAGGTGCTCCACTTCCGGTCCAGCTCCTTGCTTGGCGTCCTAGGGGACAGCAGGTGATGGCCCCTGCACGCATGTGGGAGACCCCAGTGCAGCTCTGGGCCACCCCTGGCTGGCACGCATGTGGGAGACCCCAGTGCAGCTCTGGGCCACCCCTGGCTGGCACTGGCCATGAAGAGTGAAGCAGTTAGCACACTTCTCTGTCTCCCTCTGTGTGTGTGTATGTGTGTGTGTTGCTGTACCTTCAACTGCACACGGGGCCTGGGACCTGAGGAGGCTGTTTGTGATCAAGATCTTTGAAAAGAAGACCAGCTCTGCAGGCCTCCCGCGTGCTGGCCTCCACATGGGTTGACACATCTGGCACCTTGGGGCCAGCCTGTGGATTCACTGTCTCTGAAGCCACAGTGATGCCCGGCAGGCCAGCTTCCGAAGCCGAAGCAGGTCAGTGGCACCAGTGCTGGAGGGGAGTTTGGAGTGAGCTCCCACTACTGGAGGTGGCAGGCGGTTATCTGATCTTGGTCCTGTGCCTTTCCGCTGCTGTACAGCTTGCGAGTACGGATCACCAGGCCCTGGAGACAGTGTCGCTTGGTCAGGAGGTGACAGTTCCTGCCATTCCCTGTTTCCAGTGGCCCTGCCAGCCAGCGGTGAATGCTCACACTAGGTGACTGTAGGAAGAACCCATTTCCTGGGCTCCAGGATCGTTGCGTAGCTTTCACAACCTTTCGTTGTCACAGCTCCTTCAAGCTTACCATTTCTTAACCTACAGAAAACAGATTCTCCGTGGAATGTTCCTTAGACATAGCCCTATACACAGGCTCATCCGCTGCTGCTGCTTCGAATATAAATTCTGTTGTTTTCCAAATAGGCATCTTTTAGCGTTAGAATTGCTGTGAAAGCCTCGCTGGTTAAGACATTGAGCCAGTTAGCATTCCAATAGCTAATCACAAAGGAAGGTCCTATAGCTTCTATCAGAAACTGTTCATTTACAATGATATCAGGGAGATTTCTCATGGGTGATCATGGTTGAGGGTGCAGGTCACAGTGACAGGCTCCTGGGCCACGGGGCATCTCAGAGGAGGTGACAATACACAGTAACACAGGCTCAGGGGCCAGAGGAGGTGACAATACACAGTGACACAGCCTACTGGGCCACGGGGGAACTCAGAGGAGGTGACAATACACAGTGACACAGGCTCAGGGGCCACGGGGCATCTCAGAGGAGGTGACAATACACAGTAACACAGGCTCAGGGGCCACGGGGGAACTCAGAGGAGGTGACAATACACAGTGACAGGCTCCTGGGCCACGGGGCATCTCAGAGGAGGTGACAATACACAGTGACAGGCTCCTGGGCCATGGGGCATCTCAGAGGAGGTGACATACACACAGTGACACAGGCTCAGGGGCCACGGGGGAACTCAGAGGAGGTGACAATACACAGTGACACAGGCTCAGGGGCCATGGGGCATCTCAGAGGAGGTGACAATACACAGTAACACAGGCTCCTGGGCCACGGGGCATCTCAGAGGAGGTGACAATACACAGTGACAGGCTCCTGGGCCATGGGGCATATCAGAGGAGGTGACATACACACAGTGACACAGGCTCAGGGGCCACAGGGCATCTCAGAGGAGGTGACAATACACAGTGACACAGGCTCAGGGGCCACGGGGCATCTCAGAGGAGGTGACAATACACAGTAACACAGGCTCAGGGGCCACGGGGAACTCAGAGGAGGTGACATACACACAGTGACAGGCTCAGGGGCCATGGGGCATCTCAGAGGAGGTGACATACACACAGTGACACAGGCTCAGGGGCCACAGGGCATCTCAGAGGAGGTGACAATACACAGTGACACAGGCTCAGGGGCCACGGGGGAACTCAGAGGAGGTGACATACACACAGTGACAGGCTCAGGGGCCACGGGGGAACTCAGAGGAGGTGACATACACACAGTGACACAGGCTCAGGGGCCACAGGGCATCTCAGAGGAGGTGACAATACACAGTGACACAGGCTCAGGGGCCACGGGGGAACTCAGAGGAGGTGACATACACACAGTGACAGGCTCAGGGGCCACGGGGCATCTCAGAGGAGGTGACAATACACAGTGACAGGCTCAGGGGCCATGGGGCATCTCAGAGGAGGTGACATACACACAGTGACACAGGCTCAGGGGCCACAGGGCATCTCAGAGGAGGTGACAATACACAGTGACACAGGCTCAGGGGCCACGGGGCATCTCAGAGGAGGTGACAATACACAGTAACACAGGCTCAGGGGCCACGGGGGAACTCAGAGGAGGTGATGTTCATGTAGTTATGCATCCACATTTGTATTATGTCAAGACACCTTATGGATACGATTTATGCTTCTTTGTAATTTGTGTAATTGAGTGAATTCTTTTTTTTTTAAAGATTTATTTTTATTATTTTTTTTATTGGAAAGGCGGATATACAGAGAGGAGAGACAGAGAGGAAGATCTTCCGTCCGATGATTCACTCCCCAAGTGAGCGCAACGGGCCGATACTATGCCGATCCGAAGCCAGGAGCCTCTTCCGGGTCTCCCACGCGGGTGCAGGGTCCCAAAGCTTTGGGCCATCCTCGACTGCTTTCCCAAGCCACAGGCAGGGAGCTGGAAGGGAAGCGGGGCTGCCGGGATAGAACCGGCGCCCATATGGGATCCTGGGCGTGCAAGGCGAGGACCTTAACCACTTGTGCCACCGTGCCGGGCCCAATTGAGTGAATTCTTAAGAGTTAATAAAGTACAAACCTCATGAAAGAACTCAGCCACAGAGATGTTGCTCATTTTGGGTGTGCGACCTGAATGGCTGCTATCTTTGTATACTGTCTCTACTCCTGGCTTTTTTGTGTGTTCACAAGGACAAGACCATAAGCATGGGGACCACTGGCCCCAAGCAGCCACGCGGTGAATCCTATGCAATGGGACCTAGCGGGGCTGGCCATGGCATAGGCCTGGGCCCTGTCCAGTGACAGGGCGGCTGTTGTTGACTGTGGTCTGCTGGCTGTGGTACAAGTAGACCATGGCCATGAGGCGGACAACAGGGGTCCTGACCGCCCTGTTGGCTCTCAGGCATGGCACTGTCCACGCAATCTGGAGTCCAGCTACAGTTGGAGGACATGGATAGGGCGACACTGATCAAGGTTATAGTTACGCCAATGCTGGGGGCAGGGCTTGTATTTCTAAAAAACGATCTCTATTTATTTGAAAGTCAGTAGAGAGACTTTCTGTCTGCTGACTCAATCCCCACATGACTGCAGCATCCTGGGCTGGTCCAGGCTGAAGGCAGGAGACAGGAGCTCTAGCCTGGTCGCTCAACGAGGTACAAGGCCCAAGCTCTTGGGTTTTCTGCCTAAACTGGTGTCCATATGGGCGTGCCAGGATTGTAGCACTGGCCCCTGGAAGTTCAAAGGAATGAAATCTTCCACGAGTGTCCAAGTTTACACTGCATCTTGATTCAGGGATAGGCAGTGAGCGGATGGCTTTCCCTGGGGAGAAGCAGTGGGCTTGGGTAGGGCAGGAGGGAGAAGGGGAACATGGCTGCGAGGCCAGGGGCTGGTGTTTGTGAGACCCATTGCTGTGAGCTGGCTTTGAGGCTTAGGCCGGGGCACATGAGGCTGAATGGGTGAGAGGGGGTGACGGCTGGTGTCCCTGTTTGGCATGTAATGACTTGGGGAAGAACATACCTCTTTCTGCCATAGACTGCACACATGGGTGGGTTGGTACCGAAAGAGTTCCTCTCATCTTCTGGGGCACTCCGGAAAGCACAGGGGTACGAGCTGGGAGACTCTTGAGGGGGCACGCTCCATCTCCTTCTCCCCACAGTGCCAGGGTCAGCACCGTGCGCAAAGGAGGCCTGCTGAGGTCTGCACTTCCATGGGACACAGGGTTAGCTTCCTGTCTCTCTGCACTGCCTCTTGACCAAGGGCTGACTTGGTGGGCTGAGGAGGCTGGGATAGTGAAACCTGTGTCATCTTCAGAACATGTGGGAGGGGAGCTCCCAGAGCCAGCCTTGGGCCACAATGCCAACAGGGGAGGGGAGCTCCCAGGGCCAGCCTTGGGCCACAATGCCAACAGGGGAGGGGAGCTCCCAGGGCCAGCCTTGGGCCACAATGCCAACAGGGGAGGGGATCATCCTGGGCCAGCCTTGGGCCACAATGCCAACAGGGGAGGGGATCATCCTGGGCCAGCCTTGGATCCTGCATTACCGAAGTAGTTTTCATTCTCCAAATGAGGTCAGAGGTCGAAACACTATACAACGTGTTGGGTTGGGAAGGTTGGTGTGGCTGGTTGGAGAGGAATGGCGGAGAAACTGGAAATATGTCTCAAGGTAGGCGCCATTCAATGCAATGCTGTTAGCATGAACCATCAACAGCTCTCCATGTATCTGCATGCGTACAGATACCAAACCCTCCCCCCCACATACGTGTTCATCACTTTATAGAGTGGAGAAATAAAGAGGCAGGGCATTCCTGCAATAGCAAGTGGTTGTTGGCATGGCCAAGCAGCTGCAATGTGTGAGATGTATAGGCAAGTGGACAGGAATGTACCAACGTGGGAACACTGTGGGCTAAAGGACACGTGTGTGTGTGTGTGTGTGTGTGTGTGTGTGTACACAGAGCGCCAGCAGGAAGTCATCGGACAGACTGAAATCAGACAAAAATTAACAGCAAAGAACTGCAGCCGAGCAGAGGGAGCTGGGCGTTCACTCACTGCGTGCGGGCAGAGACCTTGGGACACAGCCTACCAACAACCCTTGGACTCTGGACGGGAGTGGACGGCGGTGAGACACTGCCCTCCAGGGACAGCCCTGTCCTGTGCCCGAGATGCCTTTACTGCCCCAGCCACTCCCTGTGGTTGCTCAGCCCGTTTCAGGGGATCCCGGCTGTGGACTTCCTGTTAGCATAAAGGCCCCTGGACGCTGCAGACTCTCAGCTGGCTCACCGGGTTGCGTCAGCTGCAGCATTAAATTCCTCTGGCCAAAAATCACAAAAGTGGCTGAAACAGATACATTTTTCTACGCTTCAAGGAACTGTTAGGACAGGCTAGGCTTTAACGTCACAGTGTTTATTGCCATAGCAGTTTCCGCTCATACTCCCATCACTTTCATCAATTTTTAGGATACTTATCAAGGCCTTTCCCAGAAGGCACACTACATGTCTGGGCAGATCCTGAGGCAATGGGTAGACACCCAAAAGGTGTCCAGAAACGGCATGGGCTTAATTGTGCCCCTGTGTGTAAATTGTTCAAGGCCCACTCACCAAGACATTATCAGTGACATTGACTCTCAAGCTCACATTAGTTGCCAAAGCCATCTCATGGGGGCAGACAGCAATGCCTCAAGAGATTACAGAATTCTTAGTGGGGCGATTGAGTGTCCATGCAAAAGCGGTGAGTCTGTATCAAGGCGGTCAGAGAGACATCCGCTGGGCCCTGCCAACAGGGGAGCTGTTCTCTTCACAGCTCCGTGTTATCCACACTTGCTGCATGGCTCCCAGCAAAGACCCTTTGGTGTCTGATCTGGGCAAGGCAGGACCCCAGAGACCTGAGGCAGGAAACAGCATTTGGCTTTGCTTCTTGCCGCAGGCACCAAAGCCAACCTCGTAGGCTTAGAAGTGGATGTCCTGCCTTGTGTCCAAGCCACAATGGCATGCGTGAACCATCCCACTTCCGAGCTGTGTGCGAGTGTGTGGGATTCTTCCCGTTTTCAGCTTGTGTGTTTAGGTATTTGCCGAGCAGACATTCTGCCTGTAAACTGTACACAATTCAGATCTGTCTGGGGTGTAACATTAGGGAAGCCGAGGTAAGAAGCTGCTCAGAGTCGAAATCTGCACAGGAAGTGTCAGCTGCATTCCCCTAGCCTCCTGCTCCTGGTGCTGGTCAGCCTGAAGCCAGGATTCATTGCTGAGGGTCACATCCGGTTGCCATGGAGACAATTGTTCTGTCACAAATTTAGCACCAGGGCTTGATGGCGAAGAGGAGCAGATGGCTTGTGAGAGACCGGCCTTGGGTGGGTCATCTGGGCTGCTCTGGGAAGCAAGTGGAAGCAGAAATCTTGATCAAGGACCCTCCCGGTGGCTTCAGCAGACGCCGTGCAGGAAAGCGCTTAGCCAGGGTGAGTCCATGCAGCTCGTGTCCAATGCAAGACAGGAAAACACTCCAACACAGGGCAGAGTGAGTGAGGACTGGCCAGATCACAGCGAGGCCACCTTGCACGCTGCCTCTCCGTTTCCAGCCACTTGCTGGCTGCACCTGCGAGGCCCCAGATGCTCACGGCCAGGGCACGGGCCACGCTGGCCGCAGTTCCCTCTATGCCTAGTGTTCTGTACTTCTGGCTCCTGGGCTCGTTTAATTCTGGCCTGTTGGGGTAAATGGCTGGTAAATGGCTTCCAACACAAGCCTAGGCAGTGGGCTTGTGGGCTTGGGGTCGGCACAGTGAGTCAGGAAAACGTGCCTGTCGCCCATGCCTCCTCCAACAGCAGCGGCTGCAAACCAAACAAAAATATGAGCTCTCTGCCTGGCTGGGGAAAGGACCTTTCTGAGGACTCCAGCCTCTGGGGATGTGAGGAGCATGGTGCTGCAGCTGCCAAGCCGCCAGTGACAGCAGCCTGGCTGGGCTAAAGCACAACGCTGCTAAAATGGCTTCTCCTTGGAGACACACCTTGTGTCTAGAGGAAGTTCCTAGCATGCTCGCTCTCAGGCTGATTATCCAGTTAGCCTGCAATAACTGATGTCGGATACCAGCCGATCTGTGCCAGTTTCTGTGCTTTTCATTTAGATTCTGTTTTGAAATCACTTCAGATGTGCAACGTGTTCGTGGCCATCCTCCCATCCTCCCATAATGGTGGCATGTCAGATAAAGAACAGTGACTGCCATTGTAAGCCCAGCTCAAGCGATGGGTCCCTGGCACCCACATGGGAGAGCTGGGTGGAGAGCCTGGTCCTACCTGGCCACGCTCTGGCTGTTGCAAACATCTAGAGACTGACCCAAGATGCGCAGGTCTTGTTCTCTGCCTCACAAGTAAGTCAATTAGCTAAGTTTAAAAAGGAAGTTGTGAAAACAACAGCACACTGCTGCTTACTAAACTGCAGCCCTTCCCCGACTCCCACCTGGTTGTCCTTTATTTGGCTTTAGAGATTCAGTGTAGCACTCCCTGAAACATAGTTTTACTTAGTAATTTAAATTTTGAAATTGGGAGGAGAGAGAGCTCTTGCATTCACTGGCTTACTCTTGGCTCCATGCAGCTGCCCGGGAGTGGCAGCAGCCCAGGTCCATGCCAGCAGCCAGGCCCCCTGATGTGGGCACCCCGAGAGTCCAACCTCTCATGCCACATTGCACCCAAGCTCCCCTCTCTCTCCAAGCTTTCCTCTTGCACTCACGGCCTAAGAGCGCTGGAGCGTGCTGGCCAGGCGCTGGCTGGGGCTGTGTGCGGCTTCCCCAGGCAGCTTCCACCTGATAAGCCTGGAGGACCCTGTGGGAGGCCTTTCAGAGTGACACGATGCTGACATGGACGGCTGACCAGGCTGCCGTGGACATGACCAATGCTCACATGGCTCCCGTGGATGCTGCCCAACTGGCTGCGCCACAGGCTGGCCCTGGCGGCTGGCATTCAGACACTGAGGACGGGTGCTCCTGGGGATGGGGCACTATTGCTTCACACGCCCTGGACAGCTTTCTAACTGTCCAGCCACAACTTTGTCCTCCTCACGCACACTTCATGTCCTCTTGGCCAGCTTTATCCTGGTAGCCTCCTGCTCCGCCTGTTTCTTTTTCTTTTTTAAGATTTATTTATTGCGGGCCCGGCGCGGTGGCGCAAGTGGTTAAAGGTCCTCGCCTTGCACGCCCGGGATCCCATATGGGCGCCGGTTCTAATCCCGGCAGCCCCGCTTCCCTTCCAGCTCCCTGCCTGTGGCCTGGGAAAGCAGTCGAGGATGGCCCAAAGCTTTGGGAACCTGCACCCGCGTGGGAGACCCAGAAGAGGCTCCTGGCTTCGGATCGGCATAGTATCGGCCCGTTGCGCTCACTTGGGGAGTGAATCATCGGACGGAAGATCTTCCTCTCTGTCTCTCCTCTCTGTATATCCGCCTTTCCAATGAAAAAATAATAAAAAATAAATCTTTAAAAAAAAAAAAAAGAAAAAAAAAGATTTATTTATTGGAAAGGCTTTACGATTTACTTATTTTTATTGGAAAGGCGGATATACAGAGAGGCGGATCTTCCATATGCTGATTCACTCCCCAAGTGACCACAACGGCTGGAGCCGAACCAATCCGAAGCCAGGAGCCAGGAGCTCCTCTGGTTCTCCCACACAGGTGCAGGGTCCCTTGGAACTGGCTTCCATATGGGTTCCCGGCGTATGCAAGGCGAGGACCTTAACCACTATGCTATGTCCAGGGGCCCTCTGCCTCTGATTCTTTGTAACATCTTCCGGCCTCCCTGAGTGTCAAGGTCTTTCCTTATTTGTAACCTAGTAAAGTAGTTTCAGAATGCTAACTCCTCTCCGTGGAAAACAACAGTGTTACCAATGAAGAAAAGCGTTGCTGTGTTCTGCTGGCCTTGACCCTGTGCCCCTCAAAGCCGGGCTCTCCTCCTGTAGTCACTTCAGTCAAGCCAGGGCAGCACCCAGGCCAGGGCTGAGCCAGGCTGCGGGCGGGAGTCCAGGGCGGCGCCTGCTGCCTCCCAGGGTACACTGGCACAGGAGGCTGCAGTGCAAAGCAGACAGCCCCCAGACCCAGGCACCCCAACATGGGAGACAGGTGGGCCTGTCCCGTGCCTTAGTTGGGCCTTTTGCAGAAAATCATGGGGTTGAGCCCCTGCAGCCTTTCGGGTCTGGCTCCTTTCACATGGAGAAAAGGCACCTGCACTTGGCCCGCGGTGTTCCACGAGCCAGCAGGTGTTTCTGTTACTGTGGTCACATTCCGCGTGCTGGCTTGTTTCCTCTGGAAGCCATCCTGGAAGCTTCTAGGTTTTGGTTATTGTCATTGAAGCTGCTGTAATTACTCGCTCACAGATTTCTGTACCCAAATGGCCACAATGGCTAGAGCTCCGCTGGTCTGCTGGTCTAGGAGCTTCCTCCAGGTCTCATCCACATGGGTGCAGGGCCTAAGGACATGGACCCTCTTCTGCTGTCTTCTCAGGACACCAGCGGGGAGCAAGACTAGAAGTGGAGCTGCCGGAAATCAAGCTTGCACCCATACGGGGTGTTGGCACCACAGGCAGAGGCTTAGCCTGATAAGCCACGGCGCCAGCCCAAGTGTATAACCTTGTAATTAGAAACAGCTGTGCCACCCAGCATGGTGCGTGGCAGTGCCCGTCACAGCAGGTCTGTGGCCAATCTGCCCGGTGTGCTCAGGCACCCTTGTGACTACATTCCCTCCCCCCGTGGCCGGCTGATTCTGAGCTCACAGAGCCTTTATTGAACACGTGATCTGTAAGTACTAACCACAGTTGGCACCTCGGCTTTCTATTAATAGCTGTCTCTCTCACCCCCTTCCTATTCTTTTAAAGATTTACTTATTTTTATTGGAAAGTCAGATATACAGAGAGGAGGAGAGACAGAGAGGAAGATCTTCCGTCTGATGATTCACTTCCCAAGTGACTGCAACGGCCGATGCTGTGCCGATCCGAAGCCAGGAGCCAGGAACTTCTTCCAGGTCTCCCATGCTGGTGCAGGGTCCCAAGGCTTTGGGACAGGAAGTGGAGCTGCTGGGATTAGAACCAGTGCCCATATGGGATCCTGGTGAATTCAAGGCGAGGACTTCAAGCCACTAGGCCACAGCGCCGGGTCCCCCTTTCTCATTTTTATTAAGCCAAAGGTTTCAATTTTGATTAGCACAGTTTATCTACCTTTTTCTTTTATGAATTGTGTTTTTTATATCACACTTTAAACAAATTCATTAGTAGATCACAGATCATGCAAAACTCTGTTTGTATTTCTTCAAGAAATATCTGTGTGTTTTCCCAACCTTATTTTCATTCTATTTGAAAGTGAGAGAGACAATCTCCCATCCTGCTGGTTTACTCTCCAGAAGCCACAATGGCTGAAGCTGGGCCAGGCTAAAGCCAGGAGCCAGGAGCCTCATCTGCATCTCCCAGGCACGCAGGCCCAGGTGTGTTAGCAAGGGTTCTGGAGCTGCATGTAGGTTCCTACCTGCTACACGTTAGCCTGTCTTCTAGAAGCTTTTTATTTCTGTGTTTTGCACTGGGGTTGCCTGCTCTATCTTGAGCTGCAGAGTGCATGTCACATTTTTTCGTATGTCAAAGTGTTCCACCACCATTTTCCCCATTGAGATGATTTTGTATCTTGTCAAAAGAAGAATCAATGAACTGCATCTGAGTGGGTTTTTGTCTCGGTTCTGTGCTATGTTCTTTGATCTTAACGCATTGCCTAGTGTGTCACTGCTGAGCCTGACAGACGGTCACTTCACTTCCCGGGAGCCGTTTAGATATTTCAAAGGCGTTGGTGTTGTCTGGGTGTTGTCAATTGCTGCTCTCAGAGTCTGCAGGATGCAAGAGTGTGGGTTCTGATGCTCCTGCAATGATGGAGAGAAGAGCCTGCTGAGCTGTGGCCAGGTGGTAGTGACCACACGGGCGGCTCCTAAGGAGCAGTGAGCAAGGAGACCTCTGCCTGCAATGCATGTCTTAGCCAGGAGGGTCTGCGTCTCCTGCTGGGAGATTCACCCTTGGGAGAGAGGATGGAAGGGTTAGGAGAGCGGGGGTGGGAGAGGGGACAGGAGAGGGGATGGGGGTGGGAGTGAGGGGTCAGGAGAGGGAGAGAGGGCGGGAAAGGGGGCAGTGACATGGCTGTCCCATCCTGTGATCCTCCCTGCTCGGCCTTTGCAGGCAGCACTCCTGTGTCTGTTTCAGAGTGTTTGTCACCAGTGTGGGGATCTCAGGAAGGCTCTGAGTGGGCCGGGAGCGCTGGAGACACACTGCAGAACTGCTGCTAAGGTGGGATTGGGAGGGAGGGAGGACAAGAAAGAGTGTGGTCGCACAGACACACATTCCCTGGGCCCCAGCCTCCCGCACCCTGCTCGTGTGTCATGTGTGTGTCACATGTGTCATGTATGTGGCTCGGAGGGGAGGTTGCCCCCACTGGTGCCCTGTGGCTCCCAGACATGTAAAGCAGCGGCTCCTGGCCCCCCACACCGAGGCCGCTGGTGCTGAGAGCTGTTTGGGCTTTGTCACATCAGCTGGGGGGTCTCTCCCTGGGGGCAGCGTGCCTGCAGATCAGCCCGATGGTCAGTGTTCCTAGTCTCAGAGTTTGGGCCAAGACCTCGGGGCTCAGAGAAAACCTGTTTGTGGATCTTTCTCTAAAACAAACATAAGTCCAATCCGGTGGCCGCCCAATCGCCTGCCCACTCCCTGGTGCCGCAGCCTCTGCGTGGGCTCTCAGCAGCAGCCATTCCCCACCCGGGCTGCCCTGGTCTCCCGCGGTGGTCGCAGCTCCCTCACCATGTCTCCAGATAAACTCACCCTCGCTGACCTGGGGCGAAATGGTTCTCTCTCCCCATACCCCA
Organism: Ochotona curzoniae; assembly: GCF_017591425.1. Taxonomy (NCBI): domain Eukaryota; kingdom Metazoa; phylum Chordata; class Mammalia; order Lagomorpha; family Ochotonidae; genus Ochotona; species Ochotona curzoniae. The sequence goes on along the minus strand of NW_024466219.1, from coordinate 793,481 downwards.
CCCCACATGCAGGCACATACACACATGTATGTACACACACACACAAATAACACACACACAATCACATATACACACAACACGTGCAATCACACAGATACACAACATACACACAGCATGTACACACAAATCACACATATACATGTGACGCATTTGTACACTCGTGTACGACACACCACATATAGACACATTCACACAGCACATACAGACACAACTGTACACACACACGTACACCTATAACACACAGACACATAATGCATACGCACATACAAATGGACAGACACATGCCACATATGGCTGTGAACACAACACATGCATATATGCATGCAATTGCACACAAGCACACACACATAACTCTAAAGCTCCCTTTCAAATAAATAGAAATCTGTTTAAAAACACAAGCTTTATTTTGTTTTGTTTGAAAGGCAGATATAGGGGCCTGTCACAATGTCTCAATGGCTAACCCTCATCTTGCAAGCACTGGGATCCCATATGGACACCAGTTCATGTCCCGGCTGCTCCGCTTCTCATCCAGCTCCCTGCCTGTGACAGCAGTCGAGGACGGCCCAAAGCCTTGGGACCCTGCACCCGTGTGGAGACCTGGAAGAAACTCCTGGCTTCAGGGCTGAGCCAGGGCTGAGCCAGGGCTGAGCCAGGACTGAGCCAGGGCTGAGCCAGGGCTGAGCCAGGACTGGGCCAGGGCTGAGCCAGGGCTGAGCCAGGGCTGAGCCAGGGCTGAGCCAGGATTGAGCCAGGGCTGGGCCAGGACTGGGCCAGGGCTGAGCCAGGTCTGAGCCAGGGCTGAGCCAGGGCTGAGCCAGGACTGAGCCAGGGCTGAGCCAGGGCTGAGCCAGGGCTGAGCCAGGACTGGGCCAGGGCTGAGCCAGGACTGAGCCAGGGCTGAGCCAGGACTGGGCCAGGACTGGGCCAGGTCTGAGCCAGGGCTGAGCCAGGACTGAGCCAGGACTGAGCCAGGGCTGAGCCAGGACTGAGCCAGGACTGGGCCAGGGCTGAGCCAGGTCTGAGCCAGGGCTGAGCCAGGTCTGAGCCAGGGCTGAGCCAGGACTGAGCCAGGGCTGAGCCAGGACTGAGCCAGGGCTGAGCCAGGGCTGAGCCAGGGCTGAGCCAGGACTGAGCCAGGATTGAGCCAGGGCTGGGCCAGGGCTGAGCCAGGACTGAGCCAGGATTGAGCCAGGGCTGAGCCAGGACTGAGCCAGGGCTGAGCCAGGACTGAGCCAGGGCTGAGCCAGGACTGAGCCAGGGCTGAGCCAGGACTGAGCCAGGATTGAGCCAGGGCTGGGCCAGGGCTGAGCCAGGACTGAGCCAGGATTGAGCCAGGGCTGGGCCAGGGCTGAGCCAGGACTGAGCCAGGACTGGGCCAGGGCTGAGCCAGGACTGAGCCAGGATTGGGCCAGGGCTGGGCCAGGACTGAGCCAGGACTGAGCCAGGGCTGAGCCAGGACTGAGCCAGGACTGAGCCAGGGCTGAGCCAGGGCTGAGCCAGGTCTGAGCCAGGACTGAGCCAGGACTGAGCCAGGGCTGAGCCAGGACTGAGCCAGGGCTGAGCCAGGACTGAGCCAGGGCTGAGCCAGGACTGAGCCAGGATTGAGCCAGGGCTGGGCCAGGGCTGAGCCAGGACTGAGCCAGGGCTGAGCCAGGGCTGGGCCAGGGCTGAGCCAGGACTGAGCCAGGACTGGGCCAGGGCTGAGCCAGGACTGAGCCAGGATTGGGCCAGGGCTGGGCCAGGACTGAGCCAGGACTGAGCCAGGGCTGAGCCAGGACTGAGCCAGGACTGAGCCAGGGCTGAGCCAGGGCTGAGCCAGGTCTGAGCCAGGACTGAGCCAGGACTGAGCCAGGGCTGAGCCAGGACTGAGCCAGGGCTGAGCCAGGACTGAGCCAGGACTGAGCCAGGGCTGAGCCAGGACTGAGCCAGGGCTGAGCCAGGGCTGAGCCAGGACTGAGCCAGGACTGAGCCAGGGCTGAGCCAGGGCTGAGCCAGGGCTGAGCCAGGACTGAGCCAGGATTGAGCCAGGGCTGGGCCAGGGCTGAGCCAGGACTGAGCCAGGATTGAGCCAGGGCTGAGCCAGGACTGAGCCAGGGCTGAGCCAGGACTGAGCCAGGACTGAGCCAGGGCTGAGCCAGGGCTGAGCCAGGACTGAGCCAGGGCTGAGCCAGGACTGAGCCAGGACTGAGCCAGGACTGAGCCAGGGCTGGGCCAGGGCTGAGCCAGGACTGAGCCAGGACTGGGCCAGGGCTGAGCCAGGACTGAGCCAGGACTGAGCCAGGGCTGAGCCAGGACTGAGCCAGGACTGAGCCAGGGCTGAGCCAGGGCTGAGCCAGGACTGAGCCAGGACTGAGCCAGGGCTGAGCCAGGGCTGAGCCAGGACTGAGCCAGGACTGAGCCAGGGCTGAGCCAGGACTGAGCCAGGGCTGAGCCAGGACTGAGCCAGGACTGAGCCAGGACTGAGCCAGGGCTGAGCCAGGACTGAGCCAGGATTGAGCCAGGGCTGGGCCAGGGCTGAGCCAGGACTGAGCCAGGATTGAGCCAGGGCTGGGCCAGGGCTGAGCCAGGACTGAGCCAGGACTGGGCCAGGGCTGAGCCAGGACTGAGCCAGGACTGGGCCAGGGCTGAGCCAGGACTGAGCCAGGACTGAGCCAGGGCTGAGCCAGGACTGAGCCAGGACTGAGCCAGGGCTGAGCCAGGGCTGAGCCAGGGCTGAGCCAGGACTGAGCCAGGGCTGAGCCAGGACTGAGCCAGGACTGAGCCAGGACTGAGCCAGGGCTGAGCCAGGACTGAGCCAGGACTGAGCCAGGACTGAGCCAGGGCTGAGCCAGGACTGAGCCAGGGCTGAGCCAGGGCTGAGCCAGGACTGAGCCCTGGCACAGCACCGATCTCCTGACCTTCACATTCCAAGGCCCCGAGAGCCATGGTGCCAACCCCTCCTCAGAGGCCATGCCCTTCACTGGCATTTGATGCATCTGGGGCTTGGGTTTGCAGCATCATTTCCTAGTGCTTGGTTGCTGGGGTCCGTGCAGTAGGTATGGATGACACGAAGGTGTGAAGAGAACAGCTCCCTGCTTGGCAGGGCCTGGGGAGCTTCCAGCTGTTTGGCAGGGCCCGGCGGATTTCTCTCTGACCACCTTGACGCAGTCTCACCCCCTGTTTGCATGGACACTCAGGCACCCCACTAAGAATTCTGTAATCTATTGAGGCATCGTTTGCCCCTGTGAGATGGCTTTGGCAACTACTGTGAGCTTAAGAGTTAATGTTATTGATAATGTCTTAGTGAGTGGGCCTTTAACTGTGCACAGGAGTACAATTAAGCCCATGCCATTTCTGGACACCTTATTGTGTGCCTACCCATTGCCCTGAAATCGGGCCCAGACATACAGCATGCCTTCTGGGAAACTGCTTAACAAGAATTTTACAAACTAATGGAAGTGATGGGAGTAAGAGCTGAAACTGCTATGGCAAAAATATAATTACTGGGCCCGGCGCGGTGGCGCAAGTGGTTAAAGGTCCTCGCCTTGCACGCCCGGGATCCCATATGGGCGCTGGTTCTAATCCCGGCAGCCCCGCTTCCCTTCCAGCTCCCTGCCCGTGGTCCGGGAAGGCAGTCGAGGACGGCCCAAAGCTTTGGGACCCTGCACCCGCGTGGGAGACCCAGAAGAGGCTCCTGGCTTTGGACCGGCATAGTATCGGCCGTTGTGCTCACTTGGGGAGTGAATCATCGGAGGGAAGATCTTCCTCTCTGTCTCTCCTCTCTGTATATCTGCCTTTCCAATGAAAAAATAATAAAAATAAATCTAAAATATATATATATATATATAAAATTACTGTGACCTTAAAGGTTAGCCTGTCCTTGCAACTCTTTAGAGCATAGAAAATGTAGCTGTTTTAGCCATTTTCATAATTCTTTAACTAGAAGAAATATAGGGTGATTCTATTAACATAGAGATATACTTTTGATTATTGCTTGATTGTTTATGAGGTTGTAGAGCCTGCAGTTGTAGGGGGATTTAATGTTTGAAACTTTTTGTCTTACATCTTTATGTTTTTTCCCTTTTGATGTATTTCTCCCATTTAGTGATAAGTTGTGAAAATAAAATGTAGTAGGAATGTTTTACTAATTAGCAGGTAACCATCTGTGCCTTGGCCTTGGAGTTCTGGCTGGCACTTCTGAAGAATGAATAACGGCTTGCTTTAAAGAAACTGATTATAGTAACTTACAGAATTATCTTTAAGAGCACCTGGTTGACCATGAAGTAAAAATTAATTGAACATCTGTGCATGCTGTCTTAGTTCTAAAGTTAAAGATAAAAAATCAAACGTTTGTGCAGAGACTTGTGATGTGTCTAATAAAAAGGACAGCTTCTTCTTGAGCAGGAGAGGCAGCAAAAATGCAGCAGTGTCTGTGTCTGTGTCTTTCTTTATCGCCGACTCCACGCACCCTTCCTGAGCTCCGAACTCGGCTGCAGCTGGACTCCGGCACTTGGTGCCGTAACTCAGGTCAGCTCTCCAACTCCTGGCTCTCCTATGCCAGGGTTAGAGCTACTGTGGGAACTGTCCAGCTCAGATCAGCACCCCCAGTGAGTCGGGCACCACATCCAATGCCCCACAGCAGGTGAGTCCTCCCCTTCGCCCTTCGGGCTTTGAGGGACATTTGCAAGCCCAGTCCAGCTACTACTACTGAGTTCAGTCTGCTCACTATGTTTAAGATCCCTGGATCTGGGGTACTGAGCTACTCCCTGGCAAAGTGATGCCTTCCAGCATGGGTCGCCCTAGTTTGGGGTTTCAGCTCACCCCTGATGTGGCGGTGGGGATGACCCCCCACCAGGGCAGCCTACTCTTCTGAGAGAAACCTTGGGCACCCTTGTTCCTCTACTTGTCATTCATAACTGGACCTCCTTAACAATGGGCGCTGGCACTTCCTCTGCGCCTCTTGATGCCCCCTTGGGCTGCCTTATAGCTAAAACCCTCCAATCAGATCCTTATCTAAGACAAGACACTGTCTTCGCCTTTGTGGTGTAGACCGGCCTCAGTGTCCCTTAGATAGTTCCTCCAAGTGGCCCCTCAATGGCTCTCTGCACCTGGACATACGCTGGGATCTGGACAATTACTGTTGGCACATAGCAAAACGGAAGGCGATCCCTATGGACAAGCCTTTTTTGAGCTTCACTTAAGGCCCTCTCTCTGTGCTTCACACGCTCTTCTTCATCTCGTGGCCTTGAAAAAAGAGGCCTTGGCATCATCTCCTGAGGCCATGGCACCACTTGTTGCCTTCTCTTCGTTTCCTAACTCTTTCTATGATTTTGATCCTGCTAATAAACCTCCTCCTTATCAATTTCTCCCACCTGCGGCCTTGGCCCCCACGAAATTGAGTCCAGGACCAGGTGTGAGTCCATGCTGATGAAACGCAAAAAAAAAACCTACTGAACTCATCCCTGGAGGCAGCACTGGTCCTGAACTGGATCCCAACCAGGGTTACAATACCCCAACTGGACCCCAACCAGGGCTACAATACCCCAACTGGACACCAACCAGGGCTACAATACCCCAACTGGACACCAGCCAGGGCTACAATACCCCAACTGGATCCCAGCCAGGGCTACAATACCCCAACTGGACCCCAGCCAGGGCTACAATACCCCAACTGGACCCCAACCAGGGCTACAATACCCCAACTGGACCCCAGCCAGGGCTACAATACCCCAACTGGACCCCAACCAGGGCTACAATACCCCAACTGGACCCCAGCCAGGGCTACAATACCCCAACTGGACCCCAACCAGGGCTACAATACCCCAACTGGACCCCAGCCAGGGCTACAATACCCCAACTGGACACCAGCCAGGGCTACAATACCCCAACTGGACCCCAACCAGGGCTACAATACCCCAACTGGACCCCAACCAGGGCTACAATACCCCAACTGGACCCCAGCCAGGGCTACAATACCCCAACTGGACCCCAGCCAGGGCTACAATACCCCAACTGGACCCCAGCCAGGGCTACAATACCCCAACTGGACCCCAAGCAGGGTTACTATACCCCTGGGGGGAATCCAACAGTGTAACAAACTCTTAGAGGTTAATCAGGAAAATAAGGAAAGTCCATTGGCCGGCCTTAACTGCCTTATGCAAACCCTTTCCAATATACCGATTTAGACCCTGAAGCAACCAAGAGACAACTATAATGTCCCTTTTCTCAGAGTGCCCCAGATATCCAAAATAAATTCAGGAAGCTGGAGAAGGGTCCTCTCTCCCCACAAACTGAGATTGTAAAGGTGACTTTTAGTGTCTGTAGTAAAAGACACAAGAGCCCCAAAGGCAGAACTTTGAAATGCTGCCCCAAGCCATTCAGCACTCGGGCACACTGAGGGGCCAACGGGGCTCCACTTCAGGAGGAGGCCCATGAGACCTCCCCCGGACCGTGTTTCAAACATGGCCAGAAGGGACATTGGGTTAGAGAATCCCTCACCCCAGACTGCCTCCAGGATCTTGCCACAAATGTCATCAGACGGGACACTGGGAATTGTGCTCAGGAACCTAGAGGCCTGGGGCCACCGACTAAGTCCTTCCCCAACTCTGACCTGCTGGGTCTGGCAGTGGAGGACTGAGGAGGCCCGGGGACCCCATGACCATCCACTCTCATCACATCAGAAGAGCCCTGAGCCACCACGTCAGTGGACGGCAGGCCCGTGTCCTTCCTATTAGACTCTGGAGCCACATACTGGGAGTTTCGAGGTCCCAGATCCCATTTCCCCACTTCCATAGTCGGAGTGGAGGGAACTCCCAACAACCTCTCCAGACACCTCCCTTGCAATGTGTTTTTAATTTGTTAGCCTTCTCTCATACATTTTTAGTTATTCCCTACTGTCCAGTTCTTCTAGGGAGAGACCTCCTAGGTAAGTTGGAAGCATCCCTTTCATTTGCCTCTCAGATATCCTCAATTGACAAAACTCTCCTGACCACTAAGGTAAGCCCCCGATAACCATTACCCGCTTCCGTGGTAGACCCTGTGGTTTGGGACACCCCAAATCCCCCCATTGGATTCCATCACCGATCAGCCCCACTCCCTTCCCTGTCCAGGCTAAATACCCACTTCACTGAAAAACCTTATTGATCTCAAGCCTATTATCTCTGATCTTCTACAAAGGGGCCTCCTACATCCTACTGACTCCCCCTGCAACACTCCCATCTTGGCAATAAAAAAAAAACCTCAATGGAACTAGTAGACTTGTCCAAGACCTTTGAATCATCAAGTCGGCTCTTCTGCCTTTACATCCTGTCATTCCTAACCCATATACTCTATTGTCTACCATCCTTCAAACCTTCCCCATTTCTCAGTCCAAGACCTCAAAGACGCCCTCTTCAGCATAGCTCTCATCCCCAGACTCTCGCTTCTCCACCCAGCTAACCTGGACTGTCCTCCCACAAGGTTTCCGAGACTCCCCTTACCTCTTCAACCAAGCTCTGGGCAGGGATCCGTCCTCCCTCACCATTCCTCATCCAGTATGTGGAAAATCTCCTCTGCAGCCCATCACTACAACACACAAAAGTGACACTGCCTGCCTGTCAAACTCCCCAGCCCACTGGGGCTTTAGGGTTTGACTCTCTAATGTCCAGTTGTCCACACCCCTAGGTCATCTACCTGGGACTCCTTCTTACTCCCACCCAAAATCCATTATCCTAGACAAAAAAACACCTCATTTCATCTCTCTCCTCACCTACCACCAAAGAACAAAGCCTTTCCTTCCTGGGAATGGCGGACTTCCTCGGCTCATGGATTCCCAGTTAGTCTCTGCTGGCTCTCCCCGCGTGCCACAGCGCTTGGCTCTGCTAATCCCTCCTAGTCCCCACTGAGGTTGCATTCAAAAAACACCAACAAGCTGTTCTCCTGCACTCTACCTGACCTCGCCAGGCTCTTCCTGCTGTGTATTACTGAGAAGTCAGGCTTTGCTTTAGGAACACACCAACCTCAACCCTATTTCACCCCAGTCACTTATTTGTCAAAGAAATGAGACCCCACCATCCTGGGGTGGACCCCCTGCTTCCACACTCTGGCGGTAGCAGCTCTCCTTATCCAGGAATCCAAAAATTTACCTTTGGATCCAGCCTCATGGTGCCGGCACATGTCATCTCGTAGCTAGTGCCCAGGCTGGACAGGTAGGAACATTTCACCTACAAAACATGCTCTCAATATTTATGAAACCGTGAGTCCAAGCAAACTTGGGCCATTTAGAGCTGGCGGGAAAAGGTCTGGATCCGGGGACAGCTTTTGTTCTATGAACATAAATATTTGTGCAAAAACAAGGGGAGACTAACACACTCACCCCAATCATGCGCTGAGGGTGATCATGCCAGTCATCTAGCTCTTGTGGGAGGACAGTCAGGCGCCTGAGCTCCTCCAGGGTGCAGGTGCTAGGAGCCTGAGCTCCTCCCAGTGGTGCACAGGGGTGCTGGTGCCTGGCTTCTGAGCTCCTCCCAGGGTGCAGGTGACAGGCGCCTGAGTTCCTCCCAGGGTGCAGGTGCCAGGTGCCTGAGCTCCACACAGTTTAGATGGTGTGTGTCTGATGGCATGTGTTTGAGCTCCACCCAGAGGTGCAGGGTCCAGCACCCAAGCTCTGCCCTGTGCAGTGGTGGAGAGGGCAGTGTGAACTCAGAAAGTGAGTCCCCAAGGACTCAGAAATGCTGTGGCTTCCTTGGGAAAACCTTTTCCGAGCAAGACAGGAGACATAGGTGCAGGATCCCCAGGGAGCTCTGCCCGCCTACACTCTTGCCCTCCTCATGTGCCACAGAGCAGGCACCCACACCTGGAGGGCCCCTGCGGTGCCAGGCCCAGTGCTTCCAGGTGAACTGAGAGGGGAGAATAGACTTGTCAGGACTCGGCCCACATGGCAGAGCTTGTGCTGGGCATTGCCAGCAGGCACAGCTCTAGGTGGGCAAAGGCAGGCTCTGGGTTCTTCCCTCAGCCTCTGGCAGCTTGGGGTTGCTGCAAAGCTGAACCCCGGGAGCGGAGCACACTGCTTGGCACCGTGAGCCTGCGGCATTGCGGGCATCTATCAGGCGGGAGCTGCTGGGCCTGTTGCTGTGCCCGACAAGGCAGCGCTGGGGGCCTCTCTGGAGCAAGCCTGCTGCCAGCAGGTTTTCGGCCACTTGTTCTCACTGGGTGATAAAGAGACTGTTGGCAAATCCCCAAAGCCATTAGCCACTGAGACGGTTACTTCCAGAAACATCCTTGACAAACCCATCGATAGAAATGGCTAAACACTTAAAACAACAGGAGCTTTGAGTTCCCGACGGGGCCCTTTGACCCCTCCCCCCGGCAGCATGCTCCTAGAACAGCCCTAATTCCCTGGTGTGGTTGCTCCAGAGCGCAGCGCACACCAGGCCTGGGTTTGCCACTGTCTCCACACCGCTCCATCCCATGTGTTCATTAATTTGGAATATAGAGTGACAGAGGCAGAGATACTGTATCCACTGCTCAAGCCTTCCGTCAAAATGCAGTCTGGGAGCCAGTGCAGTGGCATAGCACATGCAGCTGCTGCATGCAGCCCAATATCCCATATGGGTGCCACTTGAGTCCCAGCTGCCCCACTTCCAAACTAGGTCCCTTTAATGGCCTGGGAAAGCTGAGGAATTCGGTTCAAATGTTTGGGACCCTGAACCCATGTGGGAAATGCAAATGCAGCTTTGGGTTTGGCCTGAGCCAGGCAGCTCTAGCTATCTTGGGAGTGAACCAGTCCATGGAAATCTCTCTTCTCTCCTTTCTCCTCCCCTCCTTTCCTCTCCCCTTTCCTTAACTTCTCTCTCTCTCTCTCTCTCTCTCTCTCTCTGTAACTTTGACTTTCAAATAAATAAATTAAAAAAAAAAAAAAAAAGCAGGTGAGGACCCCGAGCGATAGCTCAGTGACTAAGTGGCTAAATCCTCATCTTGCAATCACCAGAATCCCATGTGGATGCCGCTCTCTGTCTTGGGTACTCAGCATCCTGCCTGTGGCCTGGGAAAGCAGTAGAGGACGGCCTAAAGCCTTGGGACCCTGCATCCACGTGGGAGACCTGGAGTAAGCTCCTGGCTCCTGGCTTTGGATTGACTCAGCTCTGGCTGTTGAAGCTTTCTGGGGAGTGAACCAGTGGTTGGAAGATCTTTCTGTCTCCCCTTCCCCCTGTAAATCTGCCTTTTTAATAAAAATAATTCTTAAAAAAAAGCCAGACCCTGCCAGGTGCCCTCTAAGACCCTGCTTTTCCAAGCCCCATCATCATCCCTGAATTACAGAGACACACGTGGACACAGGGAGCATTCAGCCAGCTTCCCTCTGCCCAGGGTGCCAGCAGCTGTCACCCTGGGCCCAGCCCTCTCGGCCCTCCTTGCTCTCCCACTGAGCCGTAACTTACCCCTGGGCTGCTAAGCCTGCCTCTCTGCCTGAAGCTGCCCGCTCCCGTCCCTCTCTGTTCCAGGCCCTCGTGGGCCTCTAGCACCCTGGGCAGGCCTGTCCTGAACCACGGCCTCCGAGGTGCTGGGCCCTGCATTCCCATGGGCTGCCCGCAGTGCCCCACAGCCCTGTTCTCCTCATGCTGCTGCTGGCAGCACAGGTGGCTTCCGGCCTCAATCCTTGGCCCCAGAGCTCATCCAGGACCTGCCTGTTCCGGCTCTGTCCCTGGGCTGCTGTCCACTCCACCTCCCTGCTGGCCCGTGTTCTTCGTTCCGGCCTGCTCCTGCTGAGTTCATCTGTTAGATTTTCCCAGGAATGGGTGCCCTGATTCAAGCAGGAACTCAATTTTGTTCTCAGCTTGTGCATGGCAATAAATATTTACTGCTTAACTGTCACGATGCCTGGCTAGTGACTGTCCAGGTCTCAAGCCCCCAAGTCCGCCTCCCTTTCACGGCTCTGTGTCGGACCGCACCAGCTACACCCCTCCCGACCTCCCGACCCTCACTGCACTCCTTGGCTTCAGCTGTTTTCACACGTTTGCCTGGATGTGTATTCCTTCATCCTTGATAGTCGAGCCACTGCAATGCCTGTAAACCTCAAAATCTCCCAGAGTTACCCCCAAAGCGCCAACTTCTTGCTCACTCCCCCACCCTGACTGCCCTGATGTCAGGACCAACACCCTCCAGGGCAGTCAGCAGGGTCCCCTGCCCTCCCCTGCCCCTCCCACTGGAACCCTCCTCCTCCAGGGCAGCCAGCAATGTTCCCGGCTGCTCACCTGGCTCCCATCATAACTGCAGTCAGAGAAACTGGTAAAGATGGCGCCAGGGACACATCCTTTTGCCACTCCATTATAAGTTACTTACTCAGAATAATACCCAGCCCAGGCCGACCAGCAAGTCCTGCCTCACTTGTCCACTGTCCTCGCCCTGGTCCTCCCTCCTGCCAGCTCTGGCACGCTGGTTCTTCCCTGTGTCTGGCCTTGTGTCTCCTCTCTGGGCCTGTTGCCCCCAGCAGACAGATGCCCGTTCAGGAAGAGCTGGCTCTGCACAAGCAGCAGGGCATAAAGCGGCTCTCGGCACACACTGAACTCCCCAGGCACATCGGCTGAGGGGTGCAGCCCTGTCTGGCTCGTGTAGGATCCCGGCTGTCCTCTGACCAGCACCGGGCCCTTTCCCAGTCCCTACTCAAGACAGTCTTGGTGCAACCACATAGGAGCCTGTGGCCACATAGGACTCGTGGCCACTGCCTGCCGTGGCCACGAGTCACTAACAAGGGGAAAACAAGCAGACACGAGCGCGGGTTGTGATGGGCCATCCTTCCAGCCAAACTGGAGGATGGGCAGGGGAGAGGCAGGCATTGGCAGCTGTGGTCTCACAGCACAGGACCCTGCCAGCCTGAACCCCGCATCGAGTTCCTGGCTCCGCACTGATGGAGGACAGGATGGATCCCAGGAAGCCACAGAACATGGCTCAAGGACTTGTGTCCCTGCCGCCCATGGGGGAGACCCAAATGGAGATCCTGGCCCGTCTGGCTCGTGGGGGGGGGCATTGGGGAGTGAACCAGCAGGTGGGAGATCCACACACTGTCTCCCTCCCTCTTGCAAACAATTAAAGTAAGTCGCTTCTGGAGTTGTACACGGGGCCGAGGGAGGATTAGAGGCGGCCAGGGGAGGAAGGAGCGCACCGCCTGCCCAGAGGTTCCCTGTGACGGCGGCAGGTGGGGCGGGGCGGGCGCCGAGCCGGGCACACAAAGGCGGCCGGCATTTTCCGGAGCCGCAAGCGTTAAGCGAGGCGGGCGTGACGCGCCGTGCGTCTGGAGCGGCTCCGGAGCCTGCGCCGCCGGCCTCGCCTTCCTTTCTGCCTCGGCAGCCTCGGCGAGACGCGACCCCAGCCCGCGCGGGACCCGCCGCACCATGACCGAGACCACCAAGACCCACGTCATCCTGCTGGCCTGCGGCAGCTTCAACCCCATCACCAAAGGGCACATTCAGATGTTCGGTGAGTCCCGCGCTCGGCGCCCCTTCCCGAGAACCTGCGCCCCTCGGAGGGCGCGGCGACCTGACTCCAGCCCGCCGGCCGCGCGGGGCCCGAGGAGGGGAGAGGCCGGGGGTGACGGGGTGCCTCGGACCGGCGCCCTGAGGAGAGATGTTGCGCGGCGGCGTGCGGTGGCAGCAGCCTGAAAGAGTTAAGGGCGGTGCGCACCGCGGGGACCTGCACCAGACGCTCCCGCTGCGGGCGGGGGCTTCCCGAGGCCGCAGACTCCCAGGCTCGGGTGATGGGGAAGGGGCGCGCCCTTCCCTGGCCTGGCTGCAGACCCCGCCGGCAGGAAAGGGGGCCGCGGCACCTGCACCTTCCCCCGCGCTGTGAATGACGTGGGCCCAAATGGCGAGGCTAGGCCCAGCGCAGCGATGGCACCGGAAGGAAGGCTTTCTGTGTGAGCAGGTGCGCAAATGTGCCAGTGATGAGGCTGAAGGAGCAGGCGCGCGTGTGAGTGTGAACAGGTTGCTTGTATCAGGTAATTTGTGTGAGCAGGTGTGCACGCATGTTGGTGATGTGCGTGTATTGGGTGATGCATGTGAGCAGGTGCACGTGTGTGTATCAGTGATGGGACGGGGGAGTAGATGGGCGTGTGCGTGTTTGTGAATTGTGTGTGCCTGGGGGTGATGCGACTGGGTATGCGTGTGTCTGCTGGGTGATTGTGAAGACACTGAGCATGCATGTTGGGTGGTGAGTGTGTGTGTGTTTGTGTGTGTGTGTCAGAAGGTGCACGAGCGCGCATTAGGGCTGACATGGAGAGCTGGCCTGGGGTCCCGCGGGGCTGGAAGCTGAGGGTTGATGTTGTTGAACTCAGGACTCGGGAGCATGGTGTGACTGGGACATCACACAGCCTCACCGTTGCTAAGGAGGGACCACAGGCGAAGGTGTGTGTGTTCCAAGCTAAGGCAGGGATGCCAAGGTCCCCAGAGAAAAGAACCGCAAAGTCAGAAGTGCTGGCGGGGCGGGGCCTCGGGCGCTCTCCGCGGACGGTGGTGCTGACACGCTGGCCCTGCGCTCTTGGAGAAGCCGGTGCTGCTGTGGGCGGCGGCTGGAAGCCCGGCCGCCAGGAGAGGCTCCTTCAGGCCCTGGACACTGCTCCTGCTCCCTTTCGCCTCCACAGGTCTGGGCGGAAGCGAGCCTGCTCTCTGTACGCAAGCGATGCGTCCAGCACCGGCAGATCCCAGCCCCTCCCAGGCCGTCTGAGGGAACCTGGGGCAGGGAACACTGCTCTTCCCTCGGGCCTGCGCCCCAGCCTTCTCTGCTTTCCCTTCCTCCAGAAAACTGTGGGTAGTAGCAGGTGCACCCCCTTCTCCCCGCAGCTGAGCTGTCAGTCATCCTGAGGTTCTGATGGCCCCACGGGTGGGTTTACACTGAGCTGCACAGCTCCGGCTCGCTTCAGAGCTGGGTCACCTGACCAAGGCTTCCTTAGGGCAGCTGAGCGCCAGCTCCCCGGGGGCTTGGAGCCTGGCATGGGGGACAGTGGACATGGCTGAACAGGCTCCGGGGAGAGAGTTCTGAGAGCCCCTTGACCTCCTGAAGGCTGAGGGGCCACATCAATTCACAAAGCCCAAGTCCAGCTGTCGTGGCGTGCAGAGAGGCCGTGGGGGGCCCGTGAGCCTGAGCAGTCTGCACCCAGCAACATGCAGAGAGGAAGCAGGGTGAGAGAACAGAGATGTCTTGTGTGTGGCACTTCCCGTGGAACCTTTCACCTTCTGGGGTGTCTTGGCCAGCAGGAATGGCTGCTGGGTCTCACTTCTGCAGACGGTGTGGGGCTCGGGTGGCTGCGAGAGGGCAGGGGCCCTGGGGAGACTTGAGCACCCTGGACCCCCAGTCCTCTTGCAGGGGCCTTGGTATGACTTGGACACCCCATGGGGTGCTGCCTGGGCTGTTAGCTTACCGCCATGAACGCCCCCTTTCCTTCCAGCCTGACGCCAACACATGAGAAGTAAATTAGCCATCAGCCAAATGGGATTTCTAAATGTGCACTTCCTCAAGCACTCTGTCCCCTCTCTGGGAAAACAAGGCGGGGTTAGCCATGAACTGCTTCCCTGTTTGAAATGCCCTGTAAGATGTCCTGCCCTATAACACAGGAAAAGAAACATTGGTACAATTCAATGATCAAACTTTCTGTAAGGAGCTGACACACCCACACGGGGTTGGAATTGGAGGCCAGTCATGCAGCTCCTGTCTTTTGCAATGTAACCTTTACTGTCTCCATGCCAGGCTTGCTTCGTGTCCCCGGGGAAGCCCTCAGGCGGTTCCCAGTGCTCAGGAGCTGTCCCAGAAGGGGCTGTCACATGCTGGGGCTGCACGTGGCTACTTGTGAGTGCAGAGGCAGCTGCCTGGTGGCGGAGACCTTGGTCCCAACATGTTGGGGGACACTGGCGATGTGTTGCGGGAGTGAGTGTCTCTGGCCGGTGACGTTGTGTCGTATGAGGAGATAGCGTCAGACTCCAGCTGCTTCCTCCCTTCAAGTTCTTACTTTGTAAGTACTAACGTACGATCTCTGCAAGTTTGAAAACCGAGACCTGCCGTTCAACCTGTTGTGCCAGCCTGCCAAGGTGGCCTGTCTGTTTATTTAAATACTCACTTATTTGAAAACCAGAGGCACAGAGAGGGCAGGGGATGTGAAGGGAGATCTTCCATCTGCTGGTTCATTTAGGAAATGGCTACAGCACCCAGGGCTGGACCAGGCCAAAGCCAGGATCGGGGCACCCCGATAAATACTGGGCCCCAGTATTTGTCTCACCTTCCACTGTATCAGAGTGTATCAGAAGTGTATCAGAAGGAGCTGCTCCTATCAGAAGTGGGGCAACTGGAACTCAAACCAGCACCCATAGGCGATGCTGGCATCACACGTGGCACACTCCTTTGCAGGGGAGCTGGCTCAAATAGAAAAGTAAGCACTTAGAACAAACACGTGTGTGACTCTGGTGGAGCAGTCCACCACTGGCCGCCAGAGCTCTTTAGCTGGACTTGACCAGAGTTCAGGGAATTCATCCTAGCGTTGGCCCGCTTTGGATTACTGAAATTACCGAAATCTCCAGTGTTTCTGTTTAAAATGCTCTGCACTGAACAGCTGTGTCTCTGACAGACAGGGTCCTGTCCTGCTCCTCTGAGACGCTGTGCAGGCTCGAAAGGGCGGCTCCTGGTGCTGTGGTCGGAACTGCCCACAAAGTTGACTTGAGCTGCCACTGAGGCACAGAGAGGTGTTCTGAAGCACTTCTGTGAGCAGGTCCCTGGCCAAGGCAGCCTGAGGGTCTGTCTGCTGCAGTGGGACACCTGTGGCAGTAGCCCGTGAAGGAAGCAGGTGCTTGCAGCTCCCGGTCCGGAGGTGAAGGGTGTGACTGTGCATACCTGAGGCCCTGGCTGCGTCAGAACGTGGAGGAGAAGCCGATGGATCCAGTGTCCTGCTGGAGGGCCAGGCACAGGGGCAGGCCCCTCTCTGCCCCCAGTCTCTTCCGAGGGCAGCACCCCACTCCCTCACACACCACTCAGGGGCAGGCTCCCGGCACACGGCCCTTACAGTGGGAGTGGGATGGTGTTGCTCCCTTCAGATGTAGAGCAGAGCTGGGGGTCAGGAAGAAGTTGTTTGGTTGGGGACAGAAGCTGTAATCACGGTAGCAGCGGTTTCCAAGCAATGGCTGCATCCTGCATGAGTATAGCAGTGCCCCTTGCAGGAGCCATCCCAGCGAAACTGCCCAGGGTCGTGGCTGAGGACCACAGCAGTGCCCAGCGAAGGAGCCATCCCAGTGAAGCTGCCCAGGGTCGTGGCTGAGGACCACAGCAGTGTCCCTGGCAGGAGCCATCCCAGCGAAGCTGCCCAGGGTCATGGCTGAGGACCACAGCAGTGCCCCCAGCAGGAGCCATCCCAGTGAAGCTGCCCAGGGTCGTGGCTGAGGACCACAGCAGTGCCCAGCGAAGGAGCCATCCCAGCGAAGCTGCCCAGGGTCGTGGCTGAGGACCACAGCAGTGCCCAGGGCAGGAGCCATCCCAGTGAAGCTGCCCTAGGTGGTAGGGACCTGCAGCTCAGGATCCCTCCACGCCCCTGTGTGATGCCAATCCCATGGCTTGCTTCAGATAGTTTTTCTGTGGATTTGTTTATTTTTATTGGAAAGGCAGATTTACAGAGAGAAGGAGAGACACAAACAGAAAGATCTTCTGCTGGTTCACTCCCCAAATGGCCGCAATGGCCAGAGCCAGGAGCCAGGTCTTCAGGTTGCGGGCAATTTAAAGTTTCAGTATAAAATGGGAGAGAAGAGTCTAGGTGGGGGCGGGGGAGGGTTGGTGTGGTGGCTTAGTGGCTAAAGTCCTCACCTTGAACACTCCGGGATCCCATATGGGCGCCGGTTCTAATCCTGGCAGCTCCACTTCCCATCTAGCTCCCTGCCTGTGGCCTGGGAAGGCAGTGGAGGACCGCCCAAAGCCTTGGGACCCTACACCCACATGGGAGACCCGGAAGAGGTTCCTGGATCCTGGCTTCAGATTGGTGCAGCACTGGCCGTTGTGGTTACTTGGGGAGTGAATCATCAGACAGAAGATCTTCCTCTTTGTCTCTCCTCCTCTCTGTATATCTGACTTTGTAATAAAAATAAATATAGAAAAAAAGAATCTAGGTGGGCACTTGTTTAATGTTGAAGCTGGGGAACAGGGTCGTTCAGGAACTAGCCCCTCTCACAGATAAGCCCAGCACTTCCAGGTCAGACGTGAGGGAGGGTCGTGGGGGTCTTGTGGCCCATCAGTGTCAGGGGCAAGGGGGGGCTGTGGATCCCACATGGACTGCTGGGGTCAGAGGTGAGGGAGGGTGTGGATCCCGTGTGGACCTTTAGGGTCAGATGCCAGGGAGGTTCGTGGCTCCCCTGTGGCCTGTCGGGGTCAGGGGTGTTGGAGGGTTGTGTCTCCCTCATGGCCTGTCGGGGTCAGGGGCGAGGGAGGGCCGAGAGTCGCTTTGTGGCAGTGTCACCTGGAGGAGCTGTGTCTGCTCGTGGCATTTGGAGAATTGGTTGCGAAGCATGCAGACACTTGGTTCACGCTGACAGATGGCCTGGCTGGCTTGTTCCTGCCGGACTGACTGCGATCTGTGTGCACACGGCTCATGGCGGGAGGCGGAGTCTTTGCCAACCCATCTCGAACCAAGGGAGGGCTGAAATCTTGGGATTTCAGATCAGAGAAATGTTTAGTTTAAGCATCTCTTCTCTTTTTGTTTATTTGAGCTCCTTTTGCATAGCCAAGCTTCTCAGCTTGGAACTATGAGAAGTTAGAGACAAGTGGCCTTTTTAAGCAGCAGCTTCAGATGGACGTGGCGGGCTGAGGCCTGGCTTCCAGGAACACCTGCCCTCCACATTGGAGCTGCTCTGCTTCAGGTCCATCTTCCTGTTAGTGTGTCCTGGAGACAGCAGGTGACAGCTCGGGGCTCGGGCCCCAGCCGTGCCCTCGGGAGACCCTAAGGGAGTTTGGGCTCGCTGGCTGGCCTAGCCCTGGCTGTAAAGGGGTGCTTCCAGGTGGGAGCTCTCTGCCTCTTTTTCTGATACTCTGCCCTTAAAGTGGATGAAAAGCAAGGTAAAGATTAAAAAAAAAATTATTAGGTTGGTATTTGGCCTGGTGGTCAAGCTGCCAGTGAGGATGCCTGCGCCCTCCCTGGGGTATGGGTGCCCTTCCTGACCCCGTAGGCGGCACCCCATGTGGGTGTGGGTGCCCTTCCTGACCCCGTAGGCGGCACCCCATGTGGGTGTGGGTGCCCTTCCTGACCCCGTAGATGGCACCCCGTGTGGGTGTGGGTGTCATTCACGACCCCGGCAGGCAGCACCCCATGTGGGTGTGGATATCCTTCCTGGCCCTGGCTCCTGACCCCGACAGGCAGCACCCTGTGTGGGTGTGGGTGCCCTTCCTGGCCCTGGCAGGCAGTACCCCGTGTGGGTGTGGGTGTCCTTCCTGGCCCTGGCTCCTGACCCTGGCTCCTGACTCTGGCTCCCTGCTCACATAGACCCGGGCAGGCAGCGGTGGTGGCTCAGGGAGGCAGGCCTGCCAGCCACTGGGAACGTCTGGATTTAGTTTTCTGACTGCTGGCTTGAGCCCCAACATAGCCTCAGCCATTGTGGACGTGGTGGGGGATGGGCTAGGAAGAGACACCTCACTCTGTTACTCTGATTTTCAAATAAATAATCTTTTCTTAAAGGTTGATTTTTATTGGAAAGCCAGATATACAAAGGAGAGACAGAGATCTTCCATTCACTGATTCACTTCCCAAATGGTTGCAACAGCCAGAGCTGAGCCGGTACAAAGCCAGGAGCCTACACAGCTCTTCCAGGTCACCCACACGGGTGCAGGGTCCCAAGGCTTTGGGCAGGCCACAGCAGGGAGCTGGATGGGAAGTAGGGCCGCCAGGATTAGAACCAGTGCCCAAATGGGATCCTGGTGCTTGCAAGGCAGGACTTTAGCCACTAGACTACCACTCTGGACCCATGAATAAATAAATCTTTATCCCGTGGCCTCAAAAAAAAACTTTAAAAACACTTAAAAGTGAGTAGCTTGGACTTCTCAACACAATGATAAATGCTGCAGGAGAGGGACGCGGATGCTCAGGGCGCGCTGTGTGTGCCCCAGTGACCGCTGAGCCTCGGGTGCGCCGGCGGGCATGTCACCTAAGACAGGAGCACCTTGTATTGTGTTAGTGGGAATAAGCGAATACGCCCGGCATGACAGGAAACCTCGGGGCCACCTGCCAGCACTAAGATTTTCTTTCTTTTTAAAAAGATCTTCCTTCTGCTGGATGACTCTCCAGATGGCCACAATGGCCGGAGCTGCGCAGATCTGAGCCGGGAGCCAGGAGCGTCTTCCAGGTCTCCTGTGTGGGTGCAGGCTCCCAAGGCTTTGGGCCATCTTCTGCTGTTTTCCCAGGCCACAAGCAGGGAGCCGGATGGCAAGTACAGCAGCTGGGACAGGAATCGGCACCCATATCACGGTGCTTGGAGGAGGAGGATTAGCCAGTGGAGCCATCGAGTTGGCCTCCAGCATTCAGCTTTAACCCCGTTTCTTGGCTGCTCCATGAGAGGAGGCCGTGAGAGTGGAGGCATGGTAGGTGCCTTTGGCTGCTCTTCTGTTGGGAGTTGGCATTGTGCAGTTATCCATGCCTGGCTAGGGAACAGCGGAAACTCACTTTGGAACTCTTTTTGGAAAGAGTTATGGGTCAGCATTGCAACCCGCGTCCTCGCAGCTGCCCGGGCAGCGTGCCGTTGCTGCACTCAGGGCTGTGCAGCTGCGGGCCACGGCATGTTCCAGCAGCTCGCCCTGAGTTGCTCACTGAGATCTGGAGTGCACAGGGGACGGAGTTCACGAGTTTCCCTGGGTCCGCCAGGCTTTTCTCTGTGCGTGTGCTGGTGCCCTTCCCAGGCCTGGCCTTGACCCCGCTCCTGACCAGGTGTCAGCAGGACTGTGTGTCCAGCAGTCTTCAACTCGATGTTTGGTTCAGCAGAGACATCTCTTCAGGACTCTGGGGAGCAGATTCAGGCTCGGGATCCGGGGCTTGTTCCCTGACCATGCCCATGGCGTGTCTGTGGGCGCACATAGCAGCTGCTTACAAGGGGGAGCTTCCTGTTGCCAAGGTCTTCCTGTGTTTAAGGGCAACTGACCTTAAGCTGGCTCCATTTAGCAAGCCAGCTCGATGGCTCCCAGTGTGACTGGCCATGTCTGGAGACTGCCCTCCACCTCTTGTGCTTGCACGTCCCCAGTGTTTGCGGATGTGTGCCATTCTCCCTGTTGTTGTCCTCACTGTGGAGCGGCCGTATCCGGCTTCTGCAAGCCCTATGGCCATTATACCCTTTCCAGTGACATTAGGTGTTGGAAAGCTTACCAGCCAGTAGTGTTCTTGGAATTCTGAGGATGCCGGGGGCAGAGGGGAGGCGGCCAGGCAGCTGGACCCACGCCAAGCTCTGGCATAAGTGAGCATCTGCTCCCACTGAGCAGCCTCCCTGGGTGCTTACCGGGAGCCGGAGGGGCGGGCGGTCTAGCCAACACCCATGGTGCTTTCCTTGTGCTGGACTTAGGCAGCGGCTTTGGACACCTGCTTCAATCCCTCACCTTTGCTGTCCCGTCTGGTCAGCAAATGTGGGCTTCCTATGTCCTCAGTGTAGTGAGAGCTGGCTACCCCTTCCGTCTGCAGCCTTGGGATAAGCCTCTGGCATCTTCCATGCAGGATGCTTCACTAGCCACTTATCTGGTCTGCCCTGGCCCCAACCCTCAGTTCTTTACAGTGGCAGGAGCTAGGTCTGGCAGGCCACAGCACTCCTCTGCTCTAAATGCAACAGGGGGTGCTGTGTTGCTGGAGGCCTGCAGAGGCCCCTGGGACCCTAGGGCTGCCCTGGACTTCCTGCAGGCTCCGAGGCCTCACCCAGCTGCTGGTCTGGCACCTTTGTGCAGAGTGCTCCCTCTGCCAGGGTTACCATTTCCCTGTACCCAACACCCCCAGGCGCCATGTGGCAGGGTGCAGCCAGCTGTGTGTCTCCTGTACTCGAGGTCCTGAGCTAAGTCACCATCCTCCCTGCTTCCTGTCCAGCTCCCTGCCAGGTGGAGTTCCTGTCTCCCAGCTTGGGTCTGACCTAGCCCTGGCTGTTGCAGCCTGTTGAGGAGTAAACCAACGGGTGGGAGATTCCTCTCTCTTTGTCTCACTCTGATTTTAAATTGAAAAATACTTGTAAAATATCCAGAAAAATCAGCATCTGTACTGAGCACACGGACGTGTTGCTGTCATCATTCCCCAGGATGCCACACTGAGCGGATGCTGCGTTAGGAGGGTAAGGCGGCCGGGCTGGCCGGGGGCTCTCAGCAGGATGTGCTCTGCTGTGGCCTCTGAGTGCGAGCACCTGTGGGGCCTTGAGGGGGTCCCGGATCCAGCCCTTGCAATCCTGTGGGAAGGGCACACAGCAGTGCTCAGTGAGTGGACGGATGGGGACAGCAGTCTGGGCTGGGCACATGCTGTCTGTGAAGCTGGAGCAGGTGCTGGGGAGCCAGGAAGGCCTGGGACCATCTTGGTCCAGTTTCCACAGCTCTGACCAGGTCTCACTGAGCCTTCATCCTACACCTGTGCCTGTGGAGCTGAGTGTCCAGCATGCAAACCTGGCGTAGCTTCAGGCCCCCTCAGGGCCAGGGCCCCGGACTCCGACTGTCCAGGCTGCGGTGTGCACGCGTGGGTGGGGAGCAGGCCGTGTCATGTAGATCTGGGGTCAGACAAATCCCATGACCCTCCCCGCAGCAAGCCCTGGGACCCGGCACTGTGACTTCCTTTATGTGTTTTTAAACATATACGTTGTGTATGTCCTCGAAGGGAAGATATATTTCTTCTGCAAAGTGATTTGTTATTTCTAAAGTTTTGTGAAATAGAATTGTACATTGCACAGGCCATCTGTAGATAGAAAAATCAGGTGAAGAATCTTACTGTTGTGCAGTTCACCAAAATAAGAGGGCAGAAGATAAACAAGGACCCACAGAGCTGCCATCTAGGTGAGAAATGGTTCTCATGTCCTCTGCTGTGTGCGGGGCTGAGTCCTCTGCTGCGTGCGGGGCTGAGTCCTCTGCTGCGTGAGTGCTGAGTCCTCTGCTGTGTGTGGGGCTGAGTCCTGTGCTGTGTGCGGGGCTGAGTCCTCTGCTTTGTGCAGCAGGAGGTGCTGTGTGCGGGGCTGAGTCCTCTGCTGTGTGCGGGGCTGAGTCCTCTGCTGCGTGAGGGCTGAGTCCTCTGCTGTGTGTGGGGCTGAGTCCTGTGCTGTGTGCGGGGCTGAGTCCTCTGCTGTGTGTGGGGCTGAGTCCTCTGCTGTGTGCGGGGCTGGGTCTCTTGGTCTTGAATGCTTGGTGATGAGTCTCTATTTGTCTGTGACCTCCAGTAGACTGAGAGCTGTATGTTTTCCCATTGGTCAAGTGGATGGGCTATTGTTGTGGATTTTTGTTTTTGCTGCTATTTTTTGTTTATTAAACTTTTTTGATAAGTAAATGGCAAATATCTTCTTTTATTCTTTTTACACTATTGTCTCCTTTCCTGCGTCAGAAGCTTCTGCAATTTGTAGAATTCTATCTGTCTCATTTTGCTTTTATTTTTAAAATAATTATTTTTATTTTTGGTAATTTTTGCATAGTTGATTAGGGTGCAGAGCGTCAAGGGCTGCAGGAAGGTGGGTTAGACCACTACTTCCACATTCTGTTTTTTTTCCTTCCTGCTTCTAGGGGAGCGGGGAGATAAGAAGAGAAGCCACACCCAACCCCCCAACCGCCTCCATATCCTGGGGTGGAGGACAGCCACCTGATGCCATCCCAGGGCCCTGATGTGTGGCATGCTCTGAGAGGGTCCTACTCAGAGGTTTTGATAGTTCAGCAGTTCTGAATTACTATCTATCTTGCCACTCCAAGCGTGATGAAATCTCTCCAAAATCCACTGGCTGACATAGTCCACCTTAGAGTCTCCATTTGCCCAAATATTCACTGCCAGCACTTGGCTGGGATAATTGATCGATTTGTTCTGTCCTCTGTTGTGGTATCAAGTGTCCTCTGCAGGCTCCAATGTGCTGCCATATCCTTCATGTGCATCTGGATATGCTGTCCACTGCTCAGTCTGAGCCACTGAGGAGGCCCAGCCTTGACACATGCACTCCACAGCCAGACCATGGAACCAGCAATTCTCTCCATGTTTGGGGTTCTGAGTCCAGCGATTCAGCTGGGGGGATCTCCAAAGAAACTTCATTTGATCCCAGACCTGATTCTTGTGTGTGATTGCCAATACAGGGTCTGGTTCAGTCCATCACCTCAATCAGCCTACGCACACACAGGTGGTTGCAATTGTTGGTCAGTTTTGCCTTCAGCCCTGTCTACTACGCAAACCAGTGGGTCTTGCAGCCCAGCCTGATTCTGTGCACCACACACTCGGCCTTCACGGACACTAGTGGGAGCTGCAGCCTAGTTGGAGCGACCCACAATAACCCCCACCAGGTTTGCCCCTTGCCCTGGTTCCTTTGCTTACCTGTATGTACAGCAGACTGGTCCAGTCTGTCCCACATCCCATGCAGCTCTATGTCAATGGGCATTGAAGCCTAGTTCAAACCAGCCAGCCCCACCATCCAGCACACACTCCTGCCGGTGGGTGCCACTCTGTCTGGCCATACCTGTCCCAGTCCTGGCTCTCACACTCACCAGCTGGATTGGCAACCGAAGAGAGAGATGTCCACTGTTCCCTAATGGGCTCATTTCCACTCCTAGATCTTGGCACTCTTTAGGTGGTTCTGCAGTTTAACTTGACAGAATTTGCCCCCCTTGCCAGGATCTGTCAGCTAATGCTGTAGCTGAGCTGAACCAACCCACCCTCACTTTCTGGCTTATGCATGCGCCAGTAAGAACAGTCCACCCAGCCTGGCTTTTCCTTGATCCAGCTTACATGCGGGCCAACAGTGTTGCAGCCTTGCTTGGACTGGTCTGCCTCCATCGCAGCTCTCACATTCTCCAGTGGGAGTGGCAGTCCAGCAGAGGAGCCCCCACAGCCCCGCTACCGGGTGTACCCCTACCCCCGGGTCTCATATGTGCTAGTTGGGTGCTGTGGCCCAGTCTAGCATGGCTTGCCTCACCTTGGCATTTGCCAGTGGGTGCTGAATCCTGGTTCAGCTTGACCCACCCCCAATTCCAGCTCGTGCTGATACGAGCTACAGCCTAGTCCAATGCAGCCAGCTCCAGGTCCTGGCCTTCATGTGAACTGGCTTGTGTGGCAGCCGGACCCAGCCTGACCCACACTCCATTCTAGTTCTTGGATTTGCCAGTGAGAGATATGATCTGTCCCAGTCTGGTTTAACCTGAGCCAAATGTATGCCAGTGGGTACCATTACATGGCCAGGTCTGGGCTGTTTATTTGTGATTCTTGTGCTCACCTGCAGGAACTGAGTCCCAACAGAGGAGTTTCCTAAGCTCTTCCATCAGAACCTTTCCCGATGCCAGATCTTGCATCTACCGGTGGGCCCGTAGGCCAGCCCTACTTAGTCCGCCTCCTGTCCTAGCAGGAACCGAGGCCTTTCTGTCTGGCCTTCACCCATTACAGTTTTTACTGTTGTGTGCTGCAGCCCAGCCAAGCCTAGTACACACCCAGACACAGCCCACACATGGCTCAGCAGAGGCCTAGCCCGTCCTGTACCCACCCTGCTTCTCACAAGTATCAGTGGGTGCTGGAGTCTGGCACAGTCTAGTGCACCCCAGACTCAGTCCACACTTGTGCCGAGGGACATTGCAGCCATGTCCAGACCAGAACGCAGCCTCCACTCAGTCCCTGTGCTCACCAGTGGGAACCATAACGCAGTTAGGGAATCCTCTTAGCTCCCTAACCAGGCCTGATCACAGCCATAGAAATGCGTGTATCAGTGGTTGCTTTGACCCAGCTTGGCATAGTCCCTCACCTGTCTTGCCCTTTGCCTTTTGA
The DNA here is from genome assembly GCF_017591425.1 of Ochotona curzoniae. NCBI lineage: Eukaryota > Metazoa > Chordata > Mammalia > Lagomorpha > Ochotonidae > Ochotona > Ochotona curzoniae. The sequence continues at coordinate 768,577 of NW_024466219.1, read as the reverse complement.
TGTGTAGCCTGGCCTGGCCCAGCCGGCCCCAGTCCTAACTCTTGCTGGTGGGTGCTGGAACATGGCCCTGCTCAGTCTGCCCCCATCCATGGCTCATGCAAACCAGTAGGTTTGAGAGCCTAGCCCAGCATGATCTGCTCTAGCCTGGTTTCTGCACTTGCCGGTGAGCTAAGGTGTACTTGGTCCTACCTGGTCTGCCCCCTTCCAAAAGCAATCCACACACTTGCCAACGGATGGAACTACCTTCCCCAGTCTGCCTGACCCCCAGTGAGCAAGTTGGAACACATGCTCGCCAGCAGGAGCTGTGACCCACTTTGGGAGTTTCCAAAATTCCCCCACTTGGCCCACTCCCAGACCTAGATCTCATGCATGCCAGTGGGTATTAGGTCCTTGCCTGGCATAGTCTGCCCTTCCATCCCGGCCTTTGTATGGGCTGGTGAATATTGCATCCTGGCCCACCCCACACCCTGTACATGTAGGTGCTGCGACCTGGACCTGCACAGACTGTTTCAGTCCCTGTACCTGTGAGTGTTGGCAGGTTCCATGGTCATATCTACTCAGCTCTTTAGCACCCCAACTCTTAATCTAAGCATTGGGACTTGTATTTCCATAGGATTGGGCCCACTTATTTCCTGCAGAATCTACCCCTGGACCTGGATCTCTCACGTGCTGGTTAGTGACATTGCCCTGCCTAAGGTGACCTGTCCCCTGTTCTGATACTCAGTCAGGTACTGGGATCTAACCCTGCCAGACAGGCCCCCAGCCTTAGCTTTTGTGTGGGCTGGTGTGTGGTGCTCAGCGATGTTCCACGCTAACAAGCCCATCTCAGGACTCCCATGTGGGCTGGTGCATTGACCTAATCCATACAGATCTTCCGGTCTCTCCCCTCCAGACCACCAGGTCGCAGTCCCTTTGCTTATCTGCTAGAACAGTAACCCTCAGGAGTCATTGCTCACCTACACAGTGGCCTTATCCATGGATGTCCCCAGACAGTAATTCCATACCCCCAAGATCCCAGAACTTGTTGCCAGGTGGCCAGCAGGTGAAGCCTGGTGCCGTTGGGGCCCTGGCCGTCGGAGCTAAGATGGCGCCAGGCTAGGCTGCACCCGCCTCCCCCACCAGCCAGAAGCGGCCAGTGGAGTGCAGGTTCCTGTCCATAGACCCAGCCCTCGTTTTGTTTTTCCTGCCTGTGTTTTGAGTCTTTCCTAGAAGTCATCCCATTTGCTCGTATTTGGGCATGTCTCACCCAGCATTTTTCCAGCAGTGTCATAGTTCCTGATCTTCCTTTAGACGATGGGCCATCTTGTGTGGATTTTTGTAAGACTGAGGGATCTGAATTCCTTCCTTTTCATACATGTGCAGGTGGCAGCACCATGTTTTGGAAAGTCTTTTTGCAGTGTTTGTTCTTGATACGAGGCCCACGTGGGCTGCCTGTATGGACGTGGGTTGCTTTCTGGGTTCTCCGTCTTGTTCCCTGGTGTATGTGCTGGTGCCAGCGTCGTACTGTTTATGGAGCCTGGCTTGGTGCTGCTGTGGTGGAGGGCAGCGTGGAGATCAGGGACCTGATGTCTCCAGCCTAGCTTTCCTTCTCAGGGTCGCTCTGCACATCGCAGGTTTGCTTTCCCTAACTGTAAAGAGCATTATTGCTGAGTTGAATCTAGTTTGACTTAGGTTATGGAGATTTGCATGTCACGAATTCTTCCAACACATCAGCAAGGGGTATCTTGTTTTTAGCTGCCCTCTTGGAGGTCTTAAACAAGCTCTGTTCTTATAATTGAAGTGTATTCTCCCTAGACTTTTAAAATTACTATTGTATCATTTCAAATTCCCATGTAAATAGTGGCCCAGTGAAGGGTTTTTAAAACAAGAAAGGCAGAATGGCATGTGGGGAGAGAGAAAGAGGGAGATAGATTTCCACCTGCTAGCTCACTCACTGAGGGCTTACAGCCACCAGGACCGGGCCAGGCTAAAGCCCGAGCTTGTCCAGCCATCCTGCGTAGTTGGGGACTCAGGCACGCAGACCATCCTCCACTGCCTCCCAGTCGTGTAAGCGGGGAGCTGCATTAAAGCTGGATGAGATCTGGCCATGAGTGGTGTGTTGCTCTGCTCGCATAGCAGCCCACCCAGTGGTCCTCACCAGAGAGAAGCTGCAGCCGTCCTGTCCTCTGCTTCACCCAGGACTCTGGAAATGTCGCTGGACCAGTAAACCCTTAGTGGCTTGTGCCCGTTGCATGACCTGGACGATCATTGCAATGAGAGTCTGTGACCCGCTGTAAGTGAAAAGCAAGAACTATGATAAAATATGGCGTATATAAATCCAAGCCATTTTGCTTTATTTATCCAGAGCCATTCTTACTAAGCACTGTTTTAAAGTCCTGCACTTGTTCTGCCAAGGAGGTCAGAACTGTGGTTGACGTAGGTCTGCGTACGCTGAGAGAAGCACCCCAGCCTGCCCTGCACTCCTGGTGAGAGTAATGAGTCTCATGGCTGTGGCTCGGGCTGTCTCCCAATCAAACTAGGCTGGTGGTCAGTAACTGCGACCTGCTGGCTGTGGCCTGGGGTCACTGTGGCCTAGGCCTGGGCTGGCTGTGGCCTGGGCCTGGGCTGGCTGAGGCCTGGGCTGGCTGTGGCCTGGGCCTGGGCTGGCTGTGGCCTGGGCCTGGGTTTGCTGAGGCCTGGGCCTGGGTTTGCTGAGGCCTGGGCTGGCTGAGGCCTGGGCTGGCTGTGGCCTGGGCCTGGGCTGGCTGTGGCCTGGGCCTGGGTTTGCTGTGGCCTGGGCCTGGGTTTGCGGAGGCCAGGACTGGCTGAAGCCTGGGCCTGGGCTGTGGTCAACTGCTCCACTGCCTGTTGACCAGTCGGACTCCCACAGCAGAATAGCACTGCATGACCTGTGAAGACTTAATGACATTCGGACCTTCTGAGTCATAAATGAGGTGTTGATTACACACAGCCACACACATTGTCTTCTGAGTGGTTGCCATGGACACCCATGGACCACAAAACCCCCTCATTCACCCTGCTGGCAGCCCCCCAGGCTGGAGTGGGCAAGAATCCCAGTGCCTGTTGGAACTTTGGAGTGAGCCCTAGCCAAGGGAACTCCACTCTGAAAGGACCCATTTAGGTAGCCCGTTGGGATGCATGCCTGGCTTTCCTGGATGGAAGGGCAAATGCCAGCTTTCACAATAGGGGTGGTTTCTGAGGTTTGCTCTCAGTGGCTGTTGGCTTGCCCCCACCTCTCTGCTGGGCATTACTGTAGGCGGGCATCATGTCCTTCCCGGGCGCAGGCTCGCCCCATGGCCCTGCTGGGTGCTCCTGCTGGTGGCCATCAGTGTGTTCTTCCCCGGGCGCAGGCCGGGCCACCTGCTCTGGGCAGCAGCTTACCCATGGTGCCCCAGGCAGCTGGACTTCTCACTCAGGGCCCTCAGCCTACACGTCCCCAGGGGGCTGAGCCCAGAGCTCCAAGCGCCTGGGAGAGTCTCTAAATATTTAGCAAGATAATGGCAGATTGAGCCAGCAGGTAGTTCAGAGCTCAGTGTCTCTGCTAAACTGGTGAGTGGAAGAACAGACGTGTGCCTGGCACAGAGAGAACGGCTGGAATGCCCTCGCTCCCCCTCGTGGCGTCCTGTTTAACGGGGGCAGGTGGAATGCCTAACTCAGAGGCTGGTGACAAAGCCATTTCACTTGTGTGTATCACACACTGGCCGAGGACAACAGCGCACACCTGGAGGCCTCAAGTCCCTGTCCACCATTGCCTCCGTGCCCTGAGGCCTTCTGCAGCTGGCCCAGCTGGCTGCTTCTCTATCCACTCCGTGTATAGGCCTGGCCTCTGTGCCCTGCTGCCAGGGTGGGTGGGGGGCAGTTGGGCTGGGATGGCATTGAGTACCCATCTATGAATAGGTGCAGTTGATGCCGCCATGGCTGCACCAGGTGGCATGTGAGTCAGCCCACTTGCAAAAGCTGTGGTCGTGGCCTGTCCCAGGGATCTCGTGTCAGGGCCTCTGGCCGTGGCCTGTCCCGGGGTCCTCGCGTCAGGGCCTCTGGCCGTGGCCTGTCCCGGGGTCCTTGCGTCAGGGCCTCTGGCCTACGCTGGCCGAAAGAGCCCCTTACTGCTGCTAGCGGGGCCTGTGTGTGTCGTCCCCTGCCCTTTGTGTCCACATCGGGCAGGGAGGGGGTGTCGAGCCACCGTGTTTTCCCTAAGCATGCACAGGCATTGCCCTGACTGCGCTGGGGGCTTCTGCTGGAGTCACACCAGTTAGAGGAGAAAAACAAGTTAGTCCTGATTGGCAGCTGCAATTGCTTCTGATGAATTCTCTTTCCATTTTTTTACAAGACGCCTCAGGGGTCACTGTAATGGCTGTTGCTGACAAAGCCCTGTTGGTTTGAGTCCCGGCAGCTCCACTGCCTGTCAGCCCCCTGCCTGTGGCCTGGGGAGGCAGTCGAGGAGGACGGCCCAGAGCCTGGGGACCCTGCACCTGCATGGGAAACCCGGAAGAGCTCCTGGCTTCTGGCTTCAGACTGCCAAGCTCTGGCACTGTGGTCATTTAGGGAGTGAACCAGCAGATGAAATCCTCTCTTTCCCTCTGTGGCTCTGCCTTTTAAATGAATAACCTTTTAAAAAAAGATTGAGACTCGTTGTTGTCCTGTGGCCTCCGCATCGATGTCCCCCCATGTATGTGTCCTGCAGTTTGCTGTCTTGGCTGCGTCAGCAGGGGGACCAAGCTCCTGGCTGCCCCCGGATGCCCAAGCTGCCCCCATCCTGTGCCAGGCACTCCAGGAAGGGCTGGGCTGTGAGCGTGCACATAGGCCAGGGCCTCTCTCTGCGGAGGTGCCCTTCTCGATTGTCCTTCATTGCTCTGCGATTCCTCATGCTTCCCAGGGGTCCCCTGGAGCCCCGGCAGCTGATCAGAAAGGAGCAGCGATTGGGGCAAAGATGGGGTGGGCAGGGGCTGCTCTTACAGGTTAGGGTGCATTGCGATTCTCCTCTCTTGCCCATCCTGGTACCCCACAGAGTTGGGCAGTGTGCCACTGCAAAGGGCTAGGGCCAGGGTCACCCAGGAAGCTGATGGCTTTGCACGTGGGGGTCTCCCGCACTTGGGAGCAGGTATGTTGGTCAGCCACCCCTCAGCTGGGCCTATTAGTTGGGACCAAGGCAGAAAGATACTTTCCTAGTGGTCAACATGTGGCTCCTCCAAGGGTGGACTGTGACAAGCAGAAGATGCTGCTCGTGGGGTTTCAGCCCACACCCAGCACAACGCACAACCACACGGGCATGCTGACACCCGCAGTGCGCACACACACACACACGAACACACATACCTGCAGTGCACACATGCGAACACATATGCCTGCACACACATGCACGTCGCATGCACACATGGATACGCCTGCACTCACATGTATGTACTGCATACACGTGAACACATGGCTGCACACACATGAACTTGCAACTACATACACATGTGCACGCATGGACACGTGTGCACTGTACATGTGCCCCATAGCTGCACATAGGTGCGTTTCAATCCATTTAAGAAATCTTCAAGAATGGATTTTTGCAGCCAGGAAATGGCTGGGATGGTGAGAGAGGAGCAGGGGTGATGAGAGGAGCTGGGGCTGCCTCATAGGCAAGCTGGCCTTTTTCCCTGCCCCAAGGCTTGGACATTCCCTCCGCTCTCCGACACTTCCTGGTCTGGCACCTGCAGGAAGGCCCGTGGGGTGGAGGCCCTGACCGGCCCTCTGGGTCACGGGTTAGCAGAGTGGTCTGGCCCCGGGCACCTGTTCTGGATTGTTGGTGGCCATGGTTACTCTGCCCCCTCTGACAGTGGCAGGCAGTGGCTTGTTCCTCAGAAGCAGCCTGAGTTAATGCTTGCATCACATCTGGCACCTTCTTTCCTCCCCCTGTCTAACCCGGCCATGATCGTGTGTTGGCCACATGCAGCTCACAGGCGTGTTAGCTGCGGGAGGTGGCACACCTGCATTTGGCCATACGGTGAGGGGGTGACGGACAGACACTCCAGTGCTCTGACTGTGGGTGGAAGGGCAGAGGAAATGTGGCCATCTAGGAGATGTAGGCATGTGCAATGATGAGAGAGGAGCAGACGGAGCAAGGGGGTGCTGGGGGACGGGAGGGGGTACCCACAGAAGGACAGAAAGCGCTTGTTGCACTGCAGCAGGGGTAGGTCTCAGTTCACGGTTCAGCAACCCCTCCCCGCTATGGGGACACAAGAAGGTTGTCCTGATGGTGCCAGCAGCACCATGTCACCAAAGGCAGGTTCACAAGCTTGGTGCTGGTCTGTGTGAGGCCTGAGGTGGGGGAGACCCAAGTCCAGGGGCTGCTCCCTTGTGCACACGGTGAAAGCCGTGACCCCACGGGGCTGACTGGGGAGCTGAGCCCCGCCAGGCTTGCCACTTGGGTTCCTCCAACATGGCTCCTCCTGTGCTTGCAGTTGAGCCCTCCACCAAGCTGGGAGGGGCCTGGTCCTCCCCCTACAGCTGGCCCTCCCTGCAGTTCCTCCAGCCATAGCCCCACCCATCTGCCACATCCAGGTCAGGCCCTTGGTCACTGCCCGCTCGGCAGGGAAGCTGCCTCAACCAACTGTGTCCTTGGAACACAGCCGTTGGGCACACACAGGTCCTTGGAGTACTGGGTCATCTGGTCTGTGATTGAGGGAGCGTGAGGTGGCAGCCCAACTGTGTGAGCCATGGAGGCGGGCAGATCATGGAGGCTGGGGCAGGTGGGCAGACCGTGGAGGCCGGGACAGGCCAAGGTGTTGGTGCTGACCCCACGGGTGGGGACCCAGTCATATGAGCTGCATGTGAGCCTTGGGAGTGAAGAACTTCCTTGTTCCGTGTAAGCACTTCTGACCCCGTGTTTGCCCTAAAGCTGCTGCCACTTTGGAAATTCTTTTATGCCACTTTTATGATCCATTGGTTGATCTGCAGGGCTGGGCAAGAAGCCCTAGATACACGCGTTACGCATGCCACAGAAATGTGTCGGTGTTTCTCAAGGGGAGGATACAGAGGCCCAGCAGGGTTTTCTGTCCTGTTACAGGGCACAGCATCTTAACCCAGGGCATCCTGAGGGAGAGTAACTGCTCCAGTGGGCTCAGGCTGCCTGTGGACCGCAGGCACTTCCCACAAGGCCTGCACATGGAGTATAAAACTCGTCTCTGCTTGTTTCTTGAGCTTTGTCCTCAGCTCGTCTGCATTTGCATAATGAGGACGCTTGGCCAGCCGGCCAGGGACTGTTGCTTTTTATAGTCGTGATTGCGTGCTGAGGGGTGACGTGGGGTGGAGCGTCAGGATCTGTGCTTACAGACGGATGAGCTCAACTGGGAAGGGATAGCACCCAAAGTCGCCTTTTAAGCTATTTAGAGCTTCAAGAGGCAGACGGGGGATGAGGCTCACCTCCCGCCCCAAGCCCAGGTCTTTGCCCAGGATCTGCAGTTGGAGATGGAGCTGTGGCTCAAGTCCAGGTGCTCCGGGAGGGATGTGGGCGTCCCACTCGGCTTCTTACAGCGCTGAATATTCCTCCTTGTCCTTGTTTTTAGAAGGACTCTTCATCCTTGAGTGTTTATTTATTGGACTGATAGGCACAGAGCACATCTTCCCTGTGCTGGTTCACTCCCCGGACGCCTGCAGCAGCAGGGCTGGGCCAGCTGAAGGCGGGAGCCACAGCTCAGGCTTGCCACACCCAGCGCTTGGGCTGTCCTCTTCCGCCCTCCAGGCGCCTCGGCAGGACGCTGGGTGAGAAGCAGCGCGGCTGGGACTCCATGTCCCTCCCAGCTGTGGGATGCACCGTAGAACCCCCGTGCTCCAGGCCCACCCCTCATTTTGCCTTTTCAAGGTGACCTTAAAACACTCCTATGTTTAATCATCCATCCTTGTTACCAAGAGGCAGTACTTCCAAAAATCATTATTATGTTCGTGTCTTTGCTTTGTCTCTCCCTGTTCAGCAGCTGTGCCCACGAGAACCACAGTTGGCACCGACAGAGGTTGTTTAGGGGCACACGACGCGCCCCATGGTACCTGCTGTTCACAGGCGGCCCCGGAAAGGGCTCAGTGCACGAACACGCTGTGGGCTCGGTACTGGGCAGTAGCACACGGCTCCTGAGGGCTGCGTGGGAGGCCCCCCATGTCGGGCATGCCTGAGCACAGCTCCGCCCCCCACCCCAGGGCCATCTGAAGGCCTCCTGAGGGCGGGCCCTGCATCCTGCCCACTGCCTTGGTCCCTGCCGCAGTCCCTGAGCGCCTGCTCATGATGAGCGCCTGCCAGCACCTCCAAGGGCTGGCTGTGTGTCAGAGCAGGTGTAGGCAGACCTAGGTGTCAGCGGCTCCTGAGGTGCCCAGGCCCGTGTGCCGCCCGTGGGGTGCTGGCTGCCGCTGGCACCGAGCCACGCCCCTCTGTTCACAGACCACACGCAGATTCCACGTGTGTCTTTAAATCACTCGGTGTCTGGTGGGTCTTTCTGGGAAGCTCTGGTCAGTGGGTCTCAGGCCATAGTGTCAGCCATTCTGAAGTGGTTTCCACAGCACGTGGAGGCCGAGGGGCCCCTTGTGTCCAGCGGCCTGACCACTCGCTGCACAGCACCCGCTTCCAGCCAGCGATGCCGGACGTGGCTCAGACGGCCCCCTAGCTTTCCCTGGTGGATGCTGCTGCTCCCCACGGCCCCAGAGACCCGCTCTGGGCCCAGAGCTCTGGTGGTTCTCAGTTTTGTGGTTTGCCAGCTGTGTGACTGGGGCCTTAGTTTGCCTGTCTGCTCAGTGGGTGTGCGGCAGGTCCCAACTTGTGAGGGGCAGAGTTGAAACAGGCGGTGCTAGAGGCTGTCGTGCCTCGCTGGGCATGCTGCGTGCGGTGTAGGCGGTTCTTTCACTCAATTGGGGAGGTAGGGCAGTGGCTATTATGGTGACAAGCCCAGGGGCTGGTTTTCGAGTGCTGACTCATGCTGGCAGAGGCTGGGACGGGCAGTCCCAGCACTTGGTGCCCTCCTGTGCATGGCAGGCCCCAGGCTGCTGCCGTTCCGTCCTCTGCACGGTCGGCCTACCGCCTTCTTTCCCTCAGCTCGCTGCAGCCAGTCTAGGCCTCCCTCTTGCTCACCTTCACCCTGCCGGCCGCCTGCTACGCGTGCAGGTGAGGGTGCTGTGGGGCCCTGCCAGGTGCCCCTGCCCCTCAACTGGACCTGTTGCCCGCCATGCTGCCCATGTGTCTGTGCTGGTGCTGGGGCAGCCGGCCGGGGGGCTGTTCCAAAATGGCTTGAACAAAAAAAGTCCAATCCTTGTACTGTGTTCTTAGGTTTGCTTATTGCATGCAAATTGCTCCTCAGTATAATTGATTTGAAAAGAAAAGAAATAAAAGCCGATGCAATAAACAGATGGGAAAATTGGGAGGGAAACAAGGACACAATCGACTTACTCAGGGCCTGGTCACGTGATGCACAGGAAGTGACACGTGATGTGGGGGTTGGGTCCTGGTCACATGGTACATAGGAAGTGGCATGTGATGTGGGGGTTGGGTCCTGGTCACATGGTGCACAGGAAGTGACACGTGATGTGGGGGTTGGGTCCTGGTCACATGGTGCACAGGAAGTGACATGTGATGTGGGGGTTGGGTCCTGGACATGTGGTACATAGGAAGTGGCATGTGATATGGGGGTTGGGTCCTGGTCACATGGTGCACAGGAAGTGACACGTGATGTGGGGGTTGGGTCCTGGACATGTGGTACATAGGAAATGGCATGTGGTATGGGGGTTGGGTCCTGGTCACATGGTGCACAGGAAGTGACACGTGATGTGGGGGTTGGGTCCTGGACACGTGGGTGAAGAGGAGGGACTTGCCCCGGAGTGCAGGTTGGCATTCAGTGAGGTGTGCGTGGGGGAGAGGCCGTCAGGACCCGACTGGACACGGGCCTGTGAAGAGCATGTGGACCCATGGCAGCGGCCAAGCAGCTGGTGTCATGCTGTTTATTTGTGGTGGGACCATGACCCCAGTTCCAAGAGGCCCAGCACTCTGCCGCTCGGGAGCAGCTGCCACAGGACTAGGAGCTGTGTGGGGAGAGCACCTGGTGACCGTGTGCCAGGGAGCATCTGCCCGGTTGGGCTGTGTCTACTCACCGAGAGGGATCGTGGTGAAAGCACTGTGGTTCCCTCCTAGCCGCCGTGTTCTCAGCGAGCAGCCGGCCCACCCTACAGAAAGCCAGGCGTGGCGGCTTTGAATGAATAGTAGAAGTCCTGAGCCCTGAGCCCTGAGCTCGGCGTGTCCTGAGCTCGGTGTGCCCTGAGCTCGGTGTGCCCTGAGCTTGGCATGCCCCGCCCCTGCAAGCCAGCGCCACCTGCGTGGAACTGTTGAGTCCCCAGGAGTCTTTCCTTGTGGGCAGGAGGACAGATGGCCTGAGCTGGACCCCGCCAGATGCCCGCAGTGTCCTTCCTGCTGGTCAGCCATCATGTGTGCCGCTTATCTCTGGTTTGATAAAATTCCTAAACTGTTGCTGGCATCTGAGAAGGTGCAGGCCGAGGGTTAAGGACCACCCGTTCGGACTCTTGTCACTGGGGAGGCCTTGGGAATGACGACGGTGGTCACCTGGGACTAGGGGCAGTGGTGTGCAGGTGGATCCTGAAGGCTGTCTGACCCCTCATCTTCTGAGGGGTCTTAGGCATGGGGTTGGAGGAGTGGGGGGCTCTCCCTTAAGCTACTTGACTCAGGAGCAGAATGCTGACTTCTAAAGAGAGCGAGGCTGGTTTTTGGTCTTTGGGGCAAATGTTCTTTCCCTTTCTTGTTAAACACGACCAGGAAGTGGCAGCCCCAAGAGCAGCCAGGGTGACAGGAGAGCGTCCACCAGCTGGCAGAGTGGTTGGTCCTTCCATTGAGGTGAAGGTGCTGGGGTCCCTGATCCCTGGGTTATTGATGAGTCGCTGGGTTATTGATGGGTCCCTGGTCCCTGATAGGTTACCAATGAGTCCCTGGGTTATTGATGAATCCCTGGATTATAGATGGGTCCTGGGTTATTGATGGGTCCCTGATAGGTTATTGATAGGTCTTGGGTTATTGATAAGTCCCTGGGTTATTGATTGGTCCCTATAGGTTATTGATGAGTTCCTGGGTTATAGATGGGTCCTTGGTTCCTGGGTCATAGATGAGTTCTGGGTTATTGATGAGTTCCTGGGTTATTGATATGTCCCTGGTCCCTGGATTATTGATGGGTCCTGGGTTATTGATGAGTCCCTCATAGGTTATTGATGGGTCCCTGGTCCCTGATAGGTTATTGATCAGGTCCCTCCATCCCTACCCCAGGTCTGACCCCCCAAGATCTCCCTAGGGCACTAGTTCCTAGTTCTTTTTGCTGCCATGTGTGCCCAACACTGCCACACTCCTGTGACACCTGGCTGCCCAGCCTGGGTTTCCATCTCTCGGTGCCCTTGGAGGCCCTGGCTGCTTGCTGTTTGGCGTGTGGTAGGCAGGCCCTTGGAGGAGCTGGAGGAGCCTCATGGCTCTGCAGCAGTATTGCACCCCACTTCACTTGGATCCAGCCCCTGAGTTCATGGGAGCCACAAGGGAGACCTGGGGCCCCTGCCATGCACTGTGTCCAGCATGGGGTCCTGGGTGGTCGAAGGCCTTTTGCCCTTTAGCCCTGCCTCCATGCCCACACTCTGCTGCTCCCACTCCTGTGATCCATGGTCTGGTATCCCTGGCTTTCTCTCGCAAGTTCTCCCTGAGTCCCACGTGTCCTCTGTGGCCGCCCTGGTTCCACCTGAGGATGACAGGCAGTGCTGTGGCCTGCTTTCTGGTTCTTTCTTAGCCATCCTGTCTGGTCTCGAGAGAGCACCAGTGCCAGGCCTGAGCCAGCAGAAGCGGGACGTACCATCAGAGCCAGCTGGGCTCCCAGCATCACAGTCCCAGCCCCGTCTCAGGACCACAGGCATCAATAGGTGCTGCTGGGCCCTGGCTAGGAGGGAGTTGATGCTAGGGCCAAGGGCCCTTGACTGCAATGGAGTTTGCTCCCTTATTTTCCTGCTATCGGATAGGGAGGCCTCCCAGAGTGGGAAATGGGGCAGCTCTCACTCACCTCCCCCTGCCCAACCCGAGGGATGTAGGAAGGCCTGCCTGCTCACATGGGGGTCTCTGGTTGGTCCCCAGTGCTGCGGCCCTCCCTGGGGTGGTCAGTGTGAGAGGGGCTCCCTCCCACCGGGGTCTCTGGTAGATGGTAAAGGTTCTGTTTGGCCAGAACCTGGGTTCCCATGAGGCTCTTGGAGCTTGGTCTGGCGTGGCATCCATCCCGCGTCCAGGGCCCTGCGGAGCTGGCCGACCCTTGTGTGGCTCCTGTGGGTCAGTCAGTGTCAGCAGGGCATTGTCTGGCAGTCACCACGGGGAGGTGGAGGCGCCGGGCACCAAACACGTCACAGGCCCTGGGATCAGACGCTCAATACCACATGGCCTAGGCTCTGCCCCTCTGGGACGTCGGCCCCGGGGCCCGTGGGGAGTCTGCGTGGCTGTTACCTCTGGCCTGCCGGGTACTTTTCACGACAGCAGAAAGGGGGTTATCAGCATGTGGCAGTGGATCGGGAAAGGAAGGATGCCCGTTTCTCCCCAGCCCTGGCGTAAAAGTCAGCCCGAGTGGGGTATTGTCCCCACGGCAGTCGGGGCTGGGATCCGGCCCCTGAGTGGTCACACGTGGTCCTGGACTCTCACGTTCTCTAACCCAGTGGCCCCAGACGAGGACAGCTCCTCCCAGAGGACACTTGGCAACACTCCGGGACGGTCTGGTTACATGTGGGTGAGGCGTTACTGGCACGAAGGCCGAGGGCTCTAACGTGCACTTTTAGAATCTTTAGGTTGGCAGAGAGCAAGCAAGCTTCACCACCTGCTCACTCATTCCCTAGCTGCCCATCGTGGCTGGGGTTCAGAGCTGCCCAGGCCTTCCGCGTGGGCAGCGGGGACTCACCCGGTCACCTGTGCCTGATGGTGTGTAACCGGGGCATGAGCCCAGGTGCAGCGCCCCCTGCTGCTGAGCATCTGAAACACTGACAGGGAGCACTGGAGATGGGCTGGGGTCTTGGGTAGGATGCTGCCTGTGGCTGGGACATGTGGCCCCTCCGGGACCCAGCCCAGGCCTGGTGCCAGGGCCCCGTGTGAGCCAGGCCAGCTCGGTTCAGTTGACCAGTGGCACCTGCAGGGTGTGCCTCATGCCAGGAGGGCTCAGCGCCTGCCCTGCCTCGGTGGTGCTGGCAACCAGCCCATGTGATGACAGATGCCAGCCCTGAGAAACCGGCAGGGAGCAGGGATTTGGACGTGGTGCCCGTGCCCTTGGTCACAGGTGGGAGGTGGCTGTGGCATAGACAGTGGACCCAGAGCTGAGGTCAGTGGGCCTGGCTGCTGCCCTGGGTTGGAGCTGTCCCTGGTCAGCTCTCCCCGTCACTGTCAGCTGCTTTTCCCCCACACTGGGTGCCTGCCAGGCCTCACCCAGGGCATGCTGCCACCTGGACCTACCTCCCCGCAGGCCGGGAGGAAAGCGGGTGCCCACCCAGGCGGGCAGCCTCTGTCAGAAAGGTGACGGCACCCCCTGCGGGGACAGCCTGCTTGTCTGTGATCTAAGCAGGCTGGCTCCCAGGGCAGGCCCCGCAGGACACGGCCTGGTCCTCTTCCATCTGAGGCTATCTGGGGCGGTCGCCTCCTCACGACACTGGCCATTACACTGGCATCTTGGTCACCTTGGTGGCTCGGGGCCTGTCCTCGTGAGCAGGGCTGTGTTGACCTGCAGACATGTCCTGGGCCCTGACCTGGGAGCTGCTGGTACCCAGCAGCCCTGATGCCGGAATCAGGCCCTGGGCAATGCTGTCACCATCACCAACACCACTGCGGCTGGCAGCTCCCGCCGAATCGAGAGCGTTCTGGAGGGCTGTGTTGTAGGGAGAGGGACATTGGAGTGACCATGAAGACCCTGAATGTGGAACCAAGGGGATGCCATGGTCCACTTCCTCAAAAGCACCCAGGCACCGCCAGGTCTTCTCCTGGGGATATGGAACTCACTCCCTTGGTGCTGTGGCTGGCAGGACAGTGGCAAGGGAGAGGGGCCAGGCCTCCTGGGCTGGTCTAGGAAATAGTCAGCCCCAACATCCATATGACAACAGGACTAGCCCGACTCAGAGCAGACGGGACTGGGGATGTGGGGTCAGTACCCAGGGGAGTGCCTGGGGCAGAGCTGTGAGCTGAGAGCCTCAGCAGGCAGGCTTCCCAGCATGCTCCCTGAGATCCTCAGCAGCAAGACTTCCCAGCATGCTCTCTGAGATCCTCAGCAGGCAGGCTTCCCAGCATGCTCTCTGAGAGCCTCAGCAGGCAGGCTTCCCAGCATGCTCTCTGAGATCCTCAGCAGCAAGACTTCCCAGCATGCTCTCTGATTCTCCAGACTTGGCTGCTCTTGGCCCTCACGGGCTAACCTGAGGGGCGGTCTCTGGGAGCGGTGGAGGCTAGAGAGCTGGGCGCCTGCCCTTGGGCTGCTCCCCCAGTTTCTGGTCCTGCCAGCTCTGAGAGCAGCTGCAGGGCCAGGGGCTGCCCTCCTCTTTCTCTCTGGCTGCAGCCACCTGCCCCTGCTGAGGGCTGCAGGCAGTGGGCGAGGTTGAGCAGGACCTTGACAGGCAGGGCCTTGCTGAGTGTGAGGGCTGTGGAGTGAGTTGGGAGTGGGGTGTGAACAGGGGATGGCTTTTATACCCAAGGTCCCCCGGCACTCTCGAGAGGCCAGCCCAGTGTGCCCTGTGGTGAGTGGGCTGCCCAGGATGTGCTGCCCTCAGCCCACCTAGTGGCTCCTGGAGACTGGCCAGGGGCAGCAAGCAGATGGCCCCACAGTACAGTGCCAGAGAGGAGGGCTGGGCCGAGGGCCCCACAGCTGACAGTGGGTGACCTTGAGCCCCACTGAGGGCAGGAGAAGCCAGGCAGGCCCAGCACTTGACTGGACTCTGGGCAGGGGAGGGATGGAGTATAGCCTGGGTTGCTGCTGGCTGCTCCCCCCGGGGACTCCGGGGGTTGGGTCTGGGGGCAGATCGGGCTGAGCCAAGCTACATGAGTCAGATGTGATGCGGGACAGACTGGGCCGGGCTGCAGCACATGCTGACACACGTGAAAACCAGGACTGCAGGCCGCCCTGGCAGGGGTCACTGGAGGCCGCCCCAACCGGGCCACAATGTGCGTGAAGACCAGGTCTGTGGTCATTGGAGACCGCCCCAACCGGGCCACAATGTGCGTGAAGACCAGGTCTGTGGTCATTGGAGACCGCCCCAACCGGGCCACAATGTGCGTGAAGACCAGGTCTGTGGTCATTGGAGGCCGCCCCAACCGGGCCACAGTGTGCGTGAAGACCAGGTCTGTGGTCACTGGAGGCCGCCCCAACCGGGCCACAGTGTGCGTGAAGACCGGGTCTGTGGTGGGCTGGGCTAGGCCGCAGCACCCATCAGCTCATATGAGCGATGGCGCTGGGGTGGAACTGGTCAGGCAGCTGTATCCACTGGTGTGTATTGGCTGGTGCAGGTGACAAACTAAACGTGACCTGCACTGGCTGGCCCACACAAGAGTCAAGTTAGGTGACCTCAGCAAGCTTTCTGGGGGACTCCCTGACTAGACCGATGGCCTCAGATCCCAGTCCACAGCTCCGGACCCTGCTGCTTGCCTTGCCAACACACTGCCCAGCCCACTGCCCAGCCCCCTGCCCAGACCCCTGCCCAGACCCCTGCCCAGAAGTCCGTGAGCAGTTCTGATGCCTGCTGCTGCCCCTGTTCTCTGCGTGGTGTCCCCACCACAAGCTGCAGTGGCGTGGCAGCCAGGACTGCGTCCCTAGGGCAGTGGCACAGGGCTGTCGGCCCCAAGCCCTTGCCAACTTCCCGCTAGGTGACATTTGAGTGGGCGTTCTCAGCCCCCAGTGGGAATCCCACTTGGCTCCAGCCTTTGCTGCAGGCTCTTCTGCGATTCAGGGCACCTGTGTGTCATGGCTGCCTGTGAGGCCCACAGCGAGTGCAGCGGCCCGGCTGGGAGCCTGACTCAGGAGGCATCCTTCCCATACGGCCAGCCTCCCAAGTGGTGTCAGGAGGCAGGCAAGAGGCCCACGCATCAAGGTCTCCTTCACAAGCCAGCCTCTGAGGTGTGACCATCTCGGATTGTGGAGGTGGCCAGAGCAGTGGAGGGACCTTCCTCCCACTGCCTGCAGGGAGCTGTGGGCACTGCGGATCACCAGGAGCCAGGCATAGGACCCTGACTCCGTAGGGGGGGCCCTGAGCCACTGCTTGGCACACCTACAACCCACAGTGGGGAGCTGAGCCACTGCTTGCTTGCATCCCACAGTGGAGCACCAGACTGAGTCCTCCCCCTCCTCTCCAGCCTGGTTCCCTGCCCATGTCCTGGGAGGCAGTGGGCAATTGGTGCAAGTCCTTGGCTTGCTGCCACCAGGTGGGGGCTGGCTTCTGACATGGGCCCGTGCCCCCCTGGCCCTCGCTGCTGGGGTCGTGTGGGGAATGAGTGAGGGGATAAGATATTCCCTGTGCTGTCACTGCTAAACCAATTGATCAATCAATCTTTAAAATTGAATATGCTTTCCCTGCCAATGGGGACTCCTACAGGATGCCAAGGAAAGGGGGACACTGCCAGGCGGGTGTCTGGTTGCACGGAGGCCATGCTTCTGGCTGCTGCCCCTAGGTTCCCCCATCCAGGCCCACTCATACCCCCTGTGGTCAGCTCCTGGGAGCCCCAGGCACCCCTCCTGCCGACGTCCCCCGTGGTCAGCTCCTGGGAGCCCCAGGCCTCTGTTGGGACCGCATGTCGAATCAGCCATAGAGGGTCTGTTTTGGTAAAGCACAGTACGGTCCCAGTATACTACATGTTTCTCATTGTGGACAGCACTGGAAGCAGCGTCGTGGCTTCTGTTCCCCGTCACTATGAGCCGTGTACAGTGAGACTGCAGTGGTCTTCAGCTCACACCCTGTGCACCTGTGCATGCTACCCTGCACTGCATCATGGTGGGGTTGGCCATCCCTGTGGGTCACACGGAGCCGCAGGCCCTGTAGCACATGCAGCTGTGACAGGGAGAGTTTGGGGGTTTCTTGGAGGCCCAGCATGCTCTGCCGTATTCCAAGGCTGCAGGTCCCAGTGGCCGAGTTGTTTGAAATCTTTCCTGTGCACAAAGCCTTGCGCCTGGCAAAGTCATGTGATTCTATTTGTGATTGTGGGAAAGAGCTACGTTCTGTTTATGGTGGATTGTGAGGGTGTCTGAAGGACTATGGCTCACCCCAACCACAGGGCATGGCTCACCACAACCACAGGGCATGGCTCACCACAACCACAGGGCATGGCTCACCCCAACCACAGGGCATGGCTCACCCCAACCAACCACAGGGCATGGCTCACGCCAACCAACCACAGGGCATGGCTCACCACAACCACAGGGCATGGCTCA
Source organism: Ochotona curzoniae (assembly GCF_017591425.1). Lineage (NCBI taxonomy): Eukaryota > Metazoa > Chordata > Mammalia > Lagomorpha > Ochotonidae > Ochotona > Ochotona curzoniae. The sequence continues at coordinate 751,151 of NW_024466219.1, read as the reverse complement.
CCACAACCACAGGGCATGGCTCACCACAACCACAGGGCATGGCTCACGCCAACCAACTACAGGGCGTGGCTCACCCCAAACACAGGGTGTGGCTTACCCCAAACGGGGTGGGATCTGTGACAGACACGAGCCCCACATGCTGTGAAGGAGCTGCAAATAGTTATGTTCCAGCTGACTGGTGTTTCCTGCAAAGGGCAGATCCTCAGGCAGAGTGGCCTGTGACGTGGACGCTGTCAGGCACTGGGCCCTGCCCCGGCTTGCAGTCTCTGTGCATTGTGACTCACTACGTTGAGGTACGGGCTGAAGCTAGGACCCACAATTGACACCCCGCTGCCAGCCTCAAACTCCCATGCTGTGGTCAAACAGTAGCACCCGGTCTGCCTCTGGGGCCAGACAGATGAGGCTGCCACTGCCATTCCCAGGAGACATGCCAGCCTCTGCTGTGGTACACTATGGCACAGCCAGGGGCCACTCGCAGGCCGGCCATGGACCACCCAGTAACGGGCTCATGACTTGCCTCCACTACCGTGGGGGCTGGGGAATGCTGATGGCTCCTGGCCCCAGTCAGCGACTGATCCACTGCACACAGGCGGGCAGCCCAGGGCTTCACAGTGGCTCCTGAGCGGCCTGCTTGGGAGGTGAGGATTGGATGCGCGAGGTCCTGGGCCATCCTTGCAGAGCCCTGGGTGGCCTCATGTGCGCCACGAGCTCTAACGTCCACATGAGTGACAGGCGTGCCACATGTGTGCACTGCTGTCTGTGCCATGGGGGACACCGTCGGGTGCAGAGGACGAGGAGTTCCACGTGCCGTCTGTGTTGACCCTGTGCGTGTACAGCTGTAAAAATGACTTGCTGGTGAAAGAACCTGAGAGAGGCAAATGTAGGAGGAATTACTATTTTACACCAAAGTATTTATTTGAAAGGTAGAGTTGCAGAGGGAGAGGGAGAGAAAGGCAGAGAGAGAGAGAGAATTTATCCCCGGGTTCACTCCCCAAATGGTCACAGCACCAGGGGCCTGGGCCAGGCTGAGACCTGGAACCAGGCCAGGAGCCTGGAACTCCAGGTCTCTCGCATGAGCGCAGGAGCCCAAGCCCTTGGCCATCTTCTGCTGCTCTCCTGGTGGATTAGCCGGGAGCTGAATTGGAAGTGGAACAGCTGGGACTTGAACCTGCACTACTGTGGGGTTCCACAAGCAAAGACTTACTAAGCTTTGCCAAAGCCTCGGCCCTTTGAGGCCTTTGCCAAGCTCATCTTTCACACTGGGGTTCCCACAGGTGCCTGTGGAAGTGAGCTGGGAGCTGGAGTTCCCAGGGCTGCCGACCAGGTGCCCAGGGGCCTTCAGAACTGGATTAACCCCTGCATTCTGGATGGTTCTGCTGGGCACTTTCCACACAGCTGGCTGTGATGGGGCAGCCGGCGCTGCCTGGGGGAGCACACCTGCTGGCTGTGGCTGCTGCGCTCATCCACGCCTTGCCTCTCTCCTTGCTAGAGCGAGCCCGGGACTATTTGCACAAGACTGGCAGGTTCATTGTCATCGGCGGTATTGTCTCCCCCGTGCACGACTCCTATGGCAAACAGGTGAGTGCCGGCCTCACCCCATGAGCTCACTTGCCCACCCCATGCCCTCATCCTGAGTCCCTGGCCCGTGCCCCAGCCCTGAGCCCTCACCCACCTGTGCTTTCATCTGCCCGCCCACCCTGTGCCCCTGGCCTGTGCCCTTGCCCGCCTGTGCCCCTACCCACCTGCCCGCCCTGGGCTGGTGAGTCCAACCCCTCCCCCATGACCATGCTGCACTGTGCCTCTGCTGAGCTTCCTGGGAGAGCTGGCACCTCAGGGCCCAGCGGCCTTGGGAAACAGCACCAAGAAGTGGGCCAGACCCCAGCAGCCCGGGGAGGCCTTTCCTGGGCTGTTGGTGGAAACAGAGTCTGAGCTTTGCTGTCACTTCCAGGGCCTCGTGTCGAGCCGGCACCGCCTGGTCATGTGTCAGCTGGCTGTGCAGAACTCCGACTGGATCAGGTAGGGCTAGGGGCCTGGGCAGTGCTGGGCAACCAGCCAAGGTGCCCTGCAGGGGCCTCATTTCGAGCCAAGCCACAGGCCAGTGGAACCCGCAGGGGAGTGTGGGGTTTTGTTTTCTTTGGCCTCCGAGTCACTGCAGGAAAATTCAAAATGCCTCCCCATCTCAGCCCAACTGGCTGCTGCTGATGCCCCCGCTTCTGGGGGTCCTGCTGACTCGCTCTCCACCTGCCATGCCCGGAGGCGGCAGCCTGTGGCTGTGGGAATAAATCTCCCCAGAGATCTAGCCATGGGGTACCACGTGTGCCTCTGTCTCCATCCCCACCCCCTCCAAACGAGCGGCCCCCAGGGGTTGCGAGGAGCTGCGGGGAGGAGCCCTCTCCTGTGTGAGGAACAGGTGCCCAGCCTGGCCTCTGGTCTCCCGGGAGAGGGTGGAGTGGAGAGAAAGCAGCTCTGTGACTAGCTCATGTAGGACGGAGCCCTGAATGTCACAGCTCACCCCCAGAAGAGGGCCCCGGGGGGAGGGGGCAGGCCCTGGGGAGGAGCCGCCCTGCTGTGATGGACTCAGCAGATTTGGGAGCAAGCCCCTGTCCACTCTGGCTGCCCCGGATGGCCCTGGGAGTCCTGCAGCGGGGCCAGGTATCCGCCCGTCTGCTGTGCACCACAGCAGGGAGCAGTGGGCTCGGGCTGGTTAGTGAGAGCCGCTGGTGTGTGTATGTGTCCCAGGGTGGGTAGGGACAGCCCGGTTCAGCAGGCTGGTTGGCCGGCCGTGAACTGTGCATGCTGGGGCTAGGCTCACCCACACTGCAGCCTCCTCTGCAGGGAACTGGCCTTCCACACTGACCAAGGTGCTGGCCACAGTGAGCTGGGGGTGACCCCTCCAAGGCAGGTTCCATCCCAGTCCTGTGGGGCTGGGAGAAAGCCCCAGTCGCGGCTTAGATAAGTGAAACACCCAGAATTGAGGCAAGGAAAGCTGAGGGAGCATGGCTGTGGGGAACAGGCACTGAGGGGGTCTGGAGCCCCACAGGGGGAGCTGTGGGAGCTGGGACTGGCCCTGAAGGGTGCATGCCAAGGCATTCCCACTGCCCCACTGTCCCCACCCGGGGCAGCCAGAGTGGGGCTGCAGGGAGGGGCCTGTGGGGCTGGTGGCACTGAGGGAGGTCTCTCTGCTGCTAGGGTGGACCCCTGGGAGTGCTACCAGGACACTTGGCAGACGACCTGCAGTGTGCTACAACACCATCGCGACCTCATGAAGGTGAGGGGCTGGGCCAGAGGGGCGGGGACCTGGGCTCGTCTCTGCCAGCTGCAGGAAGAGCCATGAGTGCCTGCAGTTCGGTACCCTCGGCCCTTGTCCTCGGCTGCCCTCACGGGGCCTGTGGCTTGGAGAGAGAAGAGGGCGGGCAGAGGAGTGAGGGGGCCAGGCCCTGGAAGCAGCACCCTCGCTCCCAGCACTTTCCTGTGAGCCCCGGGCAGCTGGTGCCTGGTGCTTGCTCAGCGGGGCAACAGGTGCACCAGTGCCTGGAAACCCAAGGCACTCAGTGAATGACCAAGGAGAACTTCTGTGGGCTTGAGCGGGGCCTAAGGCCGGGCTGCAGGGACCCAGGGCGCCCACATGCTCCACTCCAGCTGGCAGCACAGTACTGCTCCAGGCAGGTGAGATGGTGCCTCGTGTGTGTGAGCTCACAGCCCGCCTGTGCTGCCGGACACTTGGTGTCCACCTCCCCTGCTGGCCCAATTGCTGGACTCCAGAGTAGGGGACCTGGGCAGGGCAAAGCAGAGTTGCTGTGTAGCCCCAGCCTCCCACACGTGCCACAGGGCACGTGGGCAGCCAGGTGGGCATGGAGCCCATTGCGAGGCTTCCCTGTGTTCCAGCAGCCTCACTGATGACCACAGGAGGACACGTCCAGGGTCACCGGTAGGGACACTAACGCAGCTCTTCTCTTGCCCAGCGGGTGACCGGCTGCATCCTGTCCAATGTCAACACGCCCTCCATGACGCCAGTGATCGGGCAGCCACAGCAGGAGACGCCCCCGCCCAGCTACCAGAACGGCAACGTGCCCACCAAGCCCACGGCAGGTAGGCCCCGGGTGGCACTGCCCTTGGGGCTTACTGAGCTTGCACCAAGCTGCCCCAGAGGCCACCAAGTGGGGCTGGCAGGGGCATGGGTTGGCACCCCCAACAAAGGTTTGCTCCAGATTGAGTCATGATGAAGTCACTGAACGTGAAGGATAGCAGTCTGCCACTGGGTCACTGTGTGTCGCATAAGCAGGGCAGAGCCCCTGGAGGCCACAGCCTCAGGCTGCACACACCCGTGTCGGCACCCAAGGCCAGACTCGGGCCAGCGGCCTCCAGCGCGAGCCGTGCCCAAACCGTCCCGACAGAGGAAGCAGACAAGCGTGGCCCAGGACACCCTGGGGCCAAGACGCTCAGGAGACAGTTGGCCAGCCACACTGGGGCCCCCAGCTCACCCAGCCCAAGGGAGGGGCGGACGCCATCGGTCTGTGGCCACTGTCTTGGGGGTCACCGGTGCTCCTGGGGCTCCCCCTGTGGTGTCTGATCTCTCTGTACTGTAGCCCACGGGACCAGGTCACAGACTGCCACTGTGGCCCTGTGTCGTGCCTGGGCAAGCTGTGAGGGGTCCTTCCCCCAAGTCCTCACCGCCTTATTCTCTCCCACAGCCAAGATCCTGGGCAAGGTGGGTGAGAGCCTCGGCCGGATCTGCTGCGTGCGCCCGCCCGTGGAGCGCTTCACCTTCGTGGGTAAGGACCAAGACCTGCCCTCCCGGCCTGCCCAGATGCCGCGGATGAGAGGAGGGGCCATGCCATGGAGCCCTGTGGGGGCAGTGCTGGGCATGGGGAAGGAGAAGGGAGGCCGTGCCATGGAGCCTCTGGGTGGGGGCAGTGCTGGGCAAGGAAAAGGGGCTCCACGTCCTGGAGCCCTGGTGATGGGCAGTGCTGGACCCTAGGAGCATGACGCAGAGGGTCCCCAGCCTGTTCTACCATGTGGGGCCTAGAGTGGCAGGGTCTGCTATGAGCCAGGGGGCAGCCTCTGGCATTGCACCTGTCACCTGCCGGGTCCTGACCTCGGGCTGTGGGGCTGTGAGGAGTGAGCTCTGTGGTGCAGACGCCCGTGCCCGGTGTTGGGTGGTAGTGGAGGTGGAGATGGCCTGATGCAGGGTCAGAATGGGGAGAGCAGGGGCACCATAGGGTCATCGTCCATAGGTGAGGCTCCGGAGGGAGGCCGCCCCAGCCACGGGCTCAGCCCTGCCTGTCCTGCAGGCTTCCCGGGCTCAGTAGCAGTGAGGTCAGACCCCTGCCCTCACCCTGCCTTGGCAGGACTCCCCCTGCTGACCCCTCCGCGGGTGCCCTGCCTGGGCCCTTGCCCCCGCCCCAGCTGGCCTGGTTGTGCTGGTTCTCTAAGTCAGGCGCCCCGGGCTGGGGAGCCCTGGGTGCTAGGACCCTCTCCTGTGTGCAGTCCCTCTGGGCTGTGTGAGCGCGCCAGAGGCGGACACCCTGGCCCTGGGGACACGCCCGAGGCCCCACCCCAGCCGCCGGCCAGGCAGAGCCAAAGCGCCCGCTTCCACTTGTCTCCACAGATGAGAATGCCAACCTGGGCACCGTGATGCGGTATGAGGAAATCGGTGAGTGGACCAGGCAGGCGGGGGCGGGGTGGGATGGGGTGGGGCCTGTCCGGGAGGCGGGGCCTGTCCGGGAGGCGGGGCCTGTCCGGGAGGCGGGGCTTGGCCGGGAGGCGGACCAGAGTGGAGCTCGGCAGAGGTGGGGCGGGGCCTGGGCGGGAGGCGGGGTCGGGACAGGGGCGGGGCCTGGCATGGAGGCGGGACTTGGCTGGGAGGCGGGGCCTGGCCGAGAGGCGGACCAGAGTGGAGCTCGGCAGAGAGGTGGGGCCGGGGCGGGGGCGGGGCCTGGGCGGTGGGCGGGGCTTGGCCAGAGGCGACGGGGCCTTGCGGGACAGGGGCGGGGCCAGGCATGGAGGCGGGGCTTGGCGGGTGGGCAGGGCTTGGCAGGGCCGGACCTGAAGGCTAGGTCCGGGATTTGGACTGGGCAGAGGGTGGGGATTGGGGGGAGCTCGGTTCCCACCCCGTGGCTCCTGCTGAGCTTGGGGCGACCTTGAGCCCCAGAGAGCGGTGGAGCTTCCCCTCCCTCGGCCCTGGACAAGAGGTGAGATGCTCCCTGCCGGCCTAGAGAAAGTGGGGAGCTGGGAGCTGGGTCTGCAGCCCCAGGTAAACCCCAACCCTGACTCCCCATGAGAGTGCTGTGGGACTGGGGTGCTCCAATGTGAGAGATCCAAGAGACAAATCAGACAGAGGGTTCCTTGGCTCAGCATGGGGGAGAGGTGGAAGTGGGGACCGACGGTGGGAGTGGCACTGGAGTGGGCGCTGACCCCGGAGGAACAGCACCCCTGCTGGGGCTTGCACCCTATGCTCCAGGGAACAGACCTGTGTGCCTGGTTCTCCCAGGAGACCCTGCAGATTCCTGTGCTCTGGGGGCCTGGTGGGCCAGCTGCGGGGGTCTGAGCGAGCCCAGGGGAGCAGCCCATGGCAGGTGCAGGTGTCTGTGGGTAGAGGTAACCCTGGTCAGATGGCTCAGGGAAGGAAGATGCTGGCTCCACCCTGCACCCTGCATTGCATGGCACTTGCAAAGCCCCATCTGTCCACTTGCCGTCAGCGTCTAGGACCCCAGACACTGGGGGAGGGCTCTGGTGCCCTCCTGTGGCCACACAGGGGCCTTTCTGCCTGGGCGCGGCTGACCAGGGCCTTGTGGCTCCCTGGTCCCCCGCCGGGCGTGGAACTGTGCAAGGGAGCAGGTCCTCCAAACTCAGCTGCCCAGGGGCACTCGGTGGGGCTGAGGACAGCAGGGCCCTGGTGCAGCCCTTCTGGGCTCCTGGGCACCGCCTGATTCATTTCCACACCTGGGGCTCCCCTGAGTGGCCAGGCTTTTCTTGGTGTCCCGCAAGGCAGGAGTGGCCGCAGGGAAGGCCCTGGGGCCCATATGGTCTGCCTCACCCACGCTGCATGTCTGAGCGTGCCCATGCCAGGCCCATAAAGGATCCTTCCGGGCTGGTGGGGGTGGGCAGGAATGTTGAGTGCCTGGAATTCCAGCCATGCACAGGGGCGGGGGTGAGGTCGGGGCCAGGGGCTGCCATCTGCCCTCCACAGGGGCGGGGGCTGCCAGCCATCTGCCTCAGCACCTTCCAGAGGCTCCTGTGGGTTGATTGGCTCATTTCACTGGCTGTAGACCTGGCCCTGAGCTGGCCTTGGGTTCTGCTGGGGTTTGGGGGTGTATGGTGGGCACGGTCACAGGGCTGCTGGCGAGCCTGGCACAGGACCATCTCACATGGTCACAGGGCTGCTGGCGAGCCTAGCACAGGACCATCTCATGGTTCATACAGGATGCTTGACAGCTGAGTCCTCCTGCTGGGAGGCCCAGGGTGACCAGAACTGGCCACATCCGTCCCTGGAGTCCCTGGCAGGGAGGGCTTCCCTGCACGGGGGGCTGCGGTCCTAGGTCTTAGCTCCCTGTTGCCCAGTTCTGTCTGTGTTATGCCTCATTGGGAGTGCCGTGGTGGCTCAGTGGGGCAGTGAGAGCTGCAGCAGGTGGCAAGCACAGGGCCAGCTTGCCGGGGCTCCTGCCATGCCCCCTCAGGCTTCTACATTCTCAGGGCCCACTCCCGACCATGTGGGTCCTGGTGGTGGCTGAGACCCCAAACCTGCAGACCCGCTGTGAGGAGGGGCTCCCTGTAGGGGCCCCGTTGGAATACGACAGGACTCACTTCACGTCCCATCCTGTGGGGCACAGGGTGGGTTGGCCTGGAGGCGATGGCCTAGATGCCCAGGTCCCCGCACACCCCAGTACTTTCTGCCCACAGAGCTGCGGATCCTGCTGCTGTGTGGGAGTGACCTGCTAGAGTCCTTCTGTATCCCTGGGCTCTGGAACGAAGCGGACGTAAGTAGGAGGGACTCGGGGCACGGGACAGGGGCATAGGCTGGGGGCACGGGATGGGAACACGGGCTGGGGACACGGGATGGGAACACGGGCAGGGAGCGGGATGGGGACATGGGACGGGGACACGGGCTGGGGACACGGGATGGGAACACAGGCAGGGAACGGGCTGGGGACACGGGCTGGGGACACGGGATGGGAACACGGGATGGGGACACGGGATGGGAACACGGGCTGGGGACACGGGATGGGGACACGGGATGGGAACACGGGCTGGGGACACGGGATGGGGACATGGGACGGGGACATGGGCAGGGGATGTGGCCATGTATGGTGGCCTTCGTTTTGCCTCTGGCCTGCCCTCCCCAAGGGGTGGGAGTGCCCTTGGGGCCCTCAGGCAGATGAGCCTCCCACTGCCCTTAGCGATGTGCCCAGTCTGGGCCCCAGGTGTCCTTTACTGTGAACAGAGGTGCCCTCCTTGGCCAGTCCCATAAAGAGGACACCCAGGTGCAGGTGCTGCTGAGGATCTGGGAGGGGGCACCTTCACTGCTTGGGGGCCCACTGGGCTCTGTGCCCCCTCGACTTCCTGTGCAGGGGCAGAACTGAGAGGTGAAAGGTCAGCAGGGTCCTTCTGGGGGTGCCCTGGATGGAGAGGTGCCCTGGGAAGCTTCGCGGGCGCCTTTTGCTGCTGGCTCTGACTACAAGTCTTCCCCAGCCGGTCCTCTCGCGACCGTTCCTCCTCACGCTGCAGTTCCTCTGTCGGGTGGTCCAGGCTGTGTGGGCTCCTGGCCCACGGCCCTGTGCGCTGAGGCCCCACAGTGGTGATTTCAGACTCAGAGCTCTGGCTGAGCAGCACAGAGCAGCCCTCCGTTCCCCCGGGGCTCTGCGACCTACAGGGTGTTTGTGCTGGACTTGGGGAGGGTGGCGGTACAAGCCCTGGCCGGGGTGAGACAGCCTGGGGGTTCTTGCCCTGATGGCCGCTGACCCCTGCAGGTCAGGCACAGATCTAGTCCCTCCTGTAACACCCTTGGGACAAATATGCTGTGAAATGGGCTGAGGGAAGCAGGAGGGTCGGTGTGACAGCCACACTCGAGGACGTGTCCAGCTGCTGGATGGTGCAACAGGGGTCCCACCTGCTGCTGCTGCTGGGGCGTCAGCTCTGGGCATGCGTGGCTGCCCGAGCCACCGGAGCTGTGTAAGCGGAAGGAAGGCAGGCCAGCCTGGGCTCCAATGCTCGACCCAGCCCTTTCGGCAAGGCTGGCAAATCCAGGCAGTTGCCTGGCCGCCTTGTAGAGGCTCAGGAGGGACACGGCCAGGGCCAGCGCCTTCACCCGAGCAGGGCGTGAGTGGGGCACTCCCTGGGGCCTGATGCCTGCTCAGCAGGGGGCCTCACAGCCCTCCCAGCCACACTGCTAACCATCCTCCGCCCGCCATCCAGTGGCTGCTGTTGTCCTTGGACACAGACCCCGAGTGCAGGTCGGCTGGTTCAGGCAGGGTCGGAGAAGCTGAGGTCAGCGGAGGTCAGCAGCCCTCGGCTGCTGTGGCAGGTGCCTGACCAAGGCCCAGCTGGCCCCTGGCCACACGCATGCTCGTCCATAGGCGGGCTGGATGAGCTGTGAGCCCACAGCTCTTAACCTGTGCGGCCTGTTAGGTTTTAAACACACTTAAAGTTGCTAAAGTTCTTACCTTGTTACACGCAGCTAATTCCTGCAGCCCAGTCCTCTCTCCACAATTAGTTTATGTGAGCCCAAATCCCAACACCATGGGATATTAGGAAGTCTTTTATCCCATTGGGGCAGGATCAGGAGCGGGGGCTGGAGGACAGGAAGGGACATGATGGCAGGAGGGGGGCCTGCCGGGGCAGGGCAAGGGGGCAGCTTGGAGGAGGATGGCGGACAGCCAGCAGAAGGGAAGGGGCTGTGGGGGGCTGTGGGGGCTGTGGGGCTGTGGGGCTGTGGGGCAGTGCGGGCTGTGGGGGCTGTGGGGGCTGTGGGGGCTGTGGGGCTGTGGGGGCTGTGGGGCTGTGGGGCTGTGGGGGCTGTGGGGCTGTGGGGCTATGGGGCTGTGGGGGCTGTGGGGGCTGTGGGGCTATGGGGGCTCTGGGAGCTGTGTGGGCTGTGGGGCAGTGTGGGCTGTGTGGGCTGTGGGGGCTGTGAGGGCTGTGGGGCTGTGGGGCTGTGGGGGCTGTGGGGGCTGTGGGGGCTGTGGGGCAGTGCAGGCTGTGGAGGCTGTGGGGCTGTGGGGCAGTGCGGGCTGTGGGGGCTGTGGGGGCTGTGGGGCAGTGCGGGCTGTGGGGGCTGTGGGACAGTGCGGGCTGTGGGGGCTGTGGGGGCTGTGGGGCAGTGCGGGCTGTGGGGGCTGTGGGACAGTGCGGGCTGTGGGGGCTGTGGGGGCTGTGCGGGCTGTGGGGCTGTGGGGGCTCTGGGGGCTCTGGGAGCTGTGGGGCAGTGTGGGCTGTGGGGGCTGTGGGGCTGTGGGGGCTGTGGGGCTGTGGGAGCTCTGGGGGCTGTGGGGCTCTGGGGGCTGTGTGGCCTGTGGGGGCTGTGGGGCTCTGGGGGCTGTGATGGCTGTGATGGCCTGAGGCTGTGTGGTGGCACAGGGCCTGGGACTGTCTGAGCCGCAGGTAGGTGGGTGAGGACTAGGGGAGTGGGATTCTCAGGTGTGAGCTGAGATTAACGTCACTGGTGAATAACCAGAACGACATGCATTTTGCAAACAGTGGGGAGGGGACACAGGAAGCTGCACTGGGTCCAAGGTGGGATGTTTGAATTGCTCCTCGCAAGGCCCTCCCGCCATCCTGGGCCACCCAGGAAGGCCAGTGCCCTGCACACCAAAGGGAGCCTGCATGTGTCCTGTCTGGGATAGTGGGAATTCCAGCACTCTGGCTCTCCTCAGAGGCAGCAGGAGGGCTCCGGCCAAGCAGAGCCAGCTCACTACCACGCACAGAAACCCTGAGGCCCCTCGGGTGAGGGAGGACCAGGCGCCATACCAGGAGCCCACGGCCGGACCCACGTGTTTTACACCGGGATCCTGTCAGGCAGGTGTCAGCCCACATGCAGCCCTGTCACGGGACGTTGTGTGTCCCAGGCGTGAGACCAGGCCCCTCTCTCAGTCCTGCCACTCGACTCTGTGCCCCTGATGTGTGAGTTTGGGGTAGGGTTGGGGTGGACAAGGGGGCTGCTGGCAGCTGGAGACTGGTTCACGCCTCAGAGAACTGACCCCGGCTTCCGGGGGGATGCTGGGTCCCTGGTGGACCCTGCTTATTCCCTCAGCCAGCACTGCAGTGTCCTGGGGTGAGCCATGCCTGGTTTCTGCTCTGGCCTGCACCACTTCACCTCCCATCTCCACAGCCATGCTCCGCTCTCCCCACCCCACACACTGAGTGACCTTGGCTGACTGCAGAGTGATTGCCCTGAGTGAGACCAGCTGGAAGCCTGCCCAGTCCGGGCCTGGCAGGCACAGATTCCCTCCTGGGAGAGCCTGAAGCTCCCATGTGTCCTGCTGTGGCCCCAGAAACACGTCCAGGAGCTTGGCGGCCCTGCGGAGACACTAGCCGCACGCCCCAAGTGTCGCCCCACTGGTTGTCTGCTTCCCTTGGGTTCCAGAGCAGAAATGGCAGCCACCCGCAGCCCTCACTGCCACGGCACACCAGGGACACACCCAGCCCTGCATTCCAGCAGGACACAAGGAGACCCTGTGTGCGGGCCACCCGCATTCCTGCAATCCCAGATCCCAGGCACCCTCCGCGGTCACAGGCGGGCACTTGGACCCACCAGGGCCGGTGCAGGCCCACTTAGAACTCCCAGCCCTGTGGGCGCTGCTCAGGCAGAACTGGGAGGTCCGGGGTGTGGGTGCCCTTGGGGCCCTCAGGGGACTGGCTGACACCTCCCACTGGTGGTAGGCCACCAACTGGGTCCACCCCAATGGGCAGAAGGCCAGGCCCTGGCGCAGCTCGTGGAGGGAGGGAGGTATGCAGGGCAGCGCAGGGCAGCGCAGGGCAGGGGGCCGGCAGCTCTGGCTGGACTCCCAGGCTCCCTGAAGAGCGGGGTGAAGGTCCACCCAGACTGACACGGGAGCACAGGGGGCGTGCTGGGCTCACGTTCCTGGAGCTCGGACCTTCCTCTGATTGGCCAGGGGTGCCGGGCTCTCTAGGGAGTTGATGGAGCCAGTGGGCTGTGCTGGTCTGGGGGTCCTGTGCGGGGACAGGGACGTTGTGCCTGGACCCGAGCCTCCCAGGCCAACACACTCATCAAGGGCCTCACGTCATGGAAAAGCTGGGTGGTCAGAGCCCTGTGAGGCTGGCTGGGTCCCTCCTACAGGCCATGGACTCCTGAGGGGGGACAGCCAGGGCTGGGCCCAGGGAGCAGGACGGAGGCCAGGGTGAGGGAGCCGGACGGAGACCAGAGCTGGGCCCAGGGAGCAAGATGGAGGCCGGGGTGAGGGAGCAGAAGGAGGCTGGGGCTGGGAGCAGGCTGGAGGCTGAACCTGCTTTTCCATCTTGGGGTTCAGCTTCACACACCAGCAGTGTGGTCGCTGTGCCCTCCGGGCAGTCTCCTTCTGCTCCTGCTGCCTCCTGGGTAGCTTGTCCAGGAGTGTGACTGCCGAGTGGCGGGGCAGGACCTCACAAAGGCCCTTGATCTAGATAAAGTGGACAGGCCGGAGCCGGCTGGCACTGGCCGGAGCAGGCCCTGGGGGAGGGGCTGTGTGGGCTTTGATCCCGGAGTGATCCCAGCACAGAGGGGAGCAGGGCAGTGCAGGGGGAGGGGAGGCGAGGCTGTGGGCGGTTAGTGACGGCCTGCTGCCCGCTCTGGGTTAAAATTCAACCCCGAGGAGTGAAAGTGTCTGGGAGGAGTTGCTGCTCTGGCTGTGGCTTTCTTCTCCCGCCGGCATTCCACAGGCTGGCCACACCGCACACCGTCTGGCGGGATAACAGCTTCCTGCCTCCATCAGCGGTGGGAAAACAACCAAAGAAAATAAACAGAGGAAGAGCCTGGGGCACCAGGCACTCCAGAGCCCAGCAAAGACAAACACTGGGTTGTTGGGGCTAAGCAGGTTTGATTAGGCCCCCGGAAGCCTGCGGGCCCTCCCCCTCCCCCCGGGGATTAGGAGGCCTCCCCCTCCCCCTCTCCCTGATGAGGTCCATGGGAAATCAGAAGCGCATGCCAGGGGGCTCTGTGTGAACTGCTTCCAGCTGGCAGGGTGTGGGGGCGATGTCCTCCAGGAGCGCCCTGTAGGGCTGGTGAGCCCACCACCATCCTGTGCCTTCTAGCCAGCGTGGGGCATGAGGGCACAGGGTGCAGGGATTGTAGGCACAGGATTCAGGGTGTGTGGGCACAGGGTGAAGGCATGTGGGCACAGGGTGCAAGGCGTGTGGGCACAGGGTGCAAGGCGTGTGGACACGGTGCAGGTGTGAGCACAGGGTGTAGGTGTGTGGGCACAGGGTGCAGGATGTGGGCACAGGCTGCAGGATGTGGGCACAGGATGCAGGTGTGTGGGCACAAGATGCTGGTGTGTGGATACAGGGTGTGGGCACAGGGTATAGGTGTGTGGGCACAGGATACTGGGGTGTGGGCACAGGGTGCAGGGCGTGTAGGCACAGGGTGCAGGGCATGTAGGCACAGGGTGCAGGTTTGTGGGCACAGGGTGTAGGTTTGTGGGCACAGATGCTGATGTGTGGGCACAGGGTTCCCTAGGATCAGGGGGGCTCTCTGGTGCTCCACCTGCACCAGGAAGCTGCCAGGCATGTGCCAGTTAGGGCTGGCATGCTCTCGGCATGGAGCCGTGGCGGGCGGTGGAGGTGGCAGCGTTAGAGCGGAGCCTCTCACAGCCTTTTTGCTTGTTGGAGACTCCCGGGACTCCAGCGTTTGCAGTGCTGTGTGCGGGATTAGGGTTAGGACTGGTGCTGTGTCCTGGCTTCCCCGCTTCCCCCGCAGCTCCCTATGCCTGTGATGTGGGTCCTTGCAGCCCCGGGGAGACCCAGGAGAAGCATCTGGCTTCTGCCCGACTCACGCCTGGCCGATGAGGCCACCTGGGGAGTGGAGCAGCGGTTTGAAGATTCTTTATCTCCCAGGGCAGCCTGGCCTGTGTGTTTCTCTAACTGCAGGAGTCCACGCAGCCATCTGCTCTGGGCTGAGGCATGCCTCCTATCAAAGCTCCTGGTGGCCAGCCTCAGATACGATGCTTTTAAGCCAAAACCTTTCCAAGTCACTGAAACGACAGTGTTCGAACCAGTTGCTGAGGAAGGACGCTCTGCACAGATCTCTGGCACAGTGCGCCAGCCAGCTGCACCACCCAGGCATGCAGCCGTGTCCCTGCCAGCTCCCTGTGTGGGTGCGGGCGGGGATGGCAGAAGGCAGCTGTGCCATGGACCGAGCGTGAACACAGCTCCTTGCGTGTGCGCAGTGTCGTAGTCGCCGTGGTCCCACTCCCCATGGAGGGCCCCACCGCACCGTGACCCCTGAGTGGCAGAGGTCGGGGAGGTCTCTAGGGCCGTGGAGGAGGACCATGCAGTCACCTGTCAGTCACTCCAGTGACTGCTCTTTGCTTCTTTTGACATGGCAGGGGAGGACAGCAGCCTGGTGCATCCATCTTTCTGATGCTGTCTGCAACCAGCCTAAGGCCCTCTGCCTGCCCTATGTGTGCCCTGGGGTCCTCACATCGTGGTCCTTTGGGTGCAGGGGCCCTGCTGGCTCTGAGCTGGACAGCCCTTCTGTGGCCGAATCAGGCAGGCTGGAAGGCCTGAGCCGCCCACCTGGCCCCAGGGCTGCCCAGGGCCGCGTGCTGCTGCAGCTCTGTCTGGCCACAGCGTGACCCCGTGGGGTGCTGTTGGCCCCAGTCGGGGTGCTGTTCACAGCTTCCTCAGCACCAGCTCTGGCTGCAGGGAAGAAAACCACACACGTACACACATACCACCACCACCCCACTCCCATCAGTGGCTCTGATAGACTGGAAGGCATCACAGTGTCTGTCTTTGTGGCACTGCTTGGAGAATGGTGAAGATTCTAGGCCCATGTTCTGACTCAGAAGTGGGCTCCCACCTCCCTCCCCTATCTGGAGACCCTGATCGGCAGGCCTGGCCTGGCAATTGCCCGGGCAGGCACAGCCCACCCTGTGTCTGCTCTGTACATGTACTTAGACACAGCACCGAGTGAAAACAATTACAGGGAGGCCACAGTGCCTGCTGGGCAACCCTGCTGTTCCGGGTCCTCCCTCTGGGGCCATGCTGCTCCGGGACCCTCCTCTGGGGCCCTGCTGCTCTTGGGGGGCACCCTGTTGCTCTGGGTCCCTCCTCAGGCCCTGCTGCTCCGGGACCCTGCTGCTCTGGGACCCTGCTGCTCCGGGACCCTTCTATGGGGCTATGCTGCTCCAGGACCCTGCTGTTCCGGGTCCCTCCTCTGGGGCCCTGCTGCTTCGGGTCCCTCCTCTGGGTCCATGCTGCTCTTGGGGGGCACCCTGCTGCTCTGGGTCCCTCCTCAGGCCCTGCTGCTCCGGGTCCCTCCTCTGGGTCCATGCGGGGGGCACCCTGCTGTTCCGGGTCCCTCCTCTGGGTCCATGCGGGGGGCACCCTGCTGCTCCGGGTCCCTCCTCTGGGGCCCTGCTGCTCTTGGGGGGCACCCTGCTGCTCCAGGTCCCTCCTCTGGGGCCCTGCTGCTCTTGGGGGAGACCCAGCTGCTCACAGGGAGGAAGATGCTGCACAGAATTGCACAGCAGTCGGCAGTACTGGCTTGGCCGTGCAGCCACAATTGACATCTCATTTATATTTTGGGATTTTCCAAGCTTGCATTGCATCTGAACCAGGAAAAAGAAACCGAAAGTTATTTTTTTCAAGTAAAGAGAAGGTTTCGGTTCTCATTCTGTCACCACGCTGCTGTCCAGGGCCAACCCCAGAGGTGACCTGGTCATCCTTGTCACCTCCCTATCCCCTCCTGGGCAGGCAGGGACCTCTGCTTACAGCAGTCACTTGGTCAGCCAACAGCCTTCCAGTTCCTTTTCTGTCTAGCAGGGGACCAAGGAAGGCTTTCTGGCTGGGGGGTCCGGGCCCCCAGAGGGAGTCCTCCAGGGGAGAGCCCCAGAAAGCAGCAGGAACCCTTGGGCTCAAGTCTCTGGCAGCCGACAGATGACGCACGTGTGTGCGTGTGCAGCCCTCCCACCCTGCAGGAGCTCGCGTCTTCCCTTAGGCCTGTGGCTCACTGCTGGAGGAGCTGGGCAGCGAGGGAGCCCCCTGCTCGTGGAAGCCCCCCGCTCGTGGAGGCCCCCGCTCGTGGCTGGAGAGGACCTTGGGTCACGCAGCGCTTGCGTGCTTTCTCCCACCCACAATGTTTCTTCAGATGGAGGTGATTGTGGGGGACTTCGGGATCGTGGTGGTACCCCGAGACGCAGCTGACACCGACCGGATCATGAACCACTCCTCCATTCTCCGCAAATACAGAGTGAGTCCCCTCAGCCCCACGCCTGCGGCTCCCTTGGGTCAGCCCCGGACCCACAGGCGGGCAGGGCTGGCCAATGCTCTCTCCACAGAACAACATCCTGGTGGTGAAGGACGACGTGAACCATCCCATGTCCGCGGTCAGTTCTACCAAGAGCAGGTGCGTTCCCGGGGCACCTGGGGGTGGGCAGCAGGGCACTGAGCCCACACCCAGGACCCTTAGGTAGCCCCTTAGCATCGAAGGGGAAATGTGAGTGTGGGTGGCTGTCGGCAGGTGCACCTGCCATGCTGGGGGGGGGGGTTGGCGGGGTGTGCCATGCAAAAGGCACAGGCTCAGCTGTCCAGGACTGGGCAGCCAGCTGGGAGTCCAGTTCCCCTCTGTGACGTCCAGAGAACTGGGCGTGGAGCATCCCCCTGGGCCTGTGGGTCGCTCTGGGTTCTAGAAAATGATGGGATTGTATGGGCCAGGGTGAGGGAGGCAGCTGGAAAGTGACTCCTTTGTGCCTGTCTGGGACTGAGGGGGCACGAGACTGCCACAACCCCCCAGGGAGCGTCCAGACGCGAGGGATTTTTCCTTGGATTTTTAGCTAGCTCCTTGGAGCCTGATGTGGCTGACACCTTCCTGTGAGACAGACAAGAAGTAGCCCGGCCACAGCCAGAACAGAGGGTGTGGGAGTAGTGGGGAGGGACCCTGCGGGAGGGGAAGGCAGCAGAGCCGCCACCCGAGACCAGCACACAGCATGACCGGAGTGTAGCTAAGGGGCACATAGAGCAGCAAATGCCAGCACCCGAAAGAACTAAGAGCTCCCTAAACAGCCTCAGGCTCACTTCGGCCTTCAGGGAACAGAAAAGGAACAGACCCAATGCCATCAGCAGAAGGAAGAAGTCAGAATAGAAATAAACCGAGAATAGAAACATTGTAGAAAAAAGTCTGTAAAACTCAGAGTTGGTTTTCTGGGAAAAGAAATTGACACATGCAAGTCCATGTAAGAGAAATGGAGAGACTGACCATGCAGTCGGAGGTGAGCATGCAGTCGGAGGTGAGCGTGCAGTCGGAGGTGAGCATGCAGTCGGAGGTGAGCGTGCAGTCGGAGGTGAGCGTGCAGTCAGAGGTGAGCGTGCAGTCGGAGGTGAGCGTGCAGTCGGAGGTGAGCGTGCAGTTGGAGGTGAGCGTGCAGTCGGAGGTGAGCGTGCAGTCGGAGGTGAGTGTGCAGTCGGAGGTGAGCGTCATTCGGAGGTGAGAGTGCAGTCGGAGGTGAGCATGCAGTCGGAGGTGAGCATGTAGTCGGAGGTGAGCGTGCAGTCGGAGGTGAGCGTGCAGTCGGAGGTGAGCGTGTAGTCGGAGGTGAGCGTGCAGTCGGAGGTGAGCGTGCAGTTGGAGGTGAGCGTGCAGTTGGAGGTGAGCGTGCAGTTGGAGGTGAGCGTGCTGTTGGAGGTGAGCATGCAGTCGGAGGTGAGCATGCAGTCGGAGGTGAGTGTGCAGTCGGAGGTGAGCGTCATTCGGAGGTGAGCGTGCTGTTGGAGGTGAGCGTGTAGTCAGGTGAGCGTCATTCGGAGGTGAGCCTGTAGTCGGAGGTGAGCGTGCAGTCGGAGGTGAGCGTCATTTGGAGGTGAGCGTCATTCGGAGGTGAGTGTGCTGTTGGAGGTGAGCGTGTAGTCAGGTGAGCGTCATTCGGAGGTGAGCCTGTAGTCGGAGGTGAGCATGCAGTTGGAGGTGAGCACGCAGTCGGAGGTGAGCGTGCAGTCGGAGGTGAGCGTGTAGTTGGAGGTGAGCATGCAGTCGGAGGTGAGCGTGTAGTCGGAGGTGAGTGGTGAGCATGCTGTTGGAGGTGAGCGTGCTACAGGAGGTGAGCGTGCAGTTGGAGGTGAGCATGCAGTCGGAGGTGAGCGTGCTACAGGAGGTGAGCGTGCAGTCGGAGGTGAGCATGTAGTAGGAGGTGAGCGTGCAGTTGGAGGTGAGCACGCAGTCGGAGGTGAGCGTGGAGGCTTCCACAGCTGCTCCTGAAGCGGGGGGCATCGTCAGTCGGATACCCAGAGCAAATGGGTGAATTCTAGAAAATGCAGCCTGCTGGGTCTGAATGTGGAAGTGGACAGCCCTGTGGCAGAGGGGTTGAGGTACTGATTAGAAACCTTTCCGAGGAAAGCCTGGGAGAGCTGGCTGCGGTGTGGGCACTGGGGTCTCAGAAGCCATGGCCACTAGTTCAGAATTCCATTCAGCAAGGCGGAATGCCAGCCTGCGGGCCGCACACCCACAGGGGCGGGGTGGAAAGAACTCGTGCAATCCAAGCACGAGAAAACATGGAGGCTGAAACACGAGTGGAGGACTAGAGTGGCCCTCAAGGGCCAGCAGGGCCTCAAACAAGTGCCAAGCACCCCGACACTGGGGAGGTGGCAGTCCGAGGCGGGATCCTGCCTCTGCCCTGCACACCCGGCTCCCTGCTAGTGTGCCTGGGACTCAGCAGACAGCAGCTTGAGGGCTTGAGGTCTGCCAGCCACTGGGAGACCTGCTGGAGCTCTTGGCCACTCTGCCTTACACATACACTTTTTCAAAACAAGGGCGAAGCTACTAGAAGACATGGGATGGGCCTTGAGGTGCCAAGGCAGGCCAGTGCATGGGCTGTTTGAGCCCTGGCTGCTCTGCCTCAGGTCTGGCTACGTAAGAGCAGCAGGTGCTGGCTCAAGTGTGTGGTCCCCTACTGCCCGCCTGGCTCCTGGCTCCTGCCTGGCCCAGCCCTGGAGGAGTGGAGCAGCAATGCGAGATCTGTCTTTCAAATAAATAAATACTTTATTAAAAAAAATATGAGCGATTTAGGAAAGAAAACCATTATGGAGATCCATTCACAGAAATGAACGGTGAGAATCCGTGTGGCCCCTGACCCCTCTTACACACAAACATCATTTTATAAAAACCCGAGGGAGCGTCAGGATGTGCAGGACAGACCAGGTGAGTGGTGTTCACTGCTCGCCTTTGAATGGTAAGAGCCGAGGAGGTGAGCCCACACCATCGGCCCACGGGGGACAGACCCTGCACTGTCGCCTCTGCGTGCATCTCACAGCTGCGGGTGCACAGTAGAGTTTGTGTGTGTGTGTGTGAAATAGCAGCCACTACTTTCCCGTGCCTGCTCTGAGAGGGGGCGTGGCTGAGGGAGAGTGCCCATCTGCCTGCTGTCTCTCCCGTAGGCTGGCCCTGCAGCATGGGGACGGCCACGTGGTGGACTACCTGTCCCAGCCGGTCATCGACTACATCCTCAAGAGCCAGCTATACATCAACGCTTCCGGCTAACGCCACCCTGTGCCCCACAGGCCACTCCCACTCCCACCAGGCCCTGTTTCTCCCCTGCTGTCTGCTTCTCCATCTAGTCTGGACAGGGCCGCCCAATCTGGGGGCCCGAGAGAACCGTGACTCTCCTGGTCCACGTGGCCTTGGGTGGGGGGTGGGGGTGAGGGCAGGGGCAGGAGCCGGAGGTGTGGTCTTGGAGTTGCACTGGGATCTGTCTCCCAGCATGCCCTGGGGAGGCGGCTCTGTGCCCATTCTCCCTGCATGCTTTGGGATGGTGGCTATGAGCCCATCCTCCCAGCATGCTCTGGGGTGGTGGGCTATGAGCCCATCCTCCCAGCATGCTCTGGGATGGTGACTGTGAGCCCATCCTCCCAGCATGCTCTGGGGTGGTGGCTGTGAGCCCATCTTCCCAGCATGCTCTGGGGAAGCGGTTCTGGCACCCGTACTCCCAGCATGCTCTGGGGAGGCGGTACAGGCTCCCGCCTTCCCAGCATGCCCTTTGCCACAAAGGGCTATTTTTATTTTCTTTCTATTCATTGATTGTCCTTGGATTACTTCTCTCAGAACTTGGATGAAGTCAGTGCCCATGGTTCGTTCTGTCTGTGGTCTCGCTGCCCTCTTGGGAGTGGCATGCTCTAGGTGGATGCTGAGCCAGCACTGCACTCGGGAGGGAGCTGGGCTGCCCACATCCACACACATGCAGACCACAAACAAGCTGGACATGCTACACACATCACACATGTGCTGGACATGCTACACACATACCGCACGTACACGGACCATGCACACGGAGCACACACATGAACCACACGCACACGGACCACGCACACGGACCACACACACAGACCACACACACGGACCACACACATGGATCACACACACACGGACCACACGCACACGGACCACAAGCAGTGCCCGAGGCACTTGGACCACACACGTGCTGGACATGCTACATACATCCATGCGTGCCACGCAGCCCCAACACAGCACAGCAGTGGCCATGGCGTGTTCTGAATCCCAGGAGCACAGCCAGGAAGGTGAGATGTCCTCAGAATTCAGATCTGTGTGCCTGGTCTCAAAGGTCCGTGTCCTGTGGGTCCACAGAGCCAGCTCAACCCCTGTCCTGATGGGTTTGCTGGCCCACGTGTATGGCTGCGGACGCCTTTGGAGCAGCACCGAAGCCTTGGGGGCCAAGGCAGACACATCCTCGTGTCTCGAAAGAGCCACAAAGCTGGGCTGACCCTCCACCCTGGAGACCCCTGTGGCAGGGGTCCGGAACAGGATCCAGGCAACCCCCAGGAAGCACCGTGGCTCTCGGGAGCTCGTGACCTTCAGCAGAGGCTACCCGGGCAGTGACGAGGCCCTGTGTGGGGCTGACCCCTTCCTACCAGAAGCCAGCACCCCCAGGGCCACAGAGGAAGGAGGGCTGCCGGACCAGAGGGGTCTCAGAGGAACTGGCTTCACCAAGAGGCCAGCCGAGCAGCCCCTGGGGCCATGGCCTCCTGCATCCTGGGAGTGACCTCAGGCCCCAAAACAGGGTGGAGTGGCCCTCCCCCTTCTGAAGGTGTGGGACCAGAACCTGTGGATGGGTGGCCCAAGCTGGCCCAGTGAGCACAGAGCCAGGTGAGGACGCCGCTGCCCCGGCCTCTGCCAGCTGTGCACCTCATGGGCTGTGCCACTCCCTGGGGCACCGACCATGTGACTCGTTGTTCTTGTTCCCCTATGCCTCCACGTGCAGGCTGGCCTGGCCATCCACAGAGGCTGTGCTGGTGTCCGGGGCCAAGCTTCCTGCCTCCCTGACACTGGGTGCTGAGGGAACCCCAGGTGTGCACTCTGCAAGTCCCAGGAGCCCGAGGGTGACGCCACAGAGGGAACGATGGAGAAGCCTTGGTCTGGCGTGAGGCAGGGTGCAAGGTGGCAGGATTTGCAGGGAGTCGGGCACCTGGAAGGTCTGCAGCCTGTGGTCAGTGCACACTGCCCACGCAGACCCCTCGTGCCTGTGCTGGCTTCCCTCACCTCGCTGGGCCATGCTGGCCTCGGGCACAGGGGAGCTGTGGGGCCAAAGGCAGGTGGGAGGCCAGGGTGAGGTGAGCTTGGGACAAGAGGGGCAGTGGGCCTGGGCCGAGCCAGCCTGGGACCCACGTGCCAGCCCCAGGCTGGCTGCCCCACAGAAGTGGAGCTTCTTTCTGCGGGCTGCAGCCAGGGGCAGCACAGCCTGGCTGGGGGCACCTTTCTCCTCTGACCGCCCAGGGTCCATTGCCAGCTGACACAGCAGCCACACTGCACATCCAGGCAGCACGACCCTCCTGCTGTCCCCTCCTGTGTGGCCAGGGAGGAAGGTCCCTGCACTCGGACCCCAGCCAGCACCCCTGCCCGGTGCTCCCTGGCCTCGGCTCCAGCATCTTGGATTGTCAGGAAGCGAGCAGCCCCAGTGACCCCCTGCCTCTGCCAGGTCCCCCTATTGCTCAGCGAAGGGTGTGCTCTGTGGACACAAGCCGCGGGTCCACTGTAGTTGCAGCTGCAGTAGCGTCACAGTGAGGCCTCAGGAAGCTTCTGTCGCCAGAAGAGTTATACCAGGACATCTCCGTCAGGGTCACCAGCAAGGCTGTGCTCTGGGGTTCCTTTGTGTGGGTTCCGGGAGCTGTCGGAGTCATCCTTTTTTTACAGGCGACTGCTGCTGGGGACACAGCCTTGGACCACACTTGTGGCCATACGCTTGTGGGGGTGGCAGGGGGTGGGGTGGAAAGTCAGCGAATCTGTCGATTGTGCCTAAGTTCTTTCGGCTCAACATGTCTGGTCTCAGACCTGGCTATTCTGCATAACCCAGTGTTGGTGAACTTTGGCTCCATAATGGAAAATTAGTACTTCCTGAAATAAAGGCAAATTTGTGAAAATCAAACGAAGAAATGCTGTCTGGTATGTGAGCCGCTGATCGAGGCAGGGAACGTGGTGCTCTCGTCTGGGCCACGAAGTGGACGTGGTGGTGGGTGAGGGGCTGGGTCCAGCGCCACCTGGCGTGTCCGGGCACAGAGCTGGGGGCGGCACTGCTGCACTGACCCTGGGCAGTGACCAGGGGTGTCTGCAGCAGTACCCGGGGAGCCGACTGCTCAGGGGGTTCACGCGTGTTTATTTGTATAGCAATCTCAGGTCATTTTTGGCTGAAGGCTGGACTGGGGGTTGGCCTGCCTGGGTGGGCCCGTGCAGCCATGCTTGTGTTTAGTTCACTCCTGGAGCTAAACACGGTGAGAGCTTGTTTAAACTGGAGCACAAACACGGGGTTCAGTGCACACCAGCCCCCATCGCCGTGTGCAGACGGCTCAACACAGACGCATGGGCGCACCAGGCTGGGATGCCTCCGTGCCCGTGACCGTGGGGCGGGGCTGCATGTGGCCGACGGCACAGAGGGAGACGATCTCATCCGTGTTTCACCAGCCAGAAAATGGACTTTCCCACGGCTGTGCAAACAGGAAGAGGACAGGATAAACATCTCCCTAGTCCTTAAGCCTCATCCCGGTCATTGAGCAGCACCCAGCCTCCCAGAGCTCCCACAGGAGCGGGGCTGGGGGGAGCCAACAAGGGGGTGTGCTAAGATGGGGGAGCCCGTGGGTGAACACATGGGACAGAGTCTACCTCTGCCAGCTACAGTGCCACGAGATGGGAAGGGGTGAGCTCCAGGCCAGCTCTGACCAGGACCCGGCCACCTGTCCCCTGCATGGTACCCGTGGCAGAACCTCAGGAGAGCGGGCAGCATTCCTGTCGGAGTCCAGTCCTGTTCCACTTCATTCGCACACCTTCGCTGCCACCTACTAGTGGATGCCCTGATTGCCAGCCGGGGCCCTTGACGCCAACAGCCTGTTCTCCCTTTGCCCGTGGAGCTGGCCCCGAGTCCCATGGCCTGCCACCCCGAGCCCCTCGGCCCACCAACGCCCCTGCAGGCTGATACCTCACCATCGCCTCCCAGCCTGCCTGCTGTTTTCCTTACAGTGTCTTCAGGACCCTGACCCAGCCATGGGTGACTTGGGCAGACATACATGCTCACTGGGCACCTGCAGGCCAGGGCAGGTCCACAGATGCCCTGCAGCTGGCAGTGCCACCAGGGCGAGGATGCCAGTGGGGACAGAAGCCCAGCCTTTCTCTCAGGGCCCCCCAGGAGGCGGGGCCCTGTCAGGATCTCACCGAATTAAATCCAGATTAATGAAAAAGTATCATATCATGTCGCACCCTTCAGATTTGACCTTTACTTCTTTATAGCTGGAAAACTACAGGAAAGAACTGTCCCCCGCCTGGGGGATGGCCCCCGGGGAGCCCAGCAGTCTGAGGAGGGCAGAAGGGCAGCCTGGTAGGAAGCCAGATAGCATGGGGCACACCACCCTGCCTGTCTCCACCCGAGACTTGAGGACGTGCCTGCCGGGGCCGAACGGCTGGGCCTTGACTCTGAGTCCGACCCCGTGGAAGGAAGGGGTGGACCGTGGGGAACCCTGGCAGGGACCCTGGGCTCGTCCCACGTGGACGGAGGTTGTATGCCAGCGTCAGACTCCACCTCCTTCCTTCAGTTTGGGGACTGACCCGTCCTGGTTTCACGTCTGTGGATGCCCCTGCCCCGGGCACTGCTCCCAGAAACCCTGGACATACCTGAGAAGGGCGATGCCTTCATGAAAACTCCCTGCTCGGGCCTTGGGAGCAGGCAGTGGGCGGCAGGAGGCAGTGGTATCCTCCCACCCTCTGCTGTTGTGCCCAGAGTCAGTGTCCTGTGGCCAGAGGCAGCGGAGCTGCACGAACCAGCAGACCACGGATGGCCAAGGAGGCCGTGTGAGCATACATCTGCTGGGCGGGGTCCTCCCCCTGCTGTGGGGAGCTACCGTGGGTCTGCGGCCCCTCACTGCTGCTCCAGGGCCTGGGTGTTGTAACAGCCGGGTGGCAGGGTGTCCCGCACGCTCTCCAGGTTCCTCACGTCGGCCAGCACGGATGCGATGTCGCTCTCCAGCAGACCCAGGTGGCCCCGCTGCCGCCGCACCCGCTCTTCCAGCTCTGCCATCAGGGGCCGCAGCTGGTTGCGAATCTGCGTCCTGGCTCGGGACAGCTCCTGCTCCAGCGAGGTCAGTCGTGCCTCGTCCACGCTGCCGGGCCGGTCTGTGGCAGCGGACAGCAGGGGAGTCAACATGGTTGACCTGGGCGTATCCCTTGTCCTCCCCGTGGGCAACTCACGCCCATGTCCACTGCTCAGCACACACACAGCTCGGGGCCCCCTGCAGGGGGCCAGTCGTGGGACCCTGTGCTCCACTCAGCTTGAGCCCACCCAGCATTCTGCTTCCGGAACATTCTAGAAATGAGACCCACACACACACTACTTTTGGTTTGCAGAGCTGGGAGCTGGAGGGTGGCCGGATGTCCAGAACCCCTGGCCATGCTCCATGAGGCTGGGATGAGGCCCAGCTGGCGGTTGTCCCCGGGATCTCCCGCTGGTCCCCAGCAGCAGGGCCCTGGCCTGGCTCCAGCTCATGGCCGCCAGGACACTCAGTCAGAGAGCCCGCTGGGGTCAGTCAGGACCAGGGACCTTGGGTCATGCCGTTCGGGCAGCTGCTGGGCAGCCCCATATGGATGACAATCCTAGGTCCACATCCCAGGAGCTGGGACAGGCTGGAAACCACAGCCCTGCACCCGGGCAAAGAACTGGCCTGGCTGGACCAAGATGGGGCCGGGTTCCTGTCTTCATCCACCCCTTCCTCCTTCCCTCCTTTACCTCCTTCCTCCCTGCTTGCACCTCTTCCTCTGGCCACCCCAGACATCCTTCGGCACGCCATGGTAGAGATGCAGGCCCGGTGCCTGGGGGCAGGGCCGGAGCCCTCCATAGAGCTCTGTCTGGTCCCCGGCCAGCAGCCCCCACCTACACACAGCCACCTCAGACACAGCAGAAGGGAGCCCAGACTGGCCCCTGGCCAGCCTCATGACACCCTCAGGGTGAGTCTCCCACCCAGCACCCATGGGGCGCACCCTGGGGCAGGGGCAGCAGGCGTGGAACCCCCACACACCTAGAAGCTTCAGGACACTGTCCAGCACGCTCAGCGTGCCCTGCACTGCGGCGCCCGCACTCTCTGCTCTAGCTCCGACTTGCTGGGCCTCTACAGCCACCTAAGGGAGACACAGGCAGACCAGTCCTGGAGGGAGCTGCCAGCCCCGGGCTAGGGGACAGCAGGACCACAGCCCCACCCTGGCCAGCCCCGGGCTAGGGGACAGCAGACTCACAGCCTGCACAGTGTCCATGTCCGAGTCCAGCTCCAGCCCTTTGCTGGCCAGCTCTCCTTCCAGCTCCCGCAGGTCACTCTTAAGTGTTGCCAGTCCCTTTTCCAGGGCCAAGGCCCCATCTGCTGTCCCGTTGGCTTCCAAGTTCAGATTCCCGATGTCCTGAGGAAGGGGAGGGCGTGAGGCTGAGGCTCAGAAACATGGCAGGAACAAGTCCAGAGGGAACACAGCTGCCCACGATGAGCGGACGCGGTAACTGGGGGACAGACAGCTCCCCCTAACTGATGCAACAGGCCAGCTTATCAGGATCCAACTTCTAACTCAGCTCAGCGCTCCCCAGGCAGGGGCAGGGAAGGGGAGCCCCTAGGGAGCTCCAGGTGCCTTGCCCCATCGCTCGAGGGACGGTCAGTACAGCAGGCGTGGAGGGAGCCTGCAGGGTGACATGTGGCCTCTGTCCTCCCACGGCTTAACGTCAGAAGCAGTCCCTGCAGGTCACCAAGCTGCCCTGGGCAGCCACACGGCCCTCTGGTGGGTCTGAGTGTGGCTGGCCCAGCTGCTCGCACTCCCAGTACCCCTGGAAGATCTTGCCAAGCACAGGGTGGGTGGGGAGGGGACAGGAAGTGTCCCTGGAGGACTTGGGCCCAGGACTCCCGCCACCATGGGTGGAGCTGGGTGTGCATACAGATGTGCTGCCATGTGAACCCCAGCTCCTCCTGTGTGACCTCGCTCTCTCAGCTGTGTCCGTTGTGAGGTCATTGTGGAGCGCTCGAGCCATGTCCAGCACACTGAGTCCTTGGCAGGAGCAGGACAGAGTGTGGAGGTGGGATGGGGCAGCTGGAGGAGGCAGGACCCTGGGTTGGGGCGTCCCCTCCACAGATACAGAGAACAGACCGTGGCTGCTTGAAGCCCCTGGCAGGTGCTCCTGTTGGGGTGGCCACAGGCAGGCAGTGAGCCTGTCTCCGAGCTGCCCTGGGGCCCGCAGCTGCTGCAGCTGGTGAGGCCACCACTACTGAGCCAGGAGACACTGGACAGCGGCCTGAGTGTGTGGGCTCTTCCCCCATCCCCCCCAGGTGAGAGCCCCAGAGGGCGCTCCTGGCCACTGCACGTGTTTGGCGAGTGAATCAGAGGATGGAGGAGCTCGCTGTCAGTGGCTGAACCCCTGCCTCTCATATAGACTTCTCTTCCCAGAACTCCCTGGATGCTTTGCTGAGTGCTCATGGTGGGTGGGCAGCAGCCAGGTGGACCGCACGCTCACGGTGAGTGGGCAGCAGCCAGGTGGACCGCACGCTCACGGTGAGTGGGCAGCAGCCAGATGGACCGCACGCTCACATGGGTGGGCAGCAGCCAGGTGGACCCCATGGCGCGCCTCTCCTCCCATGCCACACCACCTGCAGTGCCCACCTGCTCGATCCCACGGGCGATTTGCTGCCCCTCTGCAGCTGCGCTCCTGGCCCGCTGGGCGTCAGCCGCAGCACTCCCCACGGCTGCCTCGGCCTGCCTGGTCCTGGCACTGCTTGCCGTGACCTTCTGGCTGATGGAGGACAGTCTCTTCATAGCCTCCTCAGCCTCTGCTCTTCTGTCTCCAACCTGCAGGTCAAACTCTGAAGTGGAGGAGAAAACACCCGTGAGGCCTGGCCGAACATCGCCACGCGGTGACAGGGCCCTTTGGAGCGGGGGCTCCCAGTCCCCGAGGGGGTGGTGCTGCCCTGCCTCTCACTCCACAGGAGCGAGGCAGCAGCTCAGGGCACGGAGCTCTGCCTGGACCGGGGGCTGCAGGAGTGCCAGCACCCAGCCGCCAAGCTGGGAGCCGAGCTCGAGGGTGGGCCGAGAGGGTGAGGGCTCCTTCTCTTCACAGGGCCTGACCCCTGGCCTGTGATCCAGGGCTGGGGAGAGTGGCTGTGCCCAGTTCCATGCAGGGACCAGGCTGCCTGCAAGGGACATGGCCAGTCTTCCCCCACTGAGGCTCACAAAGGCCCAGCACGCCTAGCACGCCCGGCACGCCCAGCACACCACCCTCCCCACCTGTGCAGGATTGAAGAAAACACTTCTCCCACCAACACGCCTGCTGGACGCCTTCCACCACCCGTCCACCTGCTCGGAGAGCAGAGCAGCAGGAGGATGGTCAGCTCCCACAGGCCTCTGCTCACCCCGGAGGCTTTGCAGGCTGCTGTCCACTTCATAGAAGGTGGCATTGCCCATGCTGAACGCATCCTGGGCGCGGCTCCTAGCCAGGCTGGCGCGGGAAAGCAGCTGCTCTGACATCTGCCAGAGGGGGTTCAAGGTCACTCAGGCCCCAGGGTGCTCCCCACACACCCCACCTCCCAGCCCGGCCCCCAGGATGCAACCCACACACCCCACCTCCCAGCTGGGCCCCCAGGATGCTCGGCCCCCACACCCCACCTCCCAGCTGGGCCCATGGGGTGCTCCCCACACACCTCGCCTCCCAGACGGGCCCCCGGGGTGCTCCCTACACACCCCACCTCCCAGCCCAGCCCCCAGGATGCAACCCACACATCCCACCTCCCAGCTGGGCCCCCGGGGTGCTCAGCCCCCACACCCCACCTCCCAGCTGGGCCCCCGGGGTGCTCGGCCCACACACCCCACCTCCCAGCTGGGCCCCCGGGGTGCTCGGCCCACACACCCCACCTCCCAGCTGGGCCCCCGGGGTGCTCGGCCCACACACCCCACCTCCCAGCTGGGCCCCTGGGCGGTGTCTCACAATCCTTCCCACAGCAGGGCAGGCAGACACACAGCAAAGTCAGAGCCACCACCGGGGACATCAGCATCCTATGTGGGCACCAGTTCCCATTCTAGCTGCCCCACCCTCCTCAGCTCCCTGCCAACGTGCCTGGTAGGCAGCACAGACAACCCCTGGCGCTTGGGCCCCTGACCCCATGGGAGACCCGGAAGACGAGTGATTTCTTTTTTGTCACTCTTTCAGATAAATGAATGAATGAATGAAAAGGTGTATTTATCTTTTGGAAAGGGAGAGTGGCAGAGAGCTCTTTCACCCACTGTTTCACTGCCCCAAACGGCTGCCGGAGCCAGGGCTGGGCCAGGCTGCAGCCAGTCTCCCACGGTGCAGGGCCAAGCACTTGGGCCCCCCTGTTGCCTTCCCGGGTGCATTAGCAGGGAGCCGGGTGGGAAGCGGAGCAGCCGGGACTTGAACTAGCGTCCATGAAAGATGCGAGCACTACAGGCAGTGGCTTGCCTTTTGTGCCACAGTGCCAACCCCTGAAATTAACAAATCTTGGGCCCGGCACCGTGGCCTAGTGGCTAAAGTCCTCGCCTTGAATGCGTCAGGATCCCATATGGGCGCCAGTTCTAATCCCAGCTGCTCCACTTTCCATCCAGCTCCCTGTTGTGGCTTGGGAAAGCAGTGGAGGACAGTCCAAAGCCTTGGGACCCTGCACCCTCATGGGAGACCCGGAAGAGGTTCCTGGTTCCCGGCTTCGGATTGGCATAGCACCGGCCGTTGCGCTCACTTGGGGAGTGAATCATCGGATGGAAGATCTTCCTCTCTGTCTCTCCTCCTCTCTGTATATTTGATTTTGTAATAAAAATAAATAAATCTTTAAAAAATTAATAAATCTTAAAATACAAAATCTAGACCCAGCACCTACGGTGCCAGCCATGCTAACCAGCTGGCTCACCAGCGTGTCTGGGAGGGGAGCCGAGTGGTGACAGTCTCAAGGCCCGGTACCTCTGCCCACCCAGCAGCCCCAGGACTCTCAGGTGCCCAGTAAGCGTTGCACGGCAGGCAGCACCCTGCCCATCCACGCCGCAGTACCTGTCTTGCATCCTGTCCAGTCTGCAGGAGTTGCCGGGCCTCCTCCTCCCAGCTTGCCAGACGACTGTGCGCATGCGTGAGGGCGTCCAGGCGCTGTGTCACCCGGCTGGAAAGCGTCTCAGCCGCCGCCCTGGCCCTTTTGGCCTCTGCCTGAGACCCGGGAAATGGACACAGCTGAGCCGTGAGTGGCAGCAGCTGCGTCGGGAGCCCAGGCCTGGGGCGTGCAGAGCCCAGCAGGGCCCGGGACGCACGGGCACGAGGCTTCAGGAGCAGTTCTCCCAGGGTCAGGGGACATGGAGCTGAGCCTCTGAGGAGGACATGCTCATGGGAACACGGGTTCCTGGGGACACGCAGTGCTCTCTGCCATGGCCGCAGCTGGGACCTTGCTCATCTAGCACCTTGGGAGTCCTGTGGGGAGCTCATAGCAGGGGCACAAGTACACCTCCTGTTGGTGGCAGCCCCCAGAACTAGGGAACGGGCAGAGACAAGGGGGAGCCAGGGAGCAGAGTTCCTACCCGCCTCCAAAGCCAAGGGCAGGCGGAGCAGCCACGGTCTCTCACAGCTTGGCCGAAGTCTTACCTCCAAGACCTGGACGTCAGCCCGCTGCAGCTGGAGCTGGGCCATGGAGTCCTGCAGGTGCAAGCCATGCTGCAGAGCGGAATTGGCTGCTCTGTCCGCCTGTGCGGCCTCCCCCGACAGCTGCCGGGCCAGGGACCTGGTGTGCTCCAGCCTGGGGGTGGTGAGAAGAGAGAACCCCAAGAATTCTCCCTTCTAGAAGAGAAAATATGTAGCTTGGACAAGCAGGAAATCCAGTAGGCGTCCTCCCACCTACGCATGAGCCCAACACACCCGTGCCTAACATGCACACTTGTACACACACATAAACACACATGTATGCGTACATGCATGGAGACACACACACATGCACACGTGTGGGCCTACACCCTGGGTCCTGAAAGCTCAGGCCAGGCTTCTGACCTGGGAATGCAAACACATCCTTCCTACACCCTGGCACCAGTCACACGCGCTCGGTCAACTGCAGCAAGGACAGGCACGCACAGGCCCTTCGCCCTACACCAGGGGGGAGCTCAGAGACCCCTCCCCACGTCCCCGACCACCCCATACAAAGTGCCTCTGGGGTCCACACTGGGGTCCAGCACTCACTTGCCCACCAGGCCTGGAACCAGAGAGCCGTCCGGGCCACCATCTCCGCCACCTCTGCCTGGAGTCCTGCGTGTCAGGGACAGCACCTGCTTGGTCAGGTCCTCGGTCTCCCTGGCAAGCTGTTCCATGTTGCTGGCCGACTCGACGTGGCTGAAAAGGCAGAAGCAGCGAGTGAGGGCAGCTTCGGGAGAGACAGGTGCAGCCCACGCTGAAGATGCCACCAGGACCCCACCAGCTCCCTGCCAATGCAGCGCGGGAGGCAGCAGGCAGAGGCCCAGGTGCTGAGCCCTGCACCCAGGCAGCAGATATGCGTGGGGACTGCAGGCTGCAGGCACGGGCTGCTGGGGGCATTTGGGCAATGGGGAGTCACCCAGGTCACAGTTACTCTCTCCACTCTCTGTGTCTCAATAAAATGAAAAGAAAACCAACTGCCCAACAGAATCGACTCAGAAGCAGAGGTGCTCCGAGTGTGGCAGGTCACACAGCTCATCCTGCCCAATGGGTGGGAGCGTGTGTTCACAGGTGCCATGTGTGGTGTGCAGTGTGCGTGTGTGGTGTGCAGTGTGCGTGCGTGTGGTGTGCAGTGTGCCTGTGTGTGGTGTGCAGTGTGCGTGTGTGTGGTGTGCAGTGTGCCTGTGTGTGGTGTGCAGTGCGTGTGTGTGGTGTGCAGTGTGCGTGTGTGTTGTGCAGTGTGCGTGTGTGTGGTGTGCACAGGTGTGTGGTGTGCAGTGTGTGTGTGTGTGGTGTGCAGTGTGCGTGTGTGTGGTGGGCAGTGTGCCTGTGTGTGGTGTGCAGTGTGCCTGTGTGTGGTGTGCACAGGTGTGTGGTGTGCAGTGTGTGTGTGTGTGGTGTGCAGTGTGTGTATGGTGTGCAGTGTGTGTGTGTGGTGTGCAGTGTGCGTGTGTGGTGTGCAGTGTGCGTGTGTGTGGTGTGCAGTGTGCCTGTGTGTGGTGTGCAGTGCGTGTGTGTGGTGTGCAGTGTGCGTGTGTGTTGTGCAGTGTGCCTGTGTGTGGTGTGCACAGGTGTGTGGTGTGCAGTGTGCGTGTGTGTGGTGTGCAGTGTGCGTGTGTGTGGTGGGCAGTGTGCCTGTGTGTGGTGTGCAGTGTGCCTGTGTGTGGTGTGCACAGGTGTGTGGTGTGCAGTGTGCGTGTGTGTGGTGTGCAGTGTGTGTATGGTGTGCAGTGTGTGTGTGTGGTGTGCAGTGTGCCTGTGTGTGGTGTGCAGTGTGCGTGTGTGTGGTGTGCAGTGTGCCTGTGTGTGGTGTGCAGTGCGTGTGTGTGGTGTGCAGTGTGCGTGTGTGTTGTGCAGTGTGCCTGTGTGTGGTGTGCACAGGTGTGTGGTGTGCAGTGTGCGTGTGTGTGGTGTGCAGTGTGCGTGTGTGTGGTGGGCAGTGTGCCTGTGTGTGGTGTGCAGTGTGCCTGTGTGTGGTGTGCACAGGTGTGTGGTGTGCAGTGTGCGTGTGTGTGGTGTGCAGTGTGTGTATGGTGTGCAGTGTGTGTGTGTGGTGTGCAGTGTGCGTGTGTGTGGTGTGCAGTGTGCGTGCGTGTGGTGTGCAGTGTGCCTGTGTGTGGTGTGCAGTGTGCGTGTGTGTGGTGTGCAGTGTGCCTGTGTGTGGTGTGCAGTGCGTGTGTGTGGTGTGCAGTGTGCGTGTGTGTTGTGCAGTGTGCCTGTGTGTGGTGTGCACAGGTGTGTGGTGTGCAGTGTGCGTGCGTGTGGTGTGCAGTGTGCCTGTGTGTGGTGGGCAGTGTGCATGTGTGGTGGGCAGTGTGCGTCTGTGTGGTGGGCAGTGTGTGTGGTGTGCAGTGTGCCTGTGTGTGGTGTGCACAGGTGTGTGGTGTGCAGTGTGCGTGTGTGTGGTATGCAGTGTGCGTGTGTGTGGTGTGCAGTGTGCATGTGTGTGGTGTGCAGTGTGTGTGTGTGTGGTGTGCAGTGTGCGTGTGTGTGGTGTGCAGTGTGCGTGTGTGTGGTGTGCAGTGTGCGTGTGTGTGGTGGGCAGTGTGTGTTTGGTGGGCAGTGTGCATGTGTGTGGTGTGCACAGGTGTGTGTGGTGTGCAGTGTGCCTGTGTGTGGTGTGCAGTGTGTGTGTGGTGTGCAGTGTGCGTGTGTGTGGTGTGCAGTGTGCGTGTGTGTGGTGGGCAGTGTGCCTGTGTGTGGTGTGCAGTGTGCCTGTGTGTGGTGTGCACAGGTGTGTGGTGTGCAGTGTGCGTGTGTGTGGTGTGCAGTGTGCGTGTGTGTGGTGGGCAGTGTGCCTGTGTGTGGTGTGCAGTGTGTCTGTGGTGTGCAATATGCCTCTATGTGGTGTGCACAGGTGTGTGGTGTGCAGTGTGCCTGTGTGTTGTGCACAGGTGTGTGGTGTGCCTGTAAGCTGTTTACTGCTCAGACACTCCTCACCTTCCTGTGCCCTGGGTCTGCTCCCTGCTCATCCCCACTGTCACACTCAACAGGGCCTCCCTGGGGGACAGCTGTGCAGGAGAGCCCCCAGACTCTGCTCTGGCTCTAGAAAGGGCTTTTTAAAAAGGGACTATGGGGCCACCAAGGGCAGGCAATCTTCTGTATGCTGCACTGGCACCCCGTACGTGTGAAAGCTGTAGGTCAGACCGCTTCACTTTCCAGCCAGCTCCCTGCTGATGCGCCTGGGGGAGCAGCGGGGGAGACCCGGTGCTTGGCCCCTGCAGCCACGTGAAGACCCGGGAGCGGCTCCTGGCTCTGGACTGACTCAGCTGTGGTGGATGCGGTCATCTGCGGACTACACTGGAAAGTGGCAGCTCTCTCTGTCTCTCACGTAAAATCAATCTTTGTAAAGGGCTGGCAGCAGCTCATGCTACAGAACCACAGCCAGCTCCCACCTTCCACTGAATGCCCCTCGGGGTTCACAGAATCGCCCGTGGCACAGGGCCGAGGGGCGAGGGCACCGCATGGCTGGGAGGAGACCTCGGCCGGACTTGGCCCCTCAGCCGCTGTGTTCCATTCCCAGATACGGGGTGAGCGCCTGCGACTCCCGCAAACTGTGGGGTGCTCCTCTCCGAATGCTGACTCCCCGCTCATGGTAGACACCCTGCCACTGACACTCAGCAGGGGTCCCCGAGGGCTGTGGGAGAGGACCACCCACCCCCATGGCCACCTGCACAGACACACATCCAAAGGCCATGCTGGCTCACCTGTCTGCCAGCCTCATGGCCTCCTGGGCCAGACTTGTAAAGCTGCCGGGGCCCGCTCCGTGCTCCGAGGACGAGGGGACTTGCTGTGGGGAAGCAGAGCCAGGTGACCTGCGGGTCCACGGGAGCCATGCCCAACACACACCTCAACACTCCTTTACCCTGCCTGCCTTGGCAAAGCAGACACACTGTGGGTCACAGAGTGGCCTCGGGCAAGGCTCGGCCACATGTCCCCAGCCCCACCAAGGCCACTGCTGCAAAGCCTGGACCTCTGGCTGAGGCCTTGGCAAGCTCCTCCCCTGCGCGATCTCTGCTCCCTCCCTCTTGCCCTCTCTCTGCCCTCCATCCACTCCTGCAGCCGACACTAGCATGATGGAGGCAGGGAGTACACACGGGACACAGCTGAGGCCCCAGGAGAGGCCCGGCCAGTGTGGGGACATGGGTAGCCATGAGCAACGAGGAAGAAGAGGTGGTGCAGAAAACGGAGCCTGCAAGGCACCAGCATGAAGAGCAGGTGTGACAGAGGCGGGGAGAGGCCCAGGCGCCACAGGCAGAAGGGACTGTGGGGACAGGGGAAGCAGCCACCCCACGCGAGGCAGGACAAACCCACAGTGTTCTGCAGTGACGCGTCGCTCTCCTCCAGGTGCAGGCGCATCTGAGTGAGCAGTCGGCGGTTGTCCTGCGCCTGGCGCAGGTGTGGCCCACCCAGGGCCTGCAGGCTCTCGGCCGTGCGCCTGAGCTCAGCCAGCCGCGCCTGGAAGCTACTCTCTTGGCTCCTTGCCTTGGCCAACCGGAACCCGAGGGCTCTGCCAGCGTCTGCACACAGAGGAGACAAGAGGGGAGCATGCTCCACATGCCAGGGCAGAGGGCAACATGGCAGCACCGGGACTCTGACCTCCACCCTGAGGTTACAAGGGGGCGTGCAGGGGCCAAGCGCCGGCCCAGAGCGGCAGCTCCTCCCAGCCCCACTTGGTCACCTTGGGAGAGCTGGGCCTCTCGTAGGATGTCCCGCAGGGCACGCTCGGCCTGCTGCAGCCGGCCCTCTAGCTCCGAGTCAGGCACCGCGCCGCCCTGGGCCTTGGAAACCAGGGCCTCCAGGTTCCGGAGCTGCTCTGTGAGCAGGTCCAGCTGCAGGGGACAGAAGGAAGCAGAGAGAGTGGGACTGTGACCGGGACCCCGACAGGCAGAGTGACCTCAGTTCCCCATGTGGACACAGCAGCCTGACTGCCCAGCCTGCCCACGTCGCAGGAGGCCCAGCCTCCAGGCCCAGGCT
Organism: Ochotona curzoniae; assembly: GCF_017591425.1. Classification (NCBI taxonomy): domain Eukaryota; kingdom Metazoa; phylum Chordata; class Mammalia; order Lagomorpha; family Ochotonidae; genus Ochotona; species Ochotona curzoniae. The sequence continues at coordinate 715,851 of NW_024466219.1, read as the reverse complement.
TGGGTGACTGCAGCCCTGCAACTCCCTGGCTGTGGGATGCTGGCCAAGTCAGCAGGCAGGACTCACTCAGATATGGGACCTACTGGGCCACAGTCCAGCTCCCCTCAAGTCACTTTAAGAAGTGGCACCCTCCCCTTTATCCTAGGCAACGAGGCCCAGGCAAACCCCAGGACCCGTGAGAGGCTGCGGACTGCTTACCTGAGAGTGCACCTGCTGGTAGCAGGCCGGGCAGCCAGCGGGCACCGTGGCCTGGGCTTCACGCTCACAGCTGGGGCCGCTGAACCCTGGCTTGCAGACACAGCTGCCATCCTGACGACACTGCCTGTGCTCTGAGCCCACAGGGTTGCAGTTGCAAGCTGCAGACAGACAGTACAGCCTGTTCACCAACTTGCCCAGGAATGGGTGGGCAACGCAGGCGGCAGAGCCCAGGGGGCTGGCCAAGCTGCTTCCCCAGCACCAGCCAGGCCTCCATATGCTTTGCGCAGGCATCTGCCCAGTTCACAAATGAGGAGTGTCCACTCAGTGGGGTAGGGTGACCTAAGTGGGAAGGTGGTCCTTTTAACTCCTCACTCGGCCCTCCTGGGTGACTGTCTGCCAGTGCCTTGGGATGGGGCAGCTGGGCCGTGGGCACAGCCAGGCCCATACAGGCTGTGAGCTGCCAGTGCAGTCAGAGGAACAGGGAGGCATTATGCATCACTCCCACCCCCAGCCTTCTGTCCCTCAGGCACACTGGCAAGCTGGCTGGCATGCCCCCTACCTCGACACTTGTCCTCTGCATGTGGAGCCAGTGGGTTCCCGAAGTAACCCGCTGGGCACTGGTCGCAGTGGGCACCAGCTGTGTTGTAGATGCACTTCAGACACCTGCCCGTCACGTGATCACAGTTCCCAGAGGCCCTGGGGTCTATGTTGTTGTTGCACTGGCATGGCTGGCAAGGCCTCACGGGACCATGTTCCCCCAAGGGGTCCCCAAAATAGCCATCGGCACAGGACTCACAGCGGGCTCCTGATGGGGACAGCACTCATGAGGGGGAGGTGCAGCCAGCTCCAAGGCCTGGAGCTGGGGCTGACCTCTGGCCCCTGGGCTCAGCTGCCACCGCACTGCAGGAGGCAGAGTGCCCCACCCCTAGCCCCACTAACCAGGGACAGGAGCGCCTGGCACTGCGGGGGCAGAGAGCTTGGGGCTGCCCAGGCTCACCCATGGCCCCCAGAGGGCAGCTGCTGCACACCACTTCCTCTGTCTCGGGCACCACCGAGCAGCCCAGCCCCTCGCCGCACGGGCATGGTTTACAGCTACGAGGGTCCTGGGGGTCATTGTAGAAGCCTGCAGGGCAGTCGGCGCACTCGATGCCAGCGTTCTCGTCCCCTGCGTAGCAGTCTCCTGGGGGTGGAGGGGCGAGCAGGGTTAGGCGAGCCCTCCCTTCCATGTGGACAATGCATGGGGCCAGAAGGGAAACGGAAACCTTCATTTCTAGAACATTCCCCAGAACATCCCAGCACTGGCATTCACCCCTCCCAGCACCAAATCCAATGAGGATTCAGGGTTTTGGCTGCAGCCCCAGGTCTCGTCCTTGCTCCCCACCTCGCCACAGGCTCAGCAGGACCCCTGCCCATCGAGGCCCTGGCTTGTCTGCGATCTGCTCACACAACCCTCACAGCTCCTCTATGGTGGGTCGCCCGGCCCCTTGCTCACACCATCACACAGTGCTGGCCACTCAGCCGGCCAGCTGCCTGGCCAGGTGCCACTCACCCGTGTCAGGATCGCAGGCCCCGCCGCCTTGGCAGTTGCAAGGCACACAGGTGCCGAAGGGCCCTAGCCCTGCAGCGTCTCTCTTGTAGCCGGAGGCACAGTCCTGACAGAACTGGCCACGGTACCCAGCTGGGCACACACACTGTTCCACCCAGGGCGCAGGGGTCCCAGGCACGGGGCGGGCCGAGATCAGGGTCACGTTGTCCAGGTACCCAGTGCCTGCAGCAGAGAGGATGGCCGTGAGCAGGGACAGACTGGGGAGCACTCCTCACTGGCCCACGCCAGCCCCTGCCCTTAGCCCACTCCTGCCAGCCCCCTGGGCCACCCACGTGCGTCTGAACCAGGAGACCGTCACGAGGCAGGCCTTGCGTTCTTCCCTGCGCTGACCACCTAGAGACCATCTGCAAGGTCGCCAAAGTGCGGACTTGGCCTGACCCTCCCAGAGAGCCGACCTGTGCGGCCGAGGGTGGGCAGGCTGGGGCCACTCACTGTATTCTCCATACGTGGCTCGGATCCGGAGTGCCGTGAGGTTCCGCAGCAGCCGCCTGTACTCCAAGAAGCTCAGCTGGGGGCTCCAGTGACTGCTTGGGTGCTCGCTCAACCTGCACAGTCAGAAAGCAAGATGACAAACCACCCAGGCCTCCTCCCCATGACAGCATGGCGCCCAGGCGGTCCTGCCCCGCAAGGCACGGGCTATGCAACCCAGGCCAGGACCCCAGGCCTCCGGCCACCCGGCCCCTCTTCTCACCTAAATGTGTAAGTCTTGGAGACCCCACAAGGCAGCGTCTTGCCGCGCGGTGCCAGCGGGGCCGAGACCCGTAGGCCAGCACCTTCCAGGACCACGTCGTGAGCAGATGGCTGCCGGCCTCCCCGGTCCACACGGTAGTCGAAGGACAGCCTCTGACCATAGCTCAGCTGCTGGTTCCCAAGAAACTTGGCTGCAGGGAGAATTTAGAGGAGCAGGGCCAGTGGTGACCAGGGAGATGGATGTGCCATCTGCTGGAACTTGTGACACAGGCCAGTTTGGGACATGGACAAGGCCACTCCACCTTGTCTATAGGGCTCACAGTGTGGCCAGGGATGGGAGACCCATGGGACCCTGGCTATGTGGGACACAGCATGACCAGCCCAGGGGCACCGTGGTACCCATAGAACCCTGGCTACAGCAGCAGTGTCCCTAGCAGATAAAGCCCCAAATTGCACAGGTGTTTTCGACAAGGCCTGTGAGGCGAACACTCCCGGATGCTGGCATGCTGTTCCCACAGATTGCCGGCACAGGCTACCAGGGACACACCGGTCACTGAGGCCTGGGGCAAGGTCCCTTCTCGGAGGACTCTCCTACCACAGCACGCAACACCGATGTTTCTGTTAACTCACACAGGGAGCTCTGTCCTCCCACCTGCTTCCACCAGACCCACCAGAAGCAGCTCTGCCCCGGGTCTCCCACTTCCCTTGGAAATCTAGAACCTTCTATTTGACCCGGTAGGTCCCCCTGCGGGTATGGCTCCCCCACATCTCCAACGGCTTGGTGGCCTCCCCTCTCTCTGAGAGACATCATCGCCTCCAGACTCCAGGGGTCATGGACACAGTTCTTCCACACTCAACCCACATCCCAGCCTTCTGACCCCGCGTGGCCCACACATACCAGGGGCCACGAAGTACACAGGCTCGGCCCGCCGGGCGGAACTGAACACGTCGTGGTGGTGCGGCGACCACTGGAGCCTCGCTGGGGCCCCGTTCCGCTGCACGGCCCTCCAGCCATCCACATCTGTGACATAGGAAAGTGGGGGGCTTGCTCCAGACCCAGGGTGTCTGCCCAGGGCCTCCCTTGGGGTGCCCGGCTCGGTGCTGTCTCCCTCACCTCGGGGGAAGGCGGAGGCGATGCGGTGCACGCTGTACTGGGTGGCGCTGTGGCAGCTGTCCGAGTGCCCATAGCAGAAGCACGGGGTGCAGCCCTCGGGGTTGTTCTGCTCCAGGTAGTAGTGACCGGGCCGGCACCTGCCACAGCGCAGGGTGGGAAATGAGGCCGCCTCACCTCTGCTCTCCCTCCTGCCCTCCCTGTGGGCTGCAGGCACAAGGGAAACACCCAGTCCCACCGACCCCAGACATGGAGATGGCTCTGCCCTCTGCCTGTGGGGAGGTTGGGGTCTGGAAGCCAAGCTGTGAACCCACCCTCGGTGGGGACCTGTGAGGGGCCGAAAAGGCAGATCCTGCCCCGTGGCGCTGCCCACCCCCCTAGGTACCCAGCTCCTCCCTCAGGACAAAGAAAAGTGTGGCAAGGGACACTGCCACAGCTGCCAGGCCCATGCCAGATGCTGGGAGAGAAGGGGCAGCTGGGAGGGCAATGTACTCGACAACGGGAGTGGCACGCCTCAGCGGTCATTTCTTGGGTGCTCCTTCATACACTCTCATCTCTTCCCCTACACCACAGCACACAGGCAGGGTTTCCTCAGGGCTGGGCAGTGCACAGTGGCCTGGGCTCAGCCGCTGGCCCAAACAGGGAAGGGCTATGCACCTGGAGTGCCCCAGAGAGCTGGTCAGCCAGCGCCGATGGCCCTGGAAGAGCTAAGGTTCAACAGAGGGACCCTGGAGGTGAAGAAACCAGCACACAAGAGAGGCTGTGGGGGGACCGTGGGAAACTGCAGGGGACTGTGTGGACGCAGGGGTCACACTGGCAGAGACCAAGAAGCCACACCCCAGCCAGGCAGAATGGCACCCACTGCCGGGGGACGAGGCCATGTCCTCTGGGCGGTGCTGGGAGAGGGGTTTGGGAATTACAGAGGCTCCAGCATGCAGCTAATCTTTGAGTCATTTCTCCCCCACAGCCAAGGGTACCCCAGGAATGGGGCTGGGCGGGTGTCTGGCACATTCCAGGCCCAGGTGGAAGGGCTGGCAGGGAACCAGGCAGCTGTATTCCTGTAGGGAATGGAGGACCCTTCTCCTGGGCCTCCATGCTCACAGGGGAGGGGAGGGTCTGAGGCCTGGGAGCAGGAGCAGCCGTGGCTCCCAGAGCCCCACCTGCCTGTAGGACTCAGGACAGCAGGGGCAGGCGCGTGGCCCCAGTCCTCCCTGGGCGGGCCCAGCCGTCCGTGGGCGGCCCCTCCACAAGCACCCTGGTTATATATGGCCATGTGCTGTAGCACTTGCAGGATTTTGCCCAGCACGCTTCATCAGGCCAAGCCCTTTGGAGCCCAGCCAGACCCACGTGAGCTGGTCCCTGCATTCCACCTGCAATCCCAAGCCAGCTGGCAGGGTGCCCCAGGGCCCTGGGCAGAGAACGGAATCTGGCAGGTTTCGGGGTGGGAGCGGCCAGTGGAGCCAGAGCTGGGAGGAGGCCTCCGCCTTTGTCAGAGTTCCCTGATCCACAACTGTGTGTGGAGACTCATGGTCACACAGCTGCCCAGGCCACCGTCCAGCTGCCTGCCTGCCCCCACCCGCCCAGCTGGCTCTCCCCCAACCTGCCCAGGGCCACTGCCCACACACCTGTCGCAGCGCTCGCCAGTGACAGCTGTCTTGCAGGCACAGCGGCCCGCCTCACAGGGCTTCACCACGCCTGCAGGGTCACAGTCACACTGTGGGCTCCTGGGAAAGAAGAGCAAGCAGCTTAGGGAGACTCTCCGGCCACACCCATATGGGAAGTGCTCCCCAGTAGGTGCACGGAACTGTAGGGTGTCCCCCACAGCAACACCCCCAAGTCCCATCCATGCCCTCGTCCCCTCTATGCCAGTATGCCTGGGGCTGGGCTGCCTCTATGGGCAACAAGAAGGCCCTGTGCAGCCTGGAAGCTGAGGTCCTGGCTCCCTGGTGGACTCCCACCCTGCAGAACCTCAGCATCGGCCTCCCCTGGGACTGGCAGCCCCACACACAGCCCACCTGCCCCACGGCTCGCACACACACGCAGAAGCCCCGCCCCCACCCCTACTCCAATCTGTGCAAACCACCCCATGAACAAGACCCACCCCTGCTGAGCCTGTATCAGGGCAGGCACACATCGGCCACCCAAATGGGACCCCACATGTCCCCACATATCCTACAGGGGGACCCCCACATGTCCCCACATTCCCTACAGGGGTAGACCCCACATGTCTCCACCATTCCTTACAGGGGGACCTCATATGTCCTCCGTTCACTGCAGGGGGACCCCACATGTCCCCCATTCACTGCAGGGGGACCTCACATGTCCTCCGTTCACTGCAGGGGGACCCCACATGTCCCCCATTCACTGCAGGAGGACCCCACATGTCCCCCATTCACTGCAGGGGTCCACTGCAGTGAGCCCAGAAATGGCTATTCTACTCTCTGGATGCTTGCTCCCTTGAGGGAAGAGGGGCAGCGAGGGCCAGGCCTGGTGGGAATGCAGGGAGCTGTGGGCCACTGGGGTGGGATGGGGTAACCCTGGGTGGAGTGTGTGAGCAGGGCTGTGCAGGGACTGGGCCTCTGAGCTCAGCCTAGGCCCAGGGAGGAGATGTGGGCTGTTGCAACATTGGCTGGGGACAGTGGCTTCCAGGCAGCAGCTGGGAGAAGGACGGCCAAGCTCCCACGAGAGGCCCCTAATCCCGAGCCCTGCGGAAGGTGGTGCCTTCTCCAACTTGTTTCAGCAATTGACTGGAGAGGCAGGCCCCCCAACTTCCAAGCTAACATGAGTGAGAGGCCGGCCCCTGGCTCTTGCGGTCAGTGTCAGGCTTGAGTGAGTGGGCCCATGATGGCCATGACAGGGCAGGACACACTCACCGTGGTCCCCGATCCTGGCTGCAGCCAGCACTGGTGAGCAAGTGGAAGCCAGGCTGGCAGCGGTCACACTTGTCGCCCGTCACCCCTGGCTTGCAGCTACAGTGGCCGGAGGTGTTGCACTGTGTGCTGAGAGAACCTGGCAGCCCAGGCGGACAAGAGGAGGGCAGGGAAGGAAATGGGGTAAGGTCATGGTCACAGGAAAACCCGGGTGCTCAATGACCACCCAGGGCCCACAGCCACCTCCTACCATGGTCCTGCCCGGCAGCGAGGGGCCCAACGTCCCCCTGGCACACGGGCAGCTCCCAGGTGACTGGGGCTGCCTTCTCCAGCTGCTCCCCACTCCCAGGAGCTGACATGGCCTAGGCGAAGCAGCCTTCTCCCTGCCCCGTGTCTGGTACCTGTGGGGCTGCAGCCACAGGGCAGGCAGCGATCCCTGTCTCGGGGCCGGTAGAAGCCCTCCTTGCACTTCTCACAGTGGGTGCCATCCGTGTTGTCCTCGCAACGGAGACAGCGGAAGCCACTCCCCGTCTGCTGGAAAAGCTCCTGGTCGAAGATGCACTGCTGGGATTTGCCATTGCAGTCACACACTGCGGGGTGAGAACAGAGTCAGGGGCAAAGGATGGGGAGCAGGGCTCATGGGGTCCTGCCCTGACTCAGAGCAAGGCAAGGGGTCACGCCAAGTGGGGGCGTAAGGTGGCCAGTTGGGCCACACCAGACCCAGGAGGGTCCTTGCTCCTGCTGGGGGACAGTGGGCATGGTGCTACCAAGCTATCCAGGCCTCCAGGGAAACCAGATGTGTGCAACCCCACACAGCACAGCCTGGCTTGAGCAGCCCAGCATGGCCACCCCATGGCGGGGCGTGTCACTGCACGGGATGGACAGGATGCAACACCAGCCCCGGCGGTCCACAGGACCCAGAGACTGGCCACCTCTCCCCTCCTACCCAACAGCAGCCAGAGCCTGGAACAGCGAGCAGGCCCAGCATGTAGGACAGGCCAGCTGGCAGGAGACCAGGGACTCAGCATGGTGCTTAAGCCAGAGGACTCAGACGGCCTCCCATCGGGGCTCACACACAGAGGCAGTGCACCCTGAGGCTGAAGGACAGGACATGGCCTGGCCGTCCAGCATTGTGGGCTACGCTACCCCTGGTGACTCCAGCAGCCCATGATGAATTGCTGGTTTCTGTACTGGCTGCTCTACTTCTGAGCCAGCTCCCTGCTGGCAGCCTGGCAGGGCAGGCCATGATGGGCCAGGCGCTTGAGCTCTGGGTGTGAAAGTCTAGACTGGAGTTCCTGGATCTTGGAATCAGCCATCCTCCACTTGCTCACACTTCCTGCTGAACCCACCTGCTCAACATTCATCCTACTCACACCTCCCGTTCACACCTGCTCACACATCCTGTTCACACCTGCCTGCTAACCCCTGCCCTGTGGTGGCCCACACTGAGCTCACTGTGTCCTGTGGGTTCTGGCAGGGCCCTAACTTAGCACAGACCTGGTCCGCTGCCCACCGCAGTTAACCACAGGACAGTGCGACAATGCATTCAGGGCAACACTTCCAAGGTAAGCAAGCCTGCCGTCCTTATACCCACAGCCCCTCGGCCACCTCCCCACCTCAGGACCACAGAGACTTCACTGCCTGCTCGCTTCCTGTTGCCAGTGGCCTTTGAGACTCATTTCCCCTCCTAACACGCTCAGATTAACTCCCTGAGAACCGGCTACAAGTTTCTCACCACCAAAAACCTCCCATGCCAAGTTCTAAAACACTCCTGCCTGTGCACTGAATGAAAGGGGCAAAACACTTCACATAGGGAAGGCCCGTCTGCCACTGGATGGAGAGGCACAGCCTGTCGCCCAACAGACATCCCTCGGCCCACCCCTGACATAGTCCGCCCTAATGCACCCAAACAGCTCACCCCTTACACACACTGCACACCCCCAGACACACACTACACACCCCCAACAACATACCCGCACAGCTCACCCCCAGACACACACTGCACAGCTCACCCCCAGACACACACAGCTCACCCCGAGACACATACTGCACAGCTCACACCCACAGACACACACTGCACAGCTCACCCCCAGACACACACTGCACAGCTCACACCCCCAGACACACACCTACACAGCTCACCCACGACAACACACACTGCACAGCTCCCCCAGACACACACTGCACAGCTCACCCCCACAGACACACACTGCACAGCTCACCCCCACAGACACACACTGCACAGCTCAGCCCCGGACACACACCGCATGCTCCCCCAGACACACACTGCATACCCTCGACAACACACACTGCACAGCTCACCCCCACAGACACACACTGCACAGCTCACCCCCAGACACACACTGCACAGCTCACCCCCAGACACACACTGCACAGCTCACCCCCAGACACACACTGCACAGCTCACCCCAGACACACACTGCACAGCTCACCCACGACACACACTGCACAGCTCACCCCAGACACACACTGCACAGCTCCCCCAGACACACAATGCACAGCTCACCCCAGACACACACTGCACAGCTCACCCCAGACACACACTGCACAGCTCCCCCAGACACACAATGCACAGCTCACCCCCACAGACACACACCGCATGCTCACCCAGACACACACCGCATGCTCCCCCAGACACACACTGCACAGCTCACCCAGACACACACTGCACAGCTCACCCCCACAGACACACACTGCACAGCTCACCCCTAGACACACACCGCATGCTTCCCCAGACACACAATGCACAGCTCACCCACGACACACACTGCACAGCTCACCCCCACAGACACACACCGCATGCTCCCCCAGACACACACTGCACAGCTCCCCCAGACACACAATGCACAGCTCACCCACGACACACACTGCACAGCTCAGCCCCGGACACACACCACATGCTCCGCCAGACAGACACTGCACACCCTCAACAACACACACTGCACAGCTCACCCCCAGACACGCAGCACTTGGCATCCACACCCTGGGAGAGCTCAGTGAGCTGGGCAAGCAAACACACAGGTGTTTCCTCAGCCTTCAGCTGTAGCCCCTCCCTCCCCCATTCCAGACCCGTTCAATGTCCACCTGCTGCTTGGTGGCCTCGTGCCTCTCCAGTCCCTCAGGGTGGATTCTGCATGCCCCTGCCCTGCCGTCCCTGGCCAGCCTGCTGCACGTTCCCTCCACCTGCCCTGACAACAGTGCTTCACAGGCGGGGTGGGGAGCTGGCCAGGGCTTCAGACTCATCCAAGCAGCACGATTTGGAACCAGCAGTGGCCAAGGTCTCATGATGCCAGAGAGGAAGTGCACATCCACTCCGCTTTGTCCACATCAACTCGTCTGCACGGGACTTCCATTCTGCTTCCCGGTCCCAGACATGCGTCAGCACACGCAGAAGAAACCTCGTGGGAGCTGCGGGAGGGTGGCAGGTGTCTGCCCCGGAGGCCTGGTCCACTCGTAGGGACCACACCTGTCCTGGGCCACAGCCCCTCTGCCCAGTCCCTGCCCCTGACTCCCCGCATCTTTGCTGAGAAGGTAACGCATCAAGTCCGCTCTGCCAAATGCTGGGTCAGCATGTCTGAGGGGTGGTGCAGGCAGCTGCAGGGTGCCAGGGCAGGGGCCCCTCAGGCACTTATTATCATAATAAGCATCAGAGCCCTGAGGCGCCCCACAAGTGCCTCTTAGGCAAGCACCACCCTGCCAGCTGCCGCCCACTGGCAGACAGGGAGGAATCAAAGGGGTGACTAGTCAGACCGCCAAGAAAGCAGCCACGCCAAGCTTGGGGGAGAGGACAGGTCGGGGCAGGTGGCGAGGGGCCACGGCCGTGTCCCTGCAAAGCTGGACCAGCCAGACGTGGGGCGTGATGGGAGACAGAGCCCCCCACCCCGCCTCCACCAGGCCTTGCTGAGGGAGGCAGGATCTTGGGACAAGCATGGAGGTGGGATGCAGGGTCGGCTCATGGACACTGGGAATGCCACAGGGGGCCTCATGTGTGTCCTGCAGCCTTGCAGCTCACAAACATGTGGGGGCCTCAGAGGGTGTTCCCTGTGAGATTCAGGTGCTGCTGGTGCCCCCACTGCCAACTCTGTTCTTTCCAGAAGGCTCCATGTTCTCCCTACCCCACCCACCCCAGCCTATGGTGACTCCCTGGGCCACCTAGGCACTGGGAACTGAGCGCCTGCCCCCTCCCTGGAGAGCCCTCAGCCCACCTCTCCTTCCACACCTCCACCTCTCAGTGGGCCCCTGCTGCCCCCTCCCCCACCTTACCATGCCTGCCCTTGTGCCTCCGGCCACTCAACAGGGAAGGAGAAAGGAAGGACCCCCCCAGCCCAGGTGCCCCCTGAAACTTCCCTGGCACAGAGCACACAGCTTTCACGAGCAGCAGGCTCTGTGACACAGGCTCCTGATCCTGTGTGCGAGGCTTTCCCTGGGGCGGCACGGCCAGCAGGTGCACCCCACCACTGCTACTCCCCCGTCCCAGTCTGCGCCCTGGAGGCACAGGTGTGGTGCTGCAGGGGGCAGGGGGTGCGGGTAGGCAGGGAACAGGCTGCCTGAGGACACGTTAGGCCCACCAAGGCACATGTGCATAACCTCAGGGGCAGAAATCTCAGCCTCCTGTCTGAACTTGCCACACTGGCATTCAGGTTCTGCCAGACAGCGGGCAGATGACCTAAGCTACGCCCGCCACTCAGCCAGCTGGAGACCACACCCCGTCCACACCCCTGCGCAGAGTGCCCTTCCCATGCTTGGGGCCCTTGTGTCCCTCCCCGGCCCTGCAGGACGCCTCCCTGCGTGACCTCTGCCAGGCTGTGGGGCTGGAGGCTGTCCCTGTCACCGCCTTCACCTCTCCAACGGGACATCTCAAAAACACAAAGACCTGAGCGCTGCCTCCTGGGCCTCGCTCACTTGCTGGACCCCTGCACCTTTTTGCGCTCCATGCGACCCACTTGCCCCTCCTGCCCCAGGCCTGCAGTCTGGTGCAGGGTCAGCGGGTCTCCCTCACTTGCTGGGCCCCTGCACCCCTCTGCGCTCGGCCCACCCACTCGCCCCCTTGCCCCAGGCCTGCAGTCCGGTGCAGGGTCGGTGCCCTCCAGGTCAGCTTTCACATTTCTCATCCTTCCTCCTACACTTTGCCCACTGCCTCTGCTTCCTCAGCCTCTTTGCAGTCTGCACAGGAAAGCCAGGGCTGCTGGCGCACTGAGGGGCTGTTGCAGCCAGCCGTGCCCCCTTGTTTGGTCAGACGTTAACTGTAATTTCAGCATCACCTTGCCCGACTGCAGTCAGGTGCCTGCCCTGTGTCCAAGGACGGGTCTCCTGCAGAGCCACAGCGCCTCTGGGCCCAGGCCAGGTTGGCCAGGTCGGCCAGGTGCTGCCGGTGCCAGGGCCTGAGTGCAGAATGGCTCGCTCTCTGAAAGCCCGACGGCTGGCTGCCTCACAGTCCCAGCTGGTACACGACCCTCTCCGACCTACGGGTACTTTGTCTTTACACGTAGTGCAACTGTGCATTTCTTAGGAGGTAGGGCATACGTGCCCTCCGAGGTTGGTACAAAGGCATGGGACGTTATGGCCCCGTTGGCACGAATCAGACTTCAGGTCTGACACGCCCAGGGTGGAAGGACACTTACATGTGATGATGAAAATGTCTGTTTGTATTCCTTTTTAAAGGCAGAGTTACAAACAGACAAATCTTCCGTCTACTGGCACACATCTCAGATGGCCAGGCCGAGGCCAAAGCCTTGGACTTCTTTCTTCCAGGTCTCCCATGGGTGCAGGGCCCCAAACACTTGGACCCTCCCCTGCTGCCTTCCAGAAGCATTAGCAGGAAGCTGGGTGGGAAGTGGAGCAGTCGGGACAGGAACCAGCACTAGTGTGGCAGATGGCACTAGCCACAAGCCAGCCTTAAAGCCTGCTAAGAGGGCCCAGTGTGATAGCTTAGTGGCTAACATCCTCACCTTGCACATGTCGGGATCCCATCTGAGCACCGGTTCTAATCCCGGCACCCCGCTTCCCACCCAGCTCCCTGCCTGTGGCCTGGGAAAGCAGAGGAGGACGGCCCAAAGCTTTGGGACCCTGCACTCACATGGGAGACCCGGAGGAGCTCCTGGTTCCTGATCAGACTCCAGATCAGCTGCTCAGCTCCAGCCTTGGCAGCCACTTGAGGAGTGAATCAACGGACGGAGAATTTTTTCTCTCTGTGTATCTGACTTTCCAATAAAAATAAAAAGTAAATCTTTAAGAAAAATAATAAAATCTGCTAAGAGGAGTCTCTGTGTCCGGGGTTTAAGTTTCTCAGCACAGATGAATGCTGAAAACAGAACCCGGACATTCATCCTCAAAGCTGACCGTGAGCTCCGGTGACTGTCCGCTTCCGGCTCTCTCTCTTTAAGGAACAGCACAGCAGTGTAGGGACACCAGTGCCTTCTCAGGCTGTACCTGCTCTCCTATTCCCACACTGCTCGCAGCCACTGCCAGCCGGCCCCACTGGGGCCCCCAGAGCTAGGCCCTGTCCAGGCTACCGGCTTCCCAGGAGCTGTCACTCTCCAAGCGGTGCAGGCGACAGCTGGCGAGTGCTGGCACCCACAGGAGCCGCCTGCTTCATAGGGACTCAGCATGCGGGCACCCCAATGCTCAGCGGGGTTGGTTCCATGCCCCCCATCCTGGGGCCACCAGCATCTGCAGAGCTCCGTTGCCTCTGGGCGACCTGCCAGCACGGGCTGCCTGGGGAGTGGTCACAGGGTGCTGTCAGGGCAGCGGGGCAGGCAGGGACACTGGGGCTCCAGCCCAGGCCCGAGTGGGCACATGTGGACCAACCCTGGAGCCCAACCTGGAGAGGCGGTCCCCTGACCCCTGGTGGGACACACATGGAGAGAGGGATGGTGGTGGTGGGAACTGAGCAGAGGCATGGCTCAGGGCTCCGCACCTGGGTTCAAGAGTGAAGCGGGGAGGTTGGGATGCGAGGGGCACACTGGCACTTCCAAAGACTACGCCTCGGGACAGCAGCATCATCTGCGATGCAAACACTGAGCCAGGATCTGCATCAATGCATCCGGCTCCCACACAGTGCCCACAGCCCCGGGGCCAGAGGATGCGTGGCTGGTATTCAACATATACACTGTTCTCCGTGGCTCTCTCTCAGGTGTCCAGCCCCTTTACAAGGCCATGGCCATCAGAATGCCTGACCAAAGTCCCAGCTGTTCCCCTGGGCAGCTCAGGTGCCTGCCACACCTACCTGGAAACTCAAATGTAGCTCCAGACTCCTGGCTTCAGACCCCAGCTCAGCGCTGGCTCTGTGCAGGATCTGAGACCTGTGTCTGTCTGCCTTTTTTATAAAATGCAAACGAATCAATACATGGCAGACGGGGCAACAAGGAACCAAGCAGACTCATCTGTGCCAACCAGAAGCAGCCAAGCCGCAGCAGATGGCACTGAAAACATTCAGTCTCTTGTTGGCTCCTTGGAGCCCATGACTGCTAAGGGGCGCTTTCCATAGCCTCCTCTCGCTTCCATGAGGGGCATGGCCCTGTGGCCACCCCAGCCCTCACAGCTCACCAGGCTTGGGCATGCCTTGCTGAATCCAGACCGTGCTTGGAGACAACGCACCCTCACGCACAGCGCCCACAAGCCGCCCCCGCCACAGGGACCGTGCCCGTGTACCACCTCCCCGCAGGTACCGTGCCCACACACCACCTCCCCGCAGGGACTGTGCCCGCTTGAAGACGGTGAACTGGAACTGGATTGTCTGAAGTTAGAATAGAGGAGCCCAGCCACACAAGTCAGGACAACCAGAGACCCATAGGAGTGGCGAGGATGCGCTGGGACCCGCAGCTCACACGCGCTGGTGGCCTCTATAACGCACAGCTTCCCTTCTGAGCTCGGCCAGCTCACCCCTTTCTGCCAGAGCAGTGCAGGCCACGGGCAGAGCAGCAGGAAGCAGAGGTGATGTTGCCCAACTGAACTCTGGCCACCAAACCGACCAGCAGCTGAGACATCCCGGTCCCCGTGGCAGTGGTGTCTGGCAAGGACAGAAAGCCATACACAGATGGGGCCGTAAAGTTCACACAACACGTGTGTCAGAAAATGCACACGCGTGCACAGCAACATTTCTGGTGCCCAAATCCGCTTATCTTGCAGTTCTTTGTTCCGGCGCTTTCTGACGTGCCCTCACGTGCATGGGTGGCATCAGGGCTGCTTACCCGCCCGTGCTTGCTGAGCCGAGCTCCAGGGACCAGCTCCACGCTGCATGCAAACCCGCCTGCAGAGCAGCCCCGGCTACCTACAATCTGTTCTCCTGACAGGGCCTGCAGCCCAGCACTGCGCAAGTTTTCTAATCAGACGTGACTCAGAGGTGCCTGAGCAGCCGGAACACGCGTGTGCCCACGAGAGATGCACACGTGATCAAGATGGCGCCAGCTTCAGAAGGAAATGGGTGAGAGTGAGAACAGAGGGGAGACGACAGCGGAGAGCTTCCCGCCAGCACAGCTCACCTGGCCCTGTCCCAACCACGTGCGCCAGCCGGAGCCCCGCTCTGCCCTGACCAGCCCCGGAGGTGACCTCAGGCCACGCATGTTTGTCCAGGGTGGAAGCACGACAGTGAGCAGCTGCCTGCACACGCGGGGAAGACCCCGCCCTGGGCGCTGGCCATGAGCCAGAGATGACCTCAGCGCCCAGCGTGAGTCAGTTGCTGCCCCGGCTGACTCAGGCAGGGCATTCCGGCCTGCGCACTGGGCTGCGACAGATAAGTTAGGTTCTGTCCTGCACGCTTCAACTCCCATCCTTGTGCATGGCAGGGTCCTGCCACCTCTGCCTCCTGGGACACCTGTCTGAGAGCTGAGCTAGATTCAAACCTGGGCCCGCAGATGTGGGACATGGGGTGTTCAACTCTAAACATTTGAATATCATCTCCGTTGACCCTGTCTTAGGGCTGTCCCGGATGTCCCGGACGAGGCCCTGTCTTAGGACTGTCCCTGATGTCCCGGACGAGGCCCTGTCTTAGGGCTGTCTTGGATGTCCCTGATGTCCCGGACAAGGCCCTGTCTTAGGACTGTCCCTGATGTCCCGGACGAGGCCCTGTCTTAAGGCTGTCCTGGCAAGTAAAGCTGTTCCCGTGCCATCTGGGAGACAGAAGTGTGGTTGGCAGGTGGACAGGGAGACACTTCGGTCACCCATTGCTTCATGAGCTGCATGGCTGTACCCAGCATTTGAAGGCTGTGCCTCCACAGCTCAGGGTCTCCATTTGCACAAGGAGACTGCCCCTGGGACAGAGTGTGTCCCACGTGGCCCTGGAGAGTGCACCTTCCATTGTCCTCACGCCCCCAGGAATGGCATCACGTCAGGCACAAACCGCACGCCTGGCACCCACTTCCAGCACCCTGACCGCACGCTCCAGGAGCACCGTAGTCTTCCAGTCTCATGACCTCGACAAGGCCTGGGCACAGCGCTTCCTGACCATGCAAAGGACTCCACTGCCCGCAGTGCGCAGGGCATCATTCACCTGCAGCGCCCAGCAGGCACACAGCCACGCCTCAGCTCTCCTTCCTCCCCCTCCTCTCCCCTCCCACCCCGCACTGGGCAGTCAGACCCAGTCCTGCAGCCGCAGGATACACCCCTACCACCCCGAGCTGAGGGTGCCGTCATCTCGGGGGTCTGCCCTCACTGGAGCCGGGCTGCTGGCCTCGGACCACTGAAGGAAGTGAGGAACCAGACATTCCATCCTAGCCTTTCATTCCCCCTCTGGGATGCACCATCTAATAGGTGGAAACATGGGCTCCTGGAAGTTTCCAGAAAGGTTCCAGGAGGGAAGAGCCACACTTGGCGGCCAGGCTGACCGGAACACCCGTGTGCTGGCAGAGTCGGCTCATGAAAGCCTTGCAGGCAAAACACCTGACCACAGCTTCCCAGGGAGCAGCATCCCTGCTGGGCTTCACCGAACTCAGCTGCCACCAGGAGCGGGCAGCCGTGTGCACCGTTCCCTAACCACGAGGCACTGAACGCCGGTGGTCTGGGCTTGCCAGGGAGGGGCAGTGCCTTCACCGCGCAACACTGACGCCACCCACAGCTCAGCGGAACTTCAGCTGTGGTCAACTCAGGCCACAGCTCACAGCTATCCTTTCTCACCTTCATCACGGGGCCAAGAAGCGTGCCCAGACCCAGAAGGCAGAGGCTGCCAGTGTGGACATGTCCGCTGGCCTTGACCAGGGCCCGTGCAGGGATCTGAAGTGAGTGGCCCCCACGCTATTCCCATTCATGTCAATATCTGCTCTCCACCAGCCCAAGACGACCATCCTAACCGCAGGAAACCCACCCTCCCGGAGACCCACCAGCCCAAGACGACCCATCCCAACTGCAAGGGAGCCCACCCTCCTGGGGCCCAGGTGTGCTTCCATAATTTTAAAGTCATGCAGGGAAGCTTGAGGCACATACAGATGGTGACACAGAGTCGTATCAGAACATGGAGCCTCACACAGTACCCCACGTGTGCGTGTGTGCGCTCACACTGACACACGCCATCTTTGGCCGTCAGGATGCTGGCAAGAACGGCAGTCGGAGCCGAGGCTGTGTGACCAGGACCTGTAGTCACCCACACAGAGAGGGGCCCATTCACATGCGGGCACCCCCTCCCTGGAGGGCGCCATGACCAATGGAGCCATGCATGGATAGCCTCGCTTCTGCCGAGCCAATGGCTGGAATACCCTGAGGGTTAGAAGCCACAGAGGCAGGAGGTTCCAGGCTGCTTCTGGGAGCAGATTCCCAACAGGGAACAGCTGTGAGTGGTCGCGGCTCTCGCGGCGGGCGCCCAGACAGCCTGAGCTCTCACGAGGCTCGAGTGCCCAGATAAGATAAACCTCACCTGGCCCGGGGGGCCGGGAAACCCTGCCAAAGGCCTCCTGTGAAACACTGTGGACAGGCAGGCACAGGACGACTGCACCCCCAAAATGAGGCATGAGCACGCGGGAAGGGTCCCCGACTCAGTGACAGGAAGCATTCCGCCCCCCCTCCCCCCCGCAAATGCCTGAACAAAACCACCACCCGCCCGGCGCCATTACACAGGGCCCTTGGGTGGACAGGGCAAGTCCTGGAGGAGCAGGCTCGAAGCGCTAGGGCACCTGTCGGCTGTTCCCACTCGCTCCCGAGGCAGGGGGACTGCGAGGCAGCTGCAGGGCGAGCCGCACGGCTCTCCGGGGCCCCTGGAGGCCGGGGCGGGCCTGGCCGCCGGGCGCGGCTCACCTGCGGCGGCCCGACACTCACCTGCGCTCCCGGACGCGGCGCGGGCAGCGGGCAGCAGCGCGAGGCACAGGCAGCAGCGCAGCCAGAGCGCGGGCATGGCCGTGGGCTCGGCGCTCCCTCGGCGCTCCCTCCGCGCGCCCTCAGGTGGTTTTAAGCGCGCCTCCCCCTGACTCAGGCCTGGCAGGAAGACACCGCGTTTCCAGAGTGACTCACTCACCTGAGCAGGGCGCGCCGGGCCGCGCAGTCGGGCGGGGGCGGCCCCTGCTCGCCGGGCGCTCCTCCTCCCCGCCCTCCGCCCGGGTGGTCCGCCGTGCGCCCGGCCCCCCGGGCCGCCGGGTCCCAGGGCGCAAGCCCAGAAGGTCCTGCGGGCAGCCATCTCTCCCCGGCCCGTGGGGCCCCGTGGCCCGCCCCTCACCAGGCCCGGCCACTGACTTCCGGCTCACCTGGGCGTGCAGCCGCCGGGAGCCACCCACTGCCCCCTGCACAGCCTGGGCTGTGCCCTTTGCCGCCCACGCGCGACGCAGGGCCCCCAGTACCAGGTTTGCCAGGAAGGGAGATACGAATTTGGTGTTCTTTCCCCTGCCCATCCGGGTTAGGGGAGCGCAGCCCTGAACCAAACGTGGAGGACGCAGTGGACATTGAGGAGTGCCCAGGTGTGGGGCCTCCCTCCCCTGCCCGTACGGCCTCAGGCAGTGCTGTGGTGGGCACAGCGGGCCACGGGGACAGGTGACCCACCTGCTCCCAGATGAAGAGAGGACCCAGGTGGTCCTGACATTCCTGCCCAAGCCAACTCAGGAGCTGGGGGGAGGGCGGCCAGTCTACACGGAATTGGCTGCTCCCCAACCGCCAGGGGTGGTCCCAGAGCCGCGGTGTTCACGGCCCAGGCTCATGCTCTGCGGCTATGCCCACCCACAGGGCCAGTACCAGCCGTGGCCCGTGGCCTTGGCGTCTGGCATGACCCCTCGGTGCGGGCGCTTTGTGGAGGCCGGGCCCCCCAGTGCCCTTTCCCCCAGCAGGTCCCGGAAGATCTTGCAGGAGCAAGAACAGGGCCCTGCAGAACGCCCTCCCCCTGCCCCTGGGTGCAGCCCGCTTTGCAGACGGGGGCCATTTATTCCTGCACCAGCTGCTGCCATGGCCCCTGACGGTGCTCGGAGGACACGGGGAGCCCTACGCTGTTACAAATCCATGGGGTAAGCCGATGCTCACGGCAGCAGGTCCCACTGGCCTCCACTTCCATCAAGCCCCCTGCTAACAGCCCGAGGACACAGCAGAGGAAGCTGCCGGCGCCTGGGACCCTGTACTGGTGTGGGAGCCCTAGGACGCAGCAGCCCTTTGGGCAGTGAACCAGCGGGTGGGGGTCTCTCTCCACGTGGCTGTTTCTCAGATACATTGCTGAAAGCCAAATCCTTTCAGCATAGCTGAATACCCTACTCTACAGCATAGGGTGGACAGGTGGCCCGTTCGTCTCCCTGTGTTAGAGGTAAGAGCGTCCAGGGTCCAGGCATGGAAACTCATCCCACTCCACGGGTAAAGCCACTCCTGCTCCACTCTCTGCGCTGCCAGAGGAGAGAGGCTCCAGCCCGCGTGAACACAGCGTTTGCTTCCCAGGAGGCAGAATGGTGGCGTGCCCTAGCTGTGTGCACCAGGGAGCCTGGGCCGGGAGCAGCCGGGAGCAGCCGGGACTCTGGTCCAACAGCTGCCTTATGGATGTGGAAATGGGAGGGGCCGCTCACACCGGCCCTGTCCCGCCCCCCGCCCCCGCTCAGGGCCAGTACCGACCCTGGTGCCTTCCAGGCCTTGGCTGCGCTCAGGGGTCCAATCTTGGTGTCTGCCTCTGTGTCTTGGCTGCTCTGCCTGTGGAATGGGAACATGGGACGCTCCCCTGGGGAAGCTCCTGGGGAAAACGAATGGTGCCAGCCCTGGCGAGTGTTTAGGGTGGCAGCGGGCAGGTGGGCACGAAGCGAGTGCATGCTGGAAAAGCTGTTGCTGGCACTGCTGTGCTGTTCGCCTGCGCAGCCTCGGCCAGTGTCCTTACTGTCAGCCAGCCATCCGATCACTGAAAGACCACAGGGTAGGGTTTCTGCTTCAAATGTTGGTTGAAAAGGTGATTTGGTTTAAAAGCAGACTGACAGACTCCCCAAATGCCCTCAACAGCCGGGCGGAACCAGGCCCAGGGCCCTGCCTGGGTTTCCGGAGTGTCAGCAGGGACAGGGTGGCCAGGACTCAAGCCAGGTGCGTTCCAGGTGGGGTTCAGGCGTCCCTGGCAGCGACTCGACCCCCACCCCTGCCCCGGCCGCTAGCTGCTGGCCCCATCACAGTCGTCCAGCTGGATGAAACTGCTCTCCTCCCGGCTCCCGTCCACGCGTTTGTGTTTCACTGTGTCTCAGGATTGTCGCGCCTGGTGCTGCATGTCACAAAGGCTGAGTGGGGATGACATGGCTCAGGGGACGGAAGATGGAGAGACTGGCTTCCCACCAAAACAAACAAACAAAACAAGGTGAAAACAAACCCCTGTCTGCTGTCACACAAGTCCATCCTGTTCCCCAAACCTGGTCAAGGGCGACTTGTGACAGCTGCAGTGCAGGGAGCAAGGACGAGCCCTCGGGTGCTCTGGAAGGGGAGCAAGGACGAGCCCTCGGGTGCTCTGGAAGGGCTGCGAGCGACTCCCAGCACTCCTGCGGGTGAGAGCAGGTCCCCAGGCTGGGGCCACGTAGCCCAAGGCTGTTGTTGGGGATCAGGAAAGGATTTGGACCCCAGGTGGCCCATGTATCAGGCTGGGCAGTTAAAGTGACTGTGGTCACACAGCACCTGCACTCCAGAAAACGGGCCACCCACAGCACAGCTGGGCTGAGGCCGGAGTTATGGGTGCTGGGGACCCTGGACCGTGGGCTTGTGCCCTGCTGAAGGCTGAGGCGCCACGGCCCCGCTGGCCCCAGCCCCACCTAGCGTGCCATCTCAGCTGCAGCAGAAGCTGCACCAGGTGCCTGTGCCCTGGCACGGCAGGCCGATCTGCCACCTGCAGTGCTGGTGTCCCTCAGGTGCTGGGACCTACACCCACGTGGGAGACACGGGGTTTTGCCTGGCCCAGCCCAGGGCTGTTGACGCCTTTTGGGGAGTAAACCAGTAGATGGAAGGTCTCTCTCTGACTATTAATATGATGATAAACATCTCCCCTGAGGTGTGGGGCCCACCCCCTCAGTAACTGGTCACCTCTGGGCCCCCGTGGCCTAGGGTCTACCAGCCCCTCCTGAGCAGACAGCCTGTCCGTCAGCCCTGGGGATGGGCAGGCCCTGGTCAGAGCTGAGCTCCCTGCAGCCTGGGCCCTGGAAGCCTTGGAAGTCCCCTGTCCATGGCCTGGGGTGTGTCTGTCAGCACTGTCCAGTCTCCCCCCACACACAGTGACACGGGAGCTCAACTGAGTCAGCCTGACGGGGAGTGTCTGGCCCAGCGTCCCTCTGCCACGGGGTACCCCCTGTGCTCCTTCCCCAGGAGCCGTCCCTCCTGGGCAGGTGGGCACGCCCACTGGCTCTCTTTGTTCTGAGCCAGGAAGGAAAATGCCCATAAATGGCCAGGCTGGCCAGGGAGCTCCCTGCGTCTGGCACAGCTGCAGCCCCAGCCAGGCCTGCCGGGACTCACGGGGCGTGCAGGGAGCCCACGGCAGCCGCAGACAGAGCTGAGTAAGGTCTCCGTGGCCTGTGACACACCTGGGCCAGGCGGGAATGGGGACCACGCCTGCCTCCTCCTTCCTGGGGAGGACAGCCGGGGAAGGGCAGGGAGGGAGCGCGGAGCTCAGGCTCTGTGTGCACCGACTGGCCCCCTGCAGGACGGCGCACCTGGCCAGGACACGTCCCCCAGGCTCCATGGGGTCAGCTGGAAGCAGAGCGGCGCCCCAACCGCAGGAAATGTGAGCCAGCTGCCCGAGCTTCCCAGGTCCCTGTTACCTTACCTGTGCCGTGACCTCCGTGCTTGGTGGCTCCAACTGGGGTAGCACCTCTCCCAGAACCCTGCAGGCGCTCAGTAGGGGCAGCGCCCAGTGGCACCGTCCTCTGCAGAGCTCAGGCACCCAGGTCAGCTTTCCAGGATATCGGCAGAAATCCCCAAACTTTCCCGTCCAGCCCACCCCGTCATGGCAGTCCACCAGCGCCCTGCACTGGGGCTGTGCTGGGGACGGGGAGTGTCTCTGACTTTGTCTTAAATGTTCAGGAAAACTCTGAAACAGCTCATCTTTCCCAGTTAACTGGTTGCAGAATTATCATCTCTGTGGCTAGTGTTGTGGCATTGTGGTTTCTACTTTCGGCACCAGCATCCCATAGGGGAGCTGGTTTGAGCCCTGGATGCCCACTTCCCATCCAGCTCCCTGCGGAAGACTTAGGAAAAGCAGCACAGAAATGGGCCAAGGCCTCGGGCCCCTGCACCCCCGGGAGACACGGAGGAGATTCCAGCTCTGCTCCGGCCGCTCTGCCATTTGGGAGAGAAACAGCACAGGGTTTTCCTCTCCATAGCTGCTCCTTCCAAATAAAACCTAAGCAATCTTACCGTCTGCACAGTGAGCACTGCACGGTTCAGCGCGTTGGCCGGAGTCTGGATGGAAGGGTCGCCCGGGAACGACTGTGAGCACTCGTCCACTCGCAGGCGTGACAGACAAGGGCCACCGCGATCCCTCCCCATTAGCAGTGAGGCCCACCGTGTTGCCTGGAAGTCCTGGGGGCTACCTGGCCTGGCCGTACCCAGTCAGAGCGTGGGATCCAGCGCGGAGCTTGGCCTGCCCGCCCAGGGAAGCCTGTCTGACAGGCCTGGGCAGGGGTGCTTTCTGCGTGATGGGCTGTCAGCCTGGGGGGCCTGTTGGCCTTAGGAGGGGGCTGCCGCTGACGTGGGACACCAGTGTGACACCTGTGCCGGCCCCCTGCCAGGTTCCTTGGCCCTGTCCTGGTATGAGGCAGACGCTTCGGTCCTGTCGCCGGAAGCTCTGGAGCGTGCACTGGGGCTGTCCACCCTGCTCCTCCAGCGCTCTCGGGTCCGCTGTGGCTGGCTTGGTCCGTGAGACCTTTCCTGGAGTGTCTCTTTCTGCCCCATCGCTGTGGGTGCCCGCTGCACTGAAAGCCTGAGGAGGCCTGCTGGCACACTCTGAGCCTTGGAGTCAGAAACTGAAACAGCTCGTAGCGTGGACACCCCGTCGCTGTGTGGGGGTCTGCATGAGCCACTGCTGCTGTGCCATCAGGGGTCGGCCTGGAGGGTCCCCCACCTGTGCCAGGACAGTGTGGCCTGAGGACCGTACTGTGCCAGAAGAGGTGCTCCCCCTGCGCCCTCGGCCACAGTTATGCTGTCTGGCTTCTTACTAGGGCAGCCACTGGTGTTTCGGTAACTAAGCTTGACCTGGTAGCCCCATGTGACGCAGCTGGTCTGTGGCCAGGCCTGGTCCCTGACTGGTCCCCGGTCCCCCACTTCTTCCATGTTGGGCTTCCAGCCTCTGCGAAGGGTGAACATTGCGTCTTGGCGTCAGCAGTCTGGTCATTCCACCCAGAACTCCTGTGTGACAGCAGAGTCCACGGCACTGCTCTGAATGGCTGAGCAAGTATGCACGAGCCGCCCAGGGAGGAAGAGTGTGCCCGGACTAACTCTTCTTGTCCAAGTCCCTCTGGAGAGGCAGTGGCATGGTGGGCACCATGGGGCCAGGAAGCAGTGGCTGGGCCAGGCTGCCTGTGGTGGGGCAGGGAGTGGTGACTTGAGCCAGGGCAGTTGTGCCCCGGGCCCCAGTTCCTGCCACGACCCCTCCCCAGCAGATCTCCCACCAGGCTGGTGCACCTGCAAGTCACCTCCTGTTGCAGGAATTCACCCCGCAGCGGACTCCTTCATTTCCCTCTGTGCAGAGCCTGCAGGTCAGCAGGTGCCATCTGCTCTCAGCTGCCCGGCGTTCTGGCTGCTGGTATTCCGGGAGGCCTGCAGGGTTTGGGGGCGCTGGGAGGGGTCTGGCAGGTGGCCCCGGTTGGCTGTCTGATGTTTTCTCAGTAATCCCACGCCTATGGACAGCTTGAATGTCGGTGTCGTACGGGACCCTCCTGGTACCTGGGCCGTCTCTGTCCCTTGTGGCGCCCCCAGCTGCCTCCCCAGCTGTTACGGGGGACACCATGTCCTTTCTAGCCGGAGTCTCAGCCTCACACTTGCTGCTGTGCACAGGGAATTTCGCTTTTACTGAGTGTCTGTGAGCAGTGTTGTAGAGTCTGCTTCCTTCAGGCGCAGGGGGTAGGAGGGGCAGGGGGCAGTTCCAGGGCCAGCAACTTCCTCCCCAAGCCCCATGGGAAGGCTGTGAGTGAGGACGGATGGCCTGGAACTCCAAGCCGGCTGGAGAGCCCGTGGACATCCAGTGGGGTAGAGCGGGCCAGACCTGTCGGGGTCTGAGCCCTGAGCCTGCAGACGCAGGTGTCCTGTGGTCCAGCCTTGGGGCCCCAGTGGCTGCCCCAGGCTCTGTGGGCACTCTCCTGCTGTCGCCTGCCTGGCCCCACCCCCCTACAGCCACTGGAGGACAGAAGCTGTGACTGAACAACGGGGAGCTGGACCACACTGCCCTCCCCCAGAGGGACACTTGATAAACTAAAGCCACTCTGGAAGAAGGTCTGTGTTTTTGTTTTTTTAAGGTTTATGTATTTATTTGAAAATCCGAATTACACAGAGAGGGGGAGAGAGATCTTTCGTCTGCTGGTTCATTCCCCAAATGGCTCCACAGCCTGGGCTGAGCTGGGCTGAAGCCAGGAGCCAGGGGCTTCAGCTGGGTCTCCCACATGGGTGCAGGGTTCAAGGACTCAGTCACCCTCTACTGCTTCCCAGATGCACCGGCAGAGAGCTGGCTGCAAAGTGGAGCAGCTGGGACATAAACTAGAGCCCATTTGGGACGTGAGCGGTGCAGGCGGCTCTTCATTAGCTGTGCCATGGTACTGGCCCCAGTTGGACAGCCCGGAAGGTTCTCACATGTGCTTGGCCACACCGGCCTTTAGCCTCCAGAGCTGGGGGTCTGTGCGCTCACCGGGGGGAGGGGCACAGCCCGGCTTGGCATCCCCACTGCCTTGTCTGGAACACCCTCCTCCCACTCCGTGTCACACACCTGGGGATAGGCCCTGGGGCCAGCTGGTAGAGCGAGCCGAAAGGAGCCCAGAGCCAGTGCCCCCATGGATGCTGACAGTCTGTGGCCATGCAGTGAGGTTTGGGGTGCCTGGGTGCCCAGGTCTCTGCTTGCAGGGTGTGCTCCTGGGGACCCCTGGTGTGCAGCCAGTCCAGCGCCGCGTGCAGATGCCCCACAGTGGGAGCTGGCTGTGCGTGCCCTGCCCACGGCCTCAGGGGATGTCGCCCAGCTCCTGGCTCCCTCTGCATGCAGGATATACAGGGCCCAGCACTGAGTCACTGTGTGTCAGCCAGGGCCAGGGCCAGACATTTCCTGGGGTGTCACTGGAGGGAAAACCCTTGAGGCCTGTGACTGAGGCCGCTTCCGCTGGGCAAGTGCGGCTGCCTGGCCAAGCAGGGGCTACAGAGGGGCTGGGGCAACCAGGGTACCCACACAGGGCTCCACATTGCCCGGATGCCGGTCTCATCTCACCTGCCACGTGAGTTCTATGTCAGTGACATAAAGTCAGCTGCTTGGGGCCGCCAGCAGTGGGAGATGCCATGAGCTGGAGACCGAGCCAGTGCTACCAAGCACCAAGCCAAGGCTGAGTCTAAGGAGGAGGGGGTGCCCGTGACCGAAGACCCCTGTCTGCTGGAGCTGGCAGGAACCCTCACGGCCAGACACCAGGGTCAGGCTACAGTGTGATACCATATCATTGAGAAGATTCAACTTCATTTCTGAGCTTGCTGACAGAGGCCATGACTGACCAGGAGCAAAGCCAGCTCCGCCCAGCAAGGCACAGGCTCCCTACCCCTCGCCCTTCCCAGCCCGAAGCTGGCCCAAGGCAGGCCTCCCCACTGTAGCCCTTGGGGCATGCAGACTGTGAACCCAAATGCTGGGTTCGGACCCCTGGCTGTGCTGAGCATCACCCTCCCGTCTGCAGTGTGGAACACCTGCTCTGAGCTTCGGCCAGGACCAGGACGCTCCTGTTGGGGACAGACCCTGGGGTCGTGCGGACCAAGAGGAGGTGCGGCGGGGGAATGCAGGAACCTGGGTCCTTGCCCACGTTCTGTGCTCTGCCATGGTGCTGCAGGAGCCGGCCCTGCATGGCTGCTTCCTCTCCACACCGACCACTGTTGAGGGTGCTTGGGAAGTGCCCTGGGGGTGGGGAGTCTGGGTTAGAGGCAGCTGGCCATGCAGGCGCAGCCAGGGAGGACACAGATCCAGCAGTCCTTGGAGCAAGGGAGGCCCCAAGGTGAACGCCGGTGAGCCAATGCCCTGGGAATCCGGGTCACGTGGGGGAGTGTGAGTGCCTTTCCATGCGAGCTCGTGGCCTGCACTGTGCCAGGCCTTCCAGGGTCCTGGGGTGCCAAGCAGGCAGCCTGCCGAGGTCTGAGCCCTCCTGGCTGAGACAGCAAGCCGACGGTCGGGCCAATACTCGCCCTGACCATGCAGAACCCATCATTGTCGAAACCACAGCTCAGGCACTGGCTCAGCAGCCCCAGAACCCATAATCCCTGACGGTGGCTCCTCCCACTGGCCCTGCGGTGCTCACCGGCCTTGCACTTGCCCCCCTGGACCCTGGGTTCTGGGCTGAGGCAGATGTGTGGCTGGGGCAGACTGGCTGAGAACAGGAGCCGGCACAGCATGGGCTGGCGGGTGTGTCCTGCAGGTGGGTGTGCCAGGCTGCTTGGGCCCAGGCAGACATGCAGCAGGGTCCTGTCAGAGCGATGGGGGAATTGCTGGAGGACAGAGGGTGGCCAGGCTGGCGGCTGCAGGAAGGATCTCAAGCCCAGAGCCCAGAGTACACAGGAGCAGAAGAGCCCAGACATGGTACGTGCCGTGGTGCCCTGCACCTGCTACGTTCTCCCCGCGGACCATTCCCAGGAAGCATTACCCACCCCTTTCATGTTCCCAGAGACACACTTTACCACACTAAGAACAGGTTACAAATATTCAGATTTTATTATAAATAAAATACTGTTTCTTAAACATACAAAATGCCAAGTGTTGCATCTTATTAACCACCCTGGAAAGCAAGACGGCAGATTAAGGCGGACAGCTCAGGTGAAGGCACGTAGGTGGCGGCTGGCACATCTCTCGGGGCCGCCCTGCAAGTGACTGTGAAATACACCACACAGGTGGAGGGAGAGAAAAATGCACAACAAAACGGAAAGCCGGCTCAGGCCCCGCGAGGCCCACCCTCAGTGCCTCCCTGGCCAGCCTGGTCCATGGGCATGGGCGACCTGCAGGCCCTCACAGGCAGCCAGCGCTGGGGCCTGGGGTGAGCAGGATGCCGCCACACGCTCCTCCCTGCCAGCCCCGTGCTGCTGTTGGGGCACCTGCTCCAGACCCACCGTTGGCTCATTCCTGGGAAGACCCAGACGGTGCGGTGGAGCCCAAGGCCTTCCCCCCAGTGTGGAGGAGGAAGCAGGCCCCCCAAGCCTGGGCGGCAAGGGACCCGACAGACGGGAGATTCCCGGGAGGGGGAGGACGGGGAGCGAGGTGGCCAGCAGACGCCCCGTTCTAGAAATGGCTGGGGATATTCACATAAATTCCTTACTCTATAATCATGATAAAACAAACGTTCACACAAAAATATAAATTTGTAATAATTAATAGCACCAGTGTGTCAGGTCACCGTCTCCCCCCACGAGCAAGGGGTGAAGTTGCATAGTGGTGAAGGCAGAGAGGCGGGGGCAGGACCGAGGCCGGGCAGCCCAGTGGGGAGCCCATGGTGGGGAGCCTGGGAGGCACCATGCCACCATGGAGTGCAGGGCCCCAGGGTCCGCCGACGGCACCTGGCAGTCAGCCCCCAGTCCAGGAGATTCCAGGGCGATGGGAGGGCGCCAGCTGTTCTGAGGATGGGCGGTGGCCACGTCTCTCCTGGCCTGTTACTGGGCTGAGGTCTCGCTGGCCGCTGTCCCTCTGCCCGAGTCCTGGCCCAGCCGGCCAGTCGCCATCAGCCCTTGCTGGACGTGGAGGACAACCGCAGTGGTTACAGCGTGCCAGCTGCTCACGGAGGGCTGGGGTCAGCAGTCCCCCGTGAGCTGTCCACCCTCCCAGCAGCTGGCCAGATGCCCCCACGGCCCTCTCCCCAGACTCCGGGCCCAGCTTTTCCTTCATAGACAGGCGGGGGACCGGGACGAGGCTGCCTGTGCGGGGAGGGGCGGCGGGCGGCGTTAGGGCTTCTCGATGGACGGCGTGTTGAAGCAGCCGGACGGCAGGCTGCGCCTGATGTCCTCCAGGTTACGGATGTCCCGCAGCACCTCCTCGATGTCGCGGTCATAGCCCAGCAGGGCGGCCTCCTGCTTCCGGGCCTCGTCCTCCAGGTCGGACACCTTGCGCAGCAGCCCGCTGGCCTCCAGCTCCCCTTTGGCCCTGTTCAGGCTGCCCTCGATCTCGTTGAGCTTGTTCAGGTCCACTGTGTCTAACTGCCCTGTGGGCCGGCAGGGACACGCGAGAGGTCAGATGCTCC
Organism: Ochotona curzoniae; assembly: GCF_017591425.1. NCBI lineage: Eukaryota > Metazoa > Chordata > Mammalia > Lagomorpha > Ochotonidae > Ochotona > Ochotona curzoniae. The sequence goes on along the minus strand of NW_024466219.1, from coordinate 687,564 downwards.
CTCCTTAGCTCAGAGCCCCATGGGGCAGCGAGGCACGGCCAGGTCCTCTCCCTCGGATACGGGGATGTCCCTTCATTGTACCTGAGGGTACCACCCTGCCCAGCGGCTGTCCCCAGAGCCTGGTCCTGGGGGCCAAGGTCCTCATCTCTGTGGGTGTCACCCACCCCAGCCCCGAGCATGGAGTCAGGGACGCAGGAGGTGGCCCGGCCACTCACCCAGCTGCTGCAGGAGGTCATTGATGATGCCCAGCAGGCTGGTGGCCGAGTTCTTGACCTTCCTGGCGTTGATCTCGGCTTCCTGAGCGGCCTGTGATGCCTGCAGGAGGATGGGTGGGCTCAGAGCTGCCCACTACATCTGCCCAGGGAGGATAGGCAGGCCCCACCCTGGGGGACCACACCGAGGAGGGCCTGTGGTCCCAGGGTGGATCTCGCCTCTCCCCTCACTTGAATGTGGGCAGGTGCAGTGGGCACACGCAGCCCCCAAGAGGCTGCACACGGGTGAGGGCAGGAGTCTTCTGGGACAATTCAGAAACATTGGGTCTCAGATGACCCCGTGGCCAAGTGTCACCTTCTGCAACCTCCCCTCTCACTGCTGTAGGCCACGCAGACACGCTAGGCATGCTCATGGCAGAGACAGCACGCGGCGAGCACCGCTCACACAGCATACGACACACAGACATGGCACATGTCAGGGGCATAGCGCACACCACGCACACACGTCACTCACAGCACACGTCTCATTCCACCCATGTATACACACAATATGCTGACCACACACCACGCACACACACACACAGCATGCTGACATACTGCAGAGGCACGTCAGACACATACACACAGCACATACACACACTCACTATGCCGACACACCACGCACACACATACACACAGTATGCCGACATGCCATGCACACACACACAGATAAGGGGATTTGTGTCTGAGCCATGCGTGCCATCAGCTGTCCACACGTGGCTCCTAGTTCCAGTGCTCCCTACCCTGCCCTCCTCCCTCCTGAGGACAAGGCTGGGACAGTGGGACCCCCAGCTTGGGGCAAACAAGAAAAGGCCCCTCTGACCTGAGTCTCTGTGAGGGTCAGCCACAGTTACTGTGCTGCATCTGGCAGGAACCCGTGCTCTGCCAAGGACCACAACCACGTCCCGAACACAGCCCAGATGGAAGGGGAACTTTCCTGGGGCCAGGCACAGGCAGCTGGCGGCTGCCGTCTTCAAGATGTCCATGGGTCACCTCTGTGGATGCCCAGGAGCCAGCAATAGGAGGACACAGACTCGGCTGCCCACTGCCCTCTCCCGGCAGGGCACCATCTAAGACTAGACACTCACTCCAGGGTCCCCTAGCCTTTGCCTGAGAGTGCACTGTGCCTGGATGGCAGGAAACTGTAGAGTTCCTATGGAGAGCTGTGCCCTCACTGCCCCAGGCCTAACTCCCTGTCCCCAGTTGGCTGCCAGCCTTCACCACCCCATGCCCTGCCCCCCATGCCCTGTCCCCCGGGTTGGCCACCAGCTCTTACTGCCCCATGTCCGGTTCCCTCAGTTGTCTGCTGGCCCTCGCTGCCCCACACCCTGTTCCCCAGTTGGCCGCTGGTCCTTACTGTCCCATACCCTGCCTCCAGTTGGCTACCAACCCTCACCACCCCACACCCTGTCCTCCTGGGTGGACCACTGGCCCTCATTGCTCCACGCCCTGCCCCCTGTCCCCATGCACTGTCCCCAAGCTGGCCGCCGGCCCTCACTGCCCCACACTGTGTCCCTGTCCCCACACCCTGTCCCCAGCTGGCCGCTGGCCCTCACCACCCCACGCCGTGTCCCTGTCCCCAGCTGGCCACCAGCCCTCACCACCCCATGCTGTGTCCCTGTCCCCACACCCTGTCCCCAGCTGGCCGCCAGCCCTCACCACCCCACGCCGTGTCCCTGTCCCCACACCCTGTCCCCAGCTGGCCGCCAGCCCTCACCACCCCACGCCGTGTCCCTGTCCCCCAGCTGGCTGCCGGCCCTCACCATCCCGGCCATCATCATGTCCTGCTCGGCATCCTCCTGCTTCTGCTTCAGCTCCTGCTCTGCGTCCTGCAACTGCTTCAGCATGTCGCTCACTTCCTGGTCCAGGTCAGTGACCTCCGCAAACGTCCGCTCGGCCTCTGCCTTGGTGCTGGTTGCATTCTGTGCACAAGAGAGCAGGTGGCTGGGAATGAAGCCCACGCCGCTGCTGAAGGCGGCCCGAGAGTGTCTGATCTCGGGTTCCTGTGCGAGGTCTCTGTGGGGCCTCTCTGGGTCAGGTCCCTGTGGGAGGCTCCACGGAGGGCTCTCCAGGGGGTCACAGGGTGGGTGTCTCTGGGCCCCACTGGGAGTGGCATGGGTGATGCTGCACCTGCTCCCATGCTCCCTTGGGTGAGAGCTGCACTCAGGATAGCCTGAGGGGAATGGCTAAGGTCCCAGAGGTGCTTGCTCGGGCAGTCTGCTCAGCTCAGACAAGGGATGGGATGGCCCTCAGGAGCTGGCTGTCCCAGCAGCCAGGGCCCATCCAGAGAACTTCAAGGGCCTCTGTCCTGGCAGTTCTGATGGAGTTGGGGACGGGGCCGGGGGAGTTGGCAGGACACCTTCTGGACGGCGCTGGCGATCCTCTCGGCCTCGTGGGCCCTGTGCTTGGCCTCGGTGGCGTCTGCTGCGGCGTTGCCCAGTGCCAACTGTGCCCCCTGTGTCTTCTCGTTGGCCTCAGCGATGGTCCGGTTGATGGCAGGGACCCTGCGCAGCGCCTCCTCGGCGGCTGTTTTGTTGTCGTTCACACGCCTGTCAAAGTCTGCAAGGACAGGAGGGGCTGAGCAGAGAGCTGAGGGGCCGGCTGGACACGTCCTCCATGGAAAACCCATGTCACGGGGTCATGGGCATGATCGCCTGACCCCGCGGTGGCTGCAGCTCCTTGGCCCATGGGGCAGGACACAGAGGCAGCGCCTGTTGCTGCGAGGGACACATCTACCAGGCAGGATTTCAGGCCCTGCCTGTGCCCTGCCTCACACACCTCACTGTGTCACTGGGGACGGCAGGGCTGCTCGGGGATGTCACGGGCAGAGGAAGGGGCACGAGCATGAGCAGGCAATGTGGCAACCCCGACATAGCAACGCCCATGCTGGTGAACACCAGGATATGGGCTTTGGGGTACATGTCTGGGACCCCCTCCGTCTACACAAAGTGCTGGGAGGGCCGGGCCCTGGGGTGCATGTCTGTGCCCAGGCCACAGAGAGTGCTGGCAGCACTGGGCCCCAGGCTGCACAGGGGGCTGGGAGGGTAGGGCCCCGGGCTGTGTGGCCGGGCCCAGGCCACACGGGGCTGGGAGCTGTGCCTGCCGCTCCTACCATTCAGGTTGTTGAGGATGTCGTTGGCTTCCTGCAAAGTGTCGCGGCCCCGCTTGGCGGCCTCCTCGGCAAGTGCCTTGGCAGCATCGGCACGGGCAAGGAGCTGGTCTGCAGTCTGCAAGGACATCTGGGTGAGGGCTGAGCCCTGCCTGGCCCTGCCTGGCCCTCAGGACCCGCGACCAGCCCCACCGACCTGCTGCTCTGTCCTGCCCTTTTCCAGGAGCGTCTGCACCTCCAGCTCCTTGGCGCGCATGTCGTCCCGCAGGTCCTCGTAGTCCTGCAGCTTTTGGTCCAGCAGCCGGTCCAGGTCCTCGGCTTCCTTCTGTATCCTGCGCGCCTCGTTCTGAGGACGGCTTTGTCTCAGACATGCCCACGCGGGACACAGGGCTGGGCCTGGGGACGCTCGCACCCCACCCAACGTGCCGGGACACGGGACCGTCCCACTGCAGCTGCCACCTTGGCCTGGTCCCCAGCTTCCCAGCTCCACACACAGGAGGAGGCAGATGCCAGGCCCCCGACGGCAGCAGGCTCACCCTGACTGGCAATGTCGGCCCAAGCCTGACTTTCCCAGTCCCAGGAACTTGGCACTCTGTGTGGTTAGCGTGCAGGGACAGCCCACTTTGCTTCCCACTCAGCTCCCTGAAAGTGCCTGGGAGGTCACTGAGCAGAGCCCAGGAGCTCGGGCGCCTGTGTCCATGTGGGAGACCTGGACTCAGCGTGGCCAGTCCAGCTGCCGTGGGCACCGAGGGATGAAATCAGAGGCCAGAGACCTTCTTCCCTCACTGACACGTTTTCAAATAAACAAACAGGAAGCTTGATGTGGAAAACATACCATGCACCAAGAGTCCATCCCAGGGGACAGACGGGACACAGACCCACTGAGCCCGGCCCAGGCCCCCTCAGGCCCTTCCTTTGCGTAACTGCCTTGCCACATGTCCGGACCCCAGCTGCAGGCGGTTCAGATGTCCAACAGCTGGGGTTGTCATGGGAGCCCCAGACACTGCCCACCCCTGGGTGGCTCAGTGTCCACAGTCCCGAACCGCCCCTCACCAGGCCCCACCCTACGCGTATGCCCAGTGTTACCCCTCACTAGACCTCACTCCCTGTGTGTGCCCCATATTACCCCTCAGCAGGCTCACCCCAAGCATGCACTCCACACTGCCCCTCACCAGCACCACCCCACACATGCGCCCCAGAGGCCCCTCACCTCCAGGGCCTCTGAGTCCACAGGGCTCAGCTGCGCCACGCTGGCATAGATCTCCACAGCCTTGTCGCCTGCCCGCTTGGCCTCCTCGTGCACGCGGGCAGCCTGTGCTTCCAGGTCCCGGGAGAGATTCCTTGCTTGTTCATACCTGGGGGGAGTGGAACGAGCGCTCACACACGTGGACACACTGGGAAAGGCCCTCGCCGGGACACCGCATGTGGCCTCGTCACTCCCCATAGAGCTGCAGGGACAGCCCGAGGGCCCTGGCCTGCACCTCCAGCACGAGGCTCTGTGGCTGCAGTGCAAGCCTGGGGAGGCTCAGGCTGTGGCCGAGCAGCACAGGACACACACATGCGGGGGCCAGTCAGGCTGGGTCCTCACCCTGTGATGTGTCATCCTGGGTAACACTGATGTTCCAAGTTGGCCCAGACCCAAAGTCCGTGTCGCCCTGGCCCTGGGGCCCAGGCACTGGACACTGTCTGCTTTCCCATCCCGTGGAGTGGGGCTCCACGGAGGTGTTGGAAATGAAGGGATCCCCTGGGACCAGGCACGCTTCCACTGCCACAAGGCTCGGGCAGAGCTGGCCTCGCTACAGCCCGACTCTGCTCCCCACATGAGGTAGCAGCGAGAGCAGCAGTCTCCTGCCTGCAGAACATCTGGGTGCTGCGTCGGCACAGCCAGCCACTCACTTCCGGTTGAGCTCCTGGATCTCCAACGCTGTCTGGTTCTCTCCCGCCAGCGTCCGCAGCAGCAGGGCAAACGCCTCAGCGGAGGTGTCGTTGGCCGTGGTGGCCACGCGGGCGATGTCGTCCGCTTCTTGCTTATGGCTGCGGGGACAGGTGACAGAGTAACCCTGGGGTAGACATGTCTGTGGATGTGGGCAGGGCGGGGACCAAGCTTGCTCTATTCTGCTCACACACACGATGTGGGCAGAGTCCTATGAACCCTGAATTCCCGAAAACAGTTCAGTGTGGCTATTTATGAATAATATTCTGCAAATGAAGATAGATTTTATTCAAGAAAACCAATGGTGTAAAACAGGGCAAATGATGCTATCTCAGAGACCTAACTCCATCTAGGTGGGACAGCGTGCACTGCTGACACCTGGCAGTCTCGCCTCATGGCCCTCAGGCCCTCGGACACAGCCTGGTTACTGCTGGCTGATGCTGCTGGCAGCGGGCACCAGACAGGCCGGCAGGACCCGACTGAGCAGTGCGCAGGGGCTGGGTCAGCACCCAGTCACCTCTCCTCTGGCACCTAGCCAGGAGAAAGGCCAGGCCACAGGGCCCACGTCCTGACAAGTCAGTTTTATAATCTTCCAACTTGAGGCCTGTTAAAATCACCATCTGTTTACTAGCAAGTATTAGAAAAAGAATCAGGAATGAAATAAAAGGTTGCTGGCTTGCTTTCTACATTTTTGCTTAGAAACTTCAGAAGTTTTTAAGAACTGGTGATTTAGTGCTTCTAGCCCTCTTAGTCATCCGCTAAGTTTAGAGCTTTGAGGCCAAGGATCTAAGCATCCAGAATGTGGGACTTTAACTGGGGGAAAACGGGAACGCTGAGGGGACGGGCGGCTGTCACCTACCGTTCCGCGAGTCTGCGGGCCTCTTCCGCCAGCAGCGTCATGTTGTTTGGGTCCCCGGTGGCCTGAGGCTGTGTAATAGACTGCAGGGAGAGCAGCAGTCACAGGCCTGAGCATGGCCAGAGCTGGGAAGCCACTGCTGCTCCTGCTGCTGAGCCCCGCGCCTCCAGCACCCTGACGGCAGAGCGCTGGGCTCTGTGCACAGGACCAAGGAAGCAAGCACCCCAGCACCCTGACGGCAGAGCGCTGGGGCTCTGTGCACAGGACCAAGGAAGCAAGCACCCCAGCGCCCCCACTGATGGCAGAATGCTGGGCTCTGTGCACAGGACCAAGGCAGCGAGTGCCCTAGCGCCTGGCAACTGTTGTGCCAGAACCATCTGTGGCTGCACGGGGCAGGAAGGCAAAGCCCTACATGGCCAGCACAGGCGTCCAGTGCCCCACGGCAGCCCGCAGTGGGCGGCGCAGCCTCTTACCACGTTGGCCGCAGCCACCTTGGCCCGCTCCAGCTCTCTGGATGCGATTTCTATGAGGCGCTCAGTGCTCTGCACACGGCCGCGGGCCTGCTCGGCCAGGCCTGCTGTCTCTGCGATGGTCTTGCGGATGTTCTGTAGACGGCTGATCTGGCTGGACAGCGTGCTGTTCACCCTCTGGAGCCGGCCCAGCAGGTTCTGGTCCACGTCTGCCAGGTGGTGAGAGGACACGGTGAGCACTCGGAGCCTGGCTGCACCCTGACCCTGCGTGGCACCTGCCCCAGCTACCATGAGCTCCTCTCCTCACCTCTCACAACCACGTATGCCTGGCCAAGCGGACATCGGGGGCAGGCTAGGTGGCAGAAAAGCCCTGCTGGGAGTCCAGCGCAGGGCAGGTCCCTGAGACGCACACTCCATACAGCTAAAATGCTGCCTGTCCAGGAGCCCCAAGTGGACATCCATGTCCGGCAAACCCAACAGTCCCACCCTGAAGGCAGAGCGCTGGGCTCTGTGCACAGGACCAAGGCAGCGAGTGCCCCAGCACCCCCATTGACGGCAGAGCACTGCGCTCTGTGCACAGGACCAAGGCAGTAAGTGCCCCAGCACCCCCATTGGTGGCAGAGTGCTGTGCTCTGTGCACGGGACCAAGGCAGCGAGTGCCCCAGCACCCCATTGATGGCAGAGTACTGGGCTCTGTACACAGGACCAAGGCAGCGAGTGCTTTAAACTGAGCCCTGCTCCCTAACGGTGCTGACTGTCCTAGCTCAGCCATGCCTGCTGCACTTGGCTTTGGCACGCGAGTCCTGCTACAGCAAAGCAGTAATGGAAGGCACATGGATGCAGCCTGCTTCCCAAGTCTCTCACTTCAGATTTGAGTCCCACTGGAGACTGAGTGGTTCTAGTCTCAGCTAGGGGCTGGGGAGCTCTGTGGTAAGTGGCAAGGAACTACCCTTCTTGACAGAGACACGGCTGCCCTGCCTGGGGCACGCCGGGGAGTGGGAACATCTCTGGGTTCAAGTCAGGGAGACCCTGTGCCTGCTTCCCATTCGACCCTGGGGAACGCAGTGGCACTGTGTCCTGCCAGGCCACAGTGAGGCACACAGAACACATCCCAGGGCACTGGTTTCCTGTGTTCATGTCTGTGGATGCTGTGGGCAGCACAGCCCCGGCTGGCTGGGGCAGACCTGGATCCTGTCCCAGAAAGCGCAACAGCAGGAGCCCATGCAGCCTGTTTCACACACAGGACCACATGGTGCGCCATGAACCCCTACAGCGACTCAAGCCCCGTGATGGAAGCGCCCTACGGACATTCAGCGCTCCGAGCCTGGCAGGTCTGAGGGCAGGATACAACCAGAGCTCACCGCGGGCAGAGCCTGCGTCCGTGGCTGTCAGGGGTCCTCCCAGAGCCCACCGCAGGGAGAGCCTGCGTCCGTGGCTGTCAGGGGTCCTCCCAGAGCCCACCGCGGGCAGAGCCTGCGTCCGTGGCTGTCAGGGGTCCTCCCAGAGCCCACCGCGGGCAGAGCCTGCGTCCGTGGCTGTCAGGGGTCCTCCCAGAGCCCACTGCGGGCAGAGCCTGCGTCCGTGGCTGTCAGGGGTCTGCCCAGAGCCCACCACAGGGCAGAGCCTGCGTCCGTGGCTGTCAGGGGTCTGCCCAGAGCCCACCACAGGGCAGAGCCTGCGTCCGTGGCTGTCAGGGGTCCGCCCAGAGCCCACCGCGGGCAGAGCCTGCGTCCGTGGCTGTCAGGGGTCCTCCCAGAGCCCACTGCAGGGAGAGCCTGCATCTGTAGCTGTCAGGGGTCCTCCCAGAGCCCACTGCAGGGAAAGCCTGCGTCCGTGGCTGTCAGGGGTCCTCCCAGAGCTCACCGCGGGCAGAGCCTGCGTCCGTGGCTGTCAGGGGTCCTCCCAGAGCCCACCGCAGGGAGAGCCTGCGTCCGTGGCTGTCAGGGGTCCTCCCAGAGCCCACTGCAGGGAGAGCCTGCGTCCGTGGCTGTCAGGGGTCCGCCCAGAGCTCATTGCGGGCAGAGCCTGCGTCCGTGGCTGTCAGGGGTCTGCCCAGAGCCCACCGCGGGCAGAGCCTGCATCTGTGGCTGTCAGGGGTCCTCCCAGAGCTCATTGCGGGCAGAGCCTGCGTCCGTGGCTGTCAGGGGTCCTCCCAGAGCTCATTGCGGGCAGAGCCTGCGTCCGTGGCTGTCAGGGGTGCGCCCAGAGCCCACCGCGGGCAGAGCCTGCGTCCGTGGCTGTCAGGGGTCCTCCCAGAGCCCACCGCGGGCAGAGCCTGCGTCCGTGGCTGTCAGGGGTCCTCCCAGAGCCCACCGCGGGCAGAGCCTGCGTCCGTGGCTGTCAGGGGTCCTCCCAGAGCCCACCGCAGGGAGAGCCTGCATCTGTGGCTGTCAGGGGTCCGCCCAGAGCCCACCGCGGGCAGAGCCTGCGTCCGTGGCTGTCAGGGGTCTGCCCGGCCTGCCTACCTTTAACGTCCTGGGCCTCCCGCAGCAGGTCCGTGACCTCTCGCTCGGCCTCCTTCAGCCGGTCCTCAAAGGCCTGGTCTGTCACCGCCTCGTCCCCTGTGCCCAGGCTGGCCACAAGGCTCTCTAATTCCTGCAGCCTGGCCCGGTGCTCGGCCACCTGAACAGGAGGAGGGTGATGGGAGGAAACAGCCCGGCCCCCCGGGACCCCTAACAATGACCTTGCCCTCAAATGGCTCCCCCAGACCAGGAGCCGGTTGGTCTTCTTCCTCGACTGCCAATGAGTGCCACTCAGGTCCTGTCCCCACACTGCTCATGGCTGGCCCCAGCGGCCTCCAGCTGACCCTGGCTCTTTTCCCACACTCACACACACACCTTCGTCTACTCAGAAGGCCCCACCCACACCTGGCTAATCACCCCCTCCTCAGCCCCTCTGCAGGCGGACCCCAGCTTGGAGTCTGTGAGGCATCCGGTCCGAGGCTGCCACCTTGCCCTCCAGGAGGTCCTCGAGTGCCCCCGGGAAAGGCCCTGAGAAGCACCTACACCTCTGATTTCTCTGATCTGCTGCCCCGCCCATGCCACCCTGGACGCTGACCCACCTTGTCCTTCACCAGCCGGTAGCAGGCCGGGCACTCCTGGCAGCCGGGCCAGGACCGGTTATAGAAGTAGTTCTCCTCACACTGATCGCAGCGGCTGCCCACGAAGCCCGGCCTGCACTCGCAGCCCCCGTTCTCCCTGCACTGCAGCGACAGGGACCCCTCGGGGTGGCAGTCACAGGCTGTGGGGCAAGAAAGCTCTGGCTAAGCGCACTGTACCTGGGGCCCGGGACCCCATGGTGCCTCACACCTGTAGGGGAGGGGCTGGGGAAGGGCAGGGGGCAGGGGCTGCCTAGATCTACAGGGGGAGGGGCGGGCAGCCTTACGTTTGCAACCTTCAGGCCCGAACCCGAAGTGGTTGACCTCACAACGCTCGCAGCGCTGGCCAGTGACGCCTGGCTGGCACTCACACTGCCCCGTGCGGATGTCACACTGCCCGTCGGTGGAGCCCAAGGCATGGCAGTCGCACCTGAGAGCGAGTAGAGGGTGGATGGGTGAGCCCAGAGGACCCTGAACCCTGGAGGGTAGTCAGGGGCTCTTCGCTGTGTATGTGTGTGTGTGTATATGGCTCTGTCCCTCTGTACTGTGTGTTCTTTAAAGATCCACTGATCTGAAAGGCAGTGGCGGAGGTGAGACTGAGCTTCCAACCACTGGTTTGGTCCCCAAATGGCCACAACAGGATGTGTTGGCCTGGCACTCCACCCAGCTCTCCTGTGCGAGTGGCAAGGCCCAAGGACTGGGGTCACCCTGCACTGCCCACCAGGGTCTGCGCTGCCACAGAGCTGGGCCACAGCAGCACAGCTGGAACTCAGCCCGCCAGGTGGTACAGGAGGTACTTCACCTGCTGGGCAGAGCCCCGCCCCAAGCTCAGCCAGCAGTGCCCCTGCAGCCCGCCACTGTGTGGCCAGGCGCTGCCCAGGGCACCACGCCCCCGGGGCCTCACCTCTGGCAGCCGCGCCCACTCTGTAGGTTGTAGAAGCCAGGCTCACAGGTCCCACAGTCACGGCCGGCCACATGGGACAGACACTCGCACTGCCCGGTCACCGGGTCGCAGCCACCTTGCTGCCTCACAGTCCCATAGGGGTTGCAGTTGCATGCTGGGGGACGGGTAGAGAGGGAAGTTACCACGCGTCACCAAAGAGCAGCAAGCCCGGGGGTCCCGGACAGCACTGTCTGGGGCAGTCGCTGCCTGCCATGGGGCCCAAGGGTGTGGGGGGCACCAGCCCCGCTGGGTGTGCCACGGGAAAGGCCGCTCTCTCCCACACCATAGCTGTGTGCTGGGCCCCTGGCCAGTCACATCAGCCTCACACTGCATCTTGGGCTCTGCTGTGACATGGAGCCCGGGGCAGCGGGTACCTCGGCACTTGTCGGCGGGGCTGGGGGCCAGGGGGTTCCCGAAGAAGCCGTCCCTGCAGCGATCACAGTAGAAGCCAGCAGTGTTGTAGATGCACTTGAGGCACTCGCCCGTGGAGCGGTTGCAGTTCCCCACGGCGTTGGGGTCCACATTGTCGCTGCATTGGCAAGGCCGGCACAGCCTCACGGGGCCGTTTCTCCCCAGAGGGTCCCCGAAGTAGCCGTCATCACAGAGCTCACACCTCTTACCTGGGGAGCAGGTGACGGGGGAGGTGGGGTTTAGACAGGCAGCCCAACTCCAATCAACGACATAACCGAGGGTCCATTAGCTGAGACCACATACCAGGGACTCCCCCAACCCTAACCGTGACCTTGGGGATGCTGACAGCACCACAGCACTTACAAGTCTTGGGTTCAGAGGTGGGGGATCTGAGAGACACAGTGCCAAAGCCCGTGCTGGGTCACGCTTCTCAGGCACCCCAGTGACAGGGACAGGGCTTGCCTGGGGCTCCCCGCTCGGGGGAGGACAGCTGAGAGGCAGACAGCAACCTCACCCAGGGCCCAGTGAGGGCTGGGGGGTGGGGAACAGATAGCAGGGGGTGGGGCCCAGTGAGGGCTCGAAGTGGGGGCAGGTAGCAGGGGGTGGGGCCCAGTGAGGGCTGGGGGGCAGGTAGCAGGGGGTGTGGCCCAGCGAGGGCTGGGGGGCAGGTAGCAGGGGGTGTGGCCCAGCGAGGGCTGGGGGGCAGGTAGCAGGGGGTGGAGCCCAGCGAAGGCTCGAAGGGGAGGCAGCGGGGAAGCCCTGGTCTCCACCCAGACCTGGGTGTGCTGTTCTCATCTCTGACCAAGGAGTGGATGGATCAGTGCCTCCCTGGGCCTGGGGTTGTCAAAAGGGCTGGGCAGGGTCAGGCAGGGCCAGGCAGGGCAAGGGAGGGCAGGGCTGGGCAGGGCCAAGTAGGGCCAGGCAGGGCCAGGCAGGGCAAGGGAGGGCAGGGCTGGGCAGGGCCAGGGAGGGCAAGGGAGGACAGGGCTGGGCAGGGCCAGGCAGGGCCAGGCAGGGCCAGGCAGGGCAAGGGAGAGCAGGGACAGGTAGGGCCAGGTAGGGCCAGGCAGGGCCAGGCAGGGCCAGGCAGGGCCAGGTAGGGCCAGGCAGAGCCAGGCAGGGCCAGGCAGGGCCAGGCAGGGCAGAGCTGGGCAGGGCCAGGCTCTGAGTGGCTGGTGAAGGTCAGGTGCAGACCCTCAAAGAACCAGCCATTTTCTAATGGCATAGTGGACACTGTCCCCTGGCAGCAAGATTCATGGAAGAATACTAAAAAGGACCACTTCCTGCCAAGAACCCTTGGACAGACCCACAAAGTGAGATCTGAATATAGGTTTTCTGGAAAAAGTGAGTTGTCTTAATCATCATGTGTAGTGCCAGATGATTGCAAAACAGCAGCTACCTGGCCACACAACAGAGATCCCACGCTCATGTTTACACGGCAGTGACCACGTGACCAAGGTCACGCAGCAGTGACCAGGGAAGGACAGCAGTTCATTCCAAGCTCTCCCGTAGAGGCTGAGTCTGGGCTGAGGCTCCAGACTCAAGCTCCGCTTCCCCAAGCTCTCCTGGAGAACCTGGCTGCGGAGATACGCCCACCCCCGTCCTCCCTGAGGACTCACCAGTGGTGCCCGTGGGGCAGTTGGTGCACACCACCTCCTTTGTCTTGGGGACCATGGCGCAGCTGGAGCCTCCGGGACACGGGCAGGGCTGGCAGTCGGCAGAGGTGCCCGCGGTGGAGTCCCCGTAGTAGCCGTCACCGCACCGCTCGCAGTGGGGCCCAGCCGTGTTGTCCCTGCAGTCGCAGACGCCTGCGTGGGGAGCACACATGAGGAGCGAGCTCTGCTGGGCCGGGTCTGGCGGCCGGCGCTCGGCTTAGCTCCTGACCTGTCTCAGGGTCGCAGGTCTCGCTGTGCCCATTGCAGGTACACGGCACACAGGGACTGTACGGGCCGAGGCTCGGCGTCTCTCGTCGGTAGCCTGGAAGGCATGTCTCACAGAACTGCCCTCCATAGCCCACAGGGCAGGTGCAGGACTCCACCCAGGTGACAGGGACCCCGGGTCCCGGGCGAGCAGTGGCGAGGGTGACGTCATCCAGGTACCCTGCACCTGTGCGGGCGTGGAGAAGAGAACTGGTGACTTGGAAGTCTGCAGATGGCAGGTGTGAGGTGAACTGGCCACTGCAGGTGGGACTGAGAAATGGCACCCAGGACGTCCACACGGCCCTGCTGAATGTACGCTGCCCACTGACCACAGGGACGCTGCTGGAACTCGTGCAGGCAGGAGGAAGCAACAAACCAGGGCAGGAGGTGGCACAGAAGCAGGTGCTGGATGGTACAGCTCAGGACAGGAGGAGACAGCACCTTCCACAGGTAACACCCGGGTACTCCTGATGGGTGCCCGTGACGGCCCCCTGCCAAGGGCTTCCCAACACCGGGTACTCCTGCCAGGTGCCCACAATGGGGTTCCCAACACCGGGTACTCCTGCCAGGTGCCTGTGACAGCCCCCAGCCCAGGGCTTCCCAACAGCCGGGTACTCCTGATGGGCGCCCATGACGGCCCACTGCCCAGGGCTTCCTGACACCTGGGTACTCCCGCAGGGTGCCTGTGATGGCCCCTGGCCCAGGGCTTCCCCACATCTGGGTAACTCCAGCAGGGCACCCATGGCCCAGGTCCTGTGTTTCTGTCAGGGCACTGGCATGGAGGGAAGCCTGAGGCAGAGAGCAGTGACCACCTCCTTCTGTTTCCGTCACAGCTGCTTCAGGCCGAGTGATGGCCCGTGCTGGTCACTTAGTGACCTGGGGAGTGTCCTCCAGGGGCTACGAGACCATCCCCTGCCACAGCTCAAAGTCCAGTCAGCATGGAAGGCAGCTCCCAATCTCCCAACGTCTCCATTTGTGACCCAATGCTGTCTGCTCACCTCTATAATCTCACTCACTCATGGTCTCTGCTCACCCTCAGAGCGGGCAGACCACACGCTCACCCTGAACCTGCCCCGGACCGCCTCACAAGACACCCACTCTTACCTCTCTGACTTGTCCCATTTCCAGCTTGACAATCTCGGCTCTGACCCTCCCCCCTCTCCCTGCACTGACCCTTCCCCTCCCTATCCTGACCCTCCCCCTCCCTGCGCTGACCCTCCCCCTCTCCCTGCCCTGGCCCTCCCCCTCTCTGCCCTGGCCCTCCCCCTCTTCCTGCCCTGACCCTCCACACTCTCCCTGCGCTGGCCCTCCCCCTCCCTCTCTCCCTGCACTGACCCTTCCCCTCCCTACCCTGACCCTCCCCCTCTCCCTGTGCTGACCCTCCCCTTCCCTGCACTGGCCCTCCCCCTCCCTGCACTGACCCTCCCCCTCTCCCTGCACTGACCCTCCCCCTCTCCCTGCACTGACCCTCCCCCCTCCCTGCCCCTCCCCCTCCCTGCACTGGCCCTCCTCCTCTTCCTGCACTGACCCTCCACACTCTCCCTGTGCTGACCCTCCCCCTCCCTGCACTGACCCTCCCCCTCCCTGCACTGGCCCCCCCATCCCTCTCTCCCTGCACTGACCCTCCCCCTCTCCCTGCACTGACCCTCCCCCTCCCTGCACTGGCCCTCCCCCTCTCCCTGCACTGACCCTCCCCACTCTCTGTCACTGTTGTACTGACCCTCCCAGCCCTCAGATCACCCACTGCCAGGTGACTCACTCCTCTCACTGTAGGTGCCCCGAATCTTGATGGCCGTCAAATTATTGAGGAGCTTCTGGAACTCAAAGGGGCTGAGAGCTGGCCGCCAGGGGTAGTCAACTGCCTCATGGAGCCTGGGGGAGAGAGTGCGGTCAGCACGAGCTGGGGGGACATCGGGTCAGGAGGACCGGTGGCGCCTGGGCCGGGAGCGAGCTCACCTGAAGACATACTTGACGGCAGTCTCGCTCGGGTAGGCGTTGCCCTGTGCAATCAAGGGCACGGCCACACGCACGCCAGCGCCCTCCAGCACCACATCCTCCGCAGAGAGCCGGGTGTCCCGCCTGTCCACACGGAAGGAGAAGGACAGATTCTGGCCGTAGCTCAGCAGCTGGCTCCCCAAGAACTTGGCTGGAAGACACGCGGACAGACACACGTGGGGCAGGTGTGAACAAGTCAGCATGGTGCAGCTGAGGAGCTGTGTGGCAGGCTGGCCAGCCAGCATGTGGTCCCCACTGACCTGGTGCCACGAAGTATCTTGGGAAGTAGCTGTCGGAGATCACAGCCACGTCCTGGCGCTCGGACGACCACTCGAGAGAGGCCTCGGAGCCGTCCCTCTGCTCCACGCGCCAGCCGTCTTCGTCTGTGGGGAGAGAGACGCCTGCTGTGCCCAGCACCCGGAGGACACATCGTGCTGCCCCACGCCGAGCTCCACTCGCACCCTCCCTCGCTTAGGCACGGCAGCCCTGCCATGGAGTCGCGGAAGGGCCGCCAGCTGAAAAGCCCGTGGCAGAACTTACCGGCATGGAAGGTGGAGGACACGGTGTGGACGCTGTAGCCGGGGGCGCTGGTGCAGACGGATGAGTGGCCGTAGCAGAAGCAGGGCGTGCAGCCACCGGGCTGCGAGGGGTCCAGGTTGAAGAAGCCAGGCTTGCACCTGATGGGGCGAGACGACGCTGGTGTGGGTGCGTGGGCCTTCCCAGCATGGCTCGGGAGAGGGCCAGCAGGTCCCACACTACCTCTCACAGTTGAAGCCCTCGACGTTCTCCTTGCACACGCATCTGCCCGTCTCCACGCTGCACTCGTCGGCGCTGCCAGCTGGGTTGCAGGAGCACGGCCTAGGGGTGCACAAGTCAGGCTGGAGCATGGGCGTCCCGCCCGACTCAGCACTGGCTCCTTGAGCTGACCGGCCCAGCATGAGCCTGCAGCCAGCCCACCAGAACGCTCACTGCACTGGGGTGCCCATGCCAGCCCCAAGCCCTGGGCCCCATCTCGGTGATAACGGTCCAGGGCACTGTGTGCCCCATCTCCGCACTCCTCCCACCCCACGGCTGCAGACCAAGGCTCAGGCGCCTGCCTCAGGGGTGAACGCACAGTACCTGCATCCGGCCTCAGTCAGCGAGTGGAAGCCAGGCTGGCAGCGGTCACACTTGTCACCTGTCACCCCTGGCTTGCAGCTGCAGCGACCATAGCTGTCACACTGTGTGCTGAGTGAACCTGAGGCAGAAGGGGCTGTGGTTAGCCACAGCACGGCCAGAGCCAACCATCACAGGCATCTCTCGCACCCCACGATGGGGGAACCCCTAGGCAGTCACAGACAGGAGACAGACTTGCCGTGAGGAAGCTCAGAACTGGGGCTTGCAAAGCCACGGCCTTCCCACCTGGCAGGCACACCCTGACTCAGGCCCGTGAGTGGGTACCCCTCGGCATGGGCCAGCCTCAGTGCCGTTGGGAGCGGCAGCACGCATCGTGCACCCCAATACACACATCCATGCACCGCAACAGAGATAGACTAAACAACTCAGCCTGGACTCGCAGACTGAGCTCAAGTGGCCCCGGCCTTCCGGCTGCTGACGATCAACACACCGCTGTCCAGGCCGCCCCCACACCGACACATACCACAGGCCCTTCAGGAAGGTCACCCTGGCCAGCGAGGGGTGGTGGAGAGCTGGAGCACGGGGCCTCAGCACTCACCGACCGGGCTGCAGTGGCACGGCGAGCAGGCCTCGCTGCTCCCCAGACGGAAGAAGTCCTCCCGGCAGCGCTCGCAGTGGGCGCCAGCAGTGTGGTCGCGGCAGCGGACGCAGTGGCCGCCGTGGCCGGTGGAGCGGTACAGCTCGGGGTCGAAGTAGCATTCCTCAGAGCGCCCGTTGCAGTCACAGGCTGTGGGCCAACACATGGAGCCCGTCAGGGCTGTGGGGCACTTGGCCCTGCGTCCGCCCCAGCTAGGGACTCACGCACGGGCTGATGCCAAGCACATGTCCAGCCATCCAGAACCACACCTGCTCCTAGCCCAGAGCCGGGTGCCAACCACCTGCATCCTTGGCCACCCGAGGACTCCTCTCCCCACAGGCGGTGCCCCCGCAGGCAGGAGCAGGACCACCGGCGGGGCGGGGCACAGGTCCTGACTGGCCCTGTCCTCCCCGTGGCGCCCTGGCACATGCAGGCTTCACTGGCCCAGAACTGTGGACCCTGCCCAAGGCACACACAGCAGCCAGGGGCCCAGAGGCCGTGTCCGTCACGGCTGCAGCCTGTACGCTCTGGGTTCCTGCTCCCTCGAGGTGCCTTTGAGGAGTGACCCAGGAGGCAGAAATGTGCCTCGAACCAGTCACTCTGCCAAGATGCCATCTTCTCCTGGACAGCCATTTTTCCCTGGCGCCTGTCATGACCCTGGCTCCCTGGGGGCAGTCATGACAGGGAAAGAGAGAGAAATTGGGGTGTCCCAGCACGGGCACCTCCCTGGGCGCCCTGACACCTCCCAGTACCCTCCCCGGGCACCGGCCTTGTGGGCACTCACGCAGGCACTCGCTGGCGCTCTCGGCTGTGGCCCTCCTCCAGGGCCGGTCATTGAAGAAGGGCAGGCACTTCTCACAGTCTACGCCGTGCGTGTTGTGCTTGCAGTTGCACACCAGCTGGCCCAGCTCGTTCTTCACACACTCGCTGGCATGGCCGTTACACTTACACCTGGGGAGAGGACGGGGGGGCTGTGGAGCCCCAAAAGGGCACGACCCTGGCTCTGCAGGTCCCCCACCTGGCCATGTTCCCTGCCACTCCCAGAACACTACTGGATCCTTCTTTGGTCATGGCCTCCCCCAGTGCCCACTGAGCACTGACCCCATGCCAGGAACTCTGCAGGCCAAGGGACTTGTAGCAGAATGGGCAGCCTGCAGCCGAAGGTCCCTGGCCAGTGGGTGGGCGTCAGCCCCACGGCTGAGATGCCCTGTCTGACACCCAACAGCACAGCCTCGATTCCATCTGCTGGTGCATAGCCTGGGAGGTTTGGCTCAGGCACGTGGGTCCCGGCGCCCCATGTGGGAGCCCTGGCTACTGAGGGAGGAAGCTGCTCCCTCTCAAAGAAGAAATCATGAAACCTATAAACTCACAGACCTGTCACGCACCACCCCTCACACCGCAGGTCCAGCAAGTGACCCCCGCCACCAGAAGGCAGGTGGTCTTGGCCGACCTCAGGGCCCCTGTGCACCTGCTTGGTCAGGAAGATGTCCCACGGCATCCCCTCCCCACCTCAAGGCCTCACAGAAGCCGGACAGGACGAGGCGGAGGTCTGAAGAGACGGCCGCCAGGCACCCCGTACCTGCCGCCCACGGCGAAGTCGGAGATGGCATAGTAGTAGGACTTGAGGACCTTGGGGTCACTGAACACCTCGTCCCCGAAGGTGTTGAGCCGGTTCAGGGTGACCCTGATGTCTGTGGCTGTCACCCACTCCTGTTGGCAGAGAACACCAAATAGACACGTTAGGAAGGAGGAAGGGGGATGGCTGGGGGGCTTGGGGGAGATGGAGAGCTGGAGGGGGGAACAGGTGACCACGTCCTGACCCGGGGGTGAAGGGACGGGGCAGGAGGCATGGGGGGAGGGTTAGGTGGTCCTGACCCAGGGGTGGAGGGACAGGGCAGGAGGCATGGGGGGAGGGTTAGGTGACCACGCCCTGATCCCGTGCTCCTCCAGCTGCCCCAACTCCAGCTGTGCCTTTGTCTCTTGGGGATGGGGCAAAGCAGAGCTGTGCTGGCGTCTCAGGGGATCCAGGGATCCAACAGCCCATGTGCTCACTGCACTTCTTCCCACCCACGCCCATCCATGAGCACCACCAGGCCCACGGGGCTTCCCTACAGCGCCTGCCCACCGGACAAGTCAACACACAGCTCGTGGTGTCGAGCTGCAGGCCTGCCCTGGGGACTTGCACAGTGAGGCCGCAGCAGCCCCTTGGGGCGGGCCCGTGTGTTTGCCAGCCACCACGACGGCCCAGCCTGGGCTGAGGGCACACCCACATGTCATGATCCCCTAGCCAGGGCTCAGACAGTTCTTGTGCCCAGCGCCCTGCCGCAAGGACACGCCCCGAGAGGGGCTGCGGCCACATCCGCCACCCACCTGCAGCACAGGGCTGTTGTCGAAGTTGTAGGCGCTGGGCCGCCCTTCCAGCGTGGAGAAGGCCACGTTGCCGCCAGTGAGTGGGGAGATGTCGCTGAACTCGTCGGTACACAGCGCCTGCTGCTCGTCCTCGCCCGTGCGGATGAAGCCTCGGCTGGCCCGGCCGTAGGTGTTCTCGCACGAGCCGCTGTAGTACTGGTAGGGCACCCAGGGCCCATCCTCCCGCGCACGCTTGTAGATGGCGAAGCTCTCGGGGCGGCTGGTGTGAAACTTGAGGCGCACATAGGTGATGTCGAAGGCTTTGCCTGCAGGGGACACGGTCACCGTGGGTGAGTCCGCCCGCGGAACACAGGATGCCCCCTGCTCCTGGCACCGTGTGGAGCTCAGCGAGGAGCACGTGCGCTGGGCCGGGCAGACAGACAGATGGAAGGGGCAGTCTGCTCAGCAAACCCGAGGCTGGCTCAGGCCGCTGCTGCCGAAGTCATCGGCCATGACGCGCTCTGGCAAGGTCAGACCCAGAGCTGCCTCCGGGCCTCCTGAGTGTCAGAGACCTCGAAGATGGCTCCCCTGACCCCACCCAAGCCCGAGGTGCAGAAGGAAGGGCCGTACTCAGGACAAGGAACAGAGGAGAAAATGCCAGAGCCGAGGCAGGAACAGCAGCAGGCCTGCGGCCAGGCGGACATGACCTCAGGGCTGCGCCAGGCTCTCAGCACAGGTGTGGCCACATACCCTGGGGTCAGGGCGTCAGGCCCTCCAATGGCCATTCACTGTCCTGCCTCCGATAGGCAGGCTCCTAGTCTCATCACCATGTATGGGTTGGAGAGCAGCTGCCCCGAGCCTACTGTGTCCACCCAGCGTTAGCCACAAGCAAGAGGATGTGACCAGTGGTCACTGCCCAGTCACTTGACGGGGCTTAGCCATTCCTAACATAAACACAAAGCCGATGGCACAGCAAGGCGGGGCAGCACTCCCGTGCCCCAACTTCAGCCCCGGCTCTGTCCCACTCCAGCTTTGGCCTGCTTACCTCGTAGCAGGAATGTCGGTGGAGGTTAACCAGTTCACTGGCAACTGGATGGATGGATTCCCCACAGGGTCGCCCCATGCAGCCCCCACACAGGCACAGGTCACACTCCCCGCCCCCCCATGAGAACACAGGCCTGCGTGGCCTCCTGCTGTGTCCGGACAGGACACTCGGCAGCAGGCTGTGTGGGATTCTCACAGATTCCTGTTAACCGGGGCACCCAGACATGCTCAGTTCTCCACAGTCCACCTCCCTGCTGACCCCACGCTGCTCTCTAGACACCAGCCCACGGAGACAGGGTCAGTGGGAGGCAGTGGAATGGATTGGGGGCCCGCAGCCTTTCAGAAGGCCCAGGGCGGACGACAGAGCAGTCTGGCCATCAGGGCTGCCAGCAGACAGGGAGTAGCCGCCATGTGCACAGCACTGTGAGGACACAGCTGCAGGTGACCAACGACACCTGCAAGGCCAGCTTCCACAGGTAGCAGCCGCACCCACAGCCCGAGGATGCTTGGGGCAAGCACACAGAAGACAGGCTGCCAGGCACACGGGCACACGGGGGAGGGATGGCGGGCACTTGCTGCAGGGAAGACAGGGTACCGCGTCTGAGACCAGAGCAGTGGCCACCCAGGGGCTTCCACAGCCACCCAGACATTTAGGAAGAGTGCTGGGGGTGGGGCCATGGGGCACAGCAGGTCAAGTTGCTGTCTGGCAGAACCCATCATAGCCCTGGCAATGGAAATGTGTCTCCATTTCCGCCTAGTGCCTGCGGGGGGTGGGGACAGGTGACGACCCAGGACTCGGCCCATCACCCACGGCCGGATGGGTTTCTGGCTCAGCCTGGTTGTTGGGGCACCGGGGAGTGAACCAGGAGCAGACACCATGCTCCCTTGCTCTCGTGCTGCTTTTTAAACAGGTCAAACCAAACCAACTTCAAAAGAACAATGAGCCCTCCACCACGGCTTGGCTGTCAGCTGGGAGGCTCCCCCTGAGGTCCAGGAAAGCCCTCTGACCAGAGTGGACAGGGAAGTTGCAGCAATAGAGCAACCCAAAGCAGCACCTGGCTGAGGTGAGAAGGGTGGAGGCGGCCAGGTGACAGAGGCTGCTCCTGCAGGGGACCCTGCCGGTTCTCCCCCCAAGCCTGTGCACACATGCCAGCACACAGGCGGTCCCCTTCTGAAGCCGGCCCCTCCCACGGTGCATTCCTTCCATCAACTAAAAACCTCAAGTGCAGATGTTCTCAGCGAGGCACACACAATTAGCAGCCGCTTCCTGTTCCAGCGCTGTGCTGCAGGAGGGGGCGGGGGCAACAGGAGAAGCTAGTCTTTGTGCAGGCAGGGCCCAGCCCGGAATTCCGCCCAGGCCGCCCACGCCAAGCACTCCTCATCTGGGGCTGGGAGGGACTTCCCGCCGGGCAGCCACAGCCAGGACTGACCGCTGGGGACAGAAGCGCCTCTCTGTCCTGTGCAGCCCAGAATTCCAGGGGGTTCTTGTGCAACATGCTCCTCCTGGGCTCAGCAGCAGCAGGGCAAGGGCCGCTCCCAGCTTCAGAGAGGCCTCCTGGGGCCTGCACCCTTAGACAACCAGCTTGTTCCATGGCACCAAATTAGGACTCATCGCTTGGCTGGGGCTCTGGTCCGCTCCTTGAGGATCCGGGAGCAGCCAGCCCAGAGCCCTCGGCTGTGAAACGTCTAACAAAGCTGCAGCCAGAGCCAGGAGGGCCAGCGGCCTGTTTAGGCTGCTGACCAGGGCTTTCCAAACAGCTAACACAAACAGGAGGCACGAAGAGCAACTGCTGGAACGCGCAGTCCACTCTGTTAGCCTGGGTGCTGGCTGCAAGTGGCGTTCCCAGGCCAGAGCGGCCAGCTGCACCCAGCTGCTATTGTTCATCTCAGCAGCTGACCGCACAAACAGCCTCGTGGAGCAGGACGGCCGGAGGCCCAGTGCTGAGGCGGGAGTCCCGCATGGAGAGGGTGTCCTGGGATGCCTGCCACGCCGCTGGCCCTGCCGCCCAATGCCTGTAGGGTTGCCTGCCTCCACACAGGGAAGTGTGCCAAGGGTAGCACCTACCATGACTGCCCCACAGTCTGCAAAGCTTGCAATGTCCTACGCCAGAGGCTGACCATGGCAACGACAGCTCCACCAGGACTTTGAGGAACCATTTTGAGACGGATGGCCTGAGCCAGGGCAAGACTCATCCGTAATCTCCCCGAACTTGGGGGCTCCTATAAGTACTGAGACAGAAGTCACTCCCTCCCTGCCCCTGTCACCAGGCCACGCTGGCCGCTTTCACAGGGCAGCCCCATGACACCTGCGCCGCCACACTTGTTCCCTGGTGCCACGCCTACCCACTGTGCTGATAGGACCACCCAGCCAGGTAAGAGATGACAAGGTGGCCAGCATGAGAGCACGCAAGACCCCGTCCTTCTTCAAAACATGAGACCACTTTGTCCCAATGACCATCTTCACCATCTCATTCGGTCTCTTCACTGACATGAGATTTCCCCGGGGAAAGTCCGAGGCAAGAACCGGGGCATGCGGCTCCTGTGCCTGGCACTCAGGCCGGCCCTGATCCAGGCTACTAGGTCACAGCAGGCTTGTGAGCCTGGGCCATGCCCAGGGAAGGAGGCCAGCGGTCACTCCCACACTCCAGCCTGGGACAAAACGTCCTGGCAGCCCAGCCAGACGCAGGTCCAGCTGTGGAGGCCAGACCGAGTTCCCAGGGAAATGAAGAAGCTGCGAGCTGTGTGCGCAGGGCTGGTAACAGAGACCGAGGCTACTGTAAGACCCGCGGCGTTACGGAGTCACGTCTCTCGGCGACATGCATGCATGATCGAACTCTGGCTCCCAACAGGAGCACTGAGGGCAGAAAGAACGGCGAGCAGCCAGAACCCAGCTAGAAGAGCTGCAGCGCGCGGCAACGTGGGTGTGCACTCCAGCCACCCGCTCCTCACACCAACAGTGCCCAGCTGCTGCTCAACAAGCACCTGCCAAGTGAAGGCTCACACACGCCCACCAGGATGTGCCATCTAGAATATTCCAGTATCATACACACACCAGGATGTGCCATCTAGAATATTCCAGTATCACACACACACACACACACACACACACACACACACCAGGACGTGCCACCTAGAATATTCCAGTGAACACACACACACACACCAGGATGTGCCACCTAGAATATTCTAGCGAACACACACACACACACACACACACAATACACCATCTAGAATATTCTAGTGATCATCCACACACACACACCAAGACGCACCATCTAGAATAGTCTAGTGATCATCCACACACACCCACCAGGATGCACCATCTAGAATATTCCAGTGAACACACACACACACACCAGGGTGTGCCATCTAGAATATTCCAGTATCATACACATACACCAAGACGCGCCATCTAGAATAGTCTAGTGATCATCCACACACACCCACCAGGATGCACCATCTAGAATATTCCAGTGAACACACACACATGCCTAGCACGATGTGCCATCTAGAATATTCCAGGCCTTCATTTACTGACATGCTTTCTTGCCCATCGTTTGAGTCTACACTGGGAGCTCAGTGAACACACACGTGGTCACACAGCAGAGCTCCAGTCCCTGGAGGAAGTGCACACGCAGATACCCACCACATGGGCCAACCCATCCAACAACACTCATGTGTATTTGCATGTCGATGCACCAGTGCGGCATCAACCGAGATGACCCCACCGACCGGGGGCGGGGGACAATGCTGAGAAACTCCAGGGAGAGACGGTGCTCCCCAGCCCTAGGCCAGCTCCTGCAGTGGGCTATGTTGGGACACTCAGAGACAGACAGGGACACAGGGGACAGACAGGGCCACATACAGGGGACAGATGGGGCCACATACAGGGGACAGATGGGGCCACACTCAGGGGACAGACAGGGCCACATACAGGGGACAGATGGGACCACACTCAGGGGACAAGTGAAGTCACACACAGGGGACAGATGGCTCCACCCACCTCCCCTATAACACATGTTTCAAACTTGTGATCCAACCCCTTAGGTTTCCCCCGGGGCCTGAACTTTCTGTGGAGAGCAAAAATTTACCCCGGCGTTACACCCCGGTGTGGACATCACCTCTACCGGCCCACAGGTAGCAACCAGGGCCCCGGCGCTGGCCACCATCCTGCTTCCTCCCTACCCTCCCGGTTACTGACAGCACACTGGCCCACCGGTCGGCCCACTGGTGCCTGTTTACAAGCCTGGAGTCGCAGAACCTGAAATTGGCCGATTCAAATGGTGGACTTGAAGACAGGCCTTCTCTCTGCTGTCCCACATCCCGAATGGGCTCTGCAGGGAGGCCGTGCCAGGGTGAAGCCAGGGGCTAGGCCCCCCTTGTGGGTACTGGGACTCAGCCTTCCACCGTTGCCCACCAGGCACAGGACCAGGAAGCTCCACAGCCAAAACGGGATGCAGGCGGGCAGCCCAAGGGCAGCGCACCATGCTGGGCCACGCTGCCAGCCAGACGTTTCCTTTCTAACACACATTACCCCTCAAACTGCTGCACGTTCTCTCCCACTGGGAAGCAGTGAGGAGCTAGAGGAAGCAGCGGGCTTCCACAGTGGCTTCATGAGTCACGCCCACCCTGGGGGGCAGCCAGGGCCTTCCAGCCCACGGTCCTGTCCCTCTACAGCAGCAAGA
Organism: Ochotona curzoniae; assembly: GCF_017591425.1. Classification (NCBI taxonomy): domain Eukaryota; kingdom Metazoa; phylum Chordata; class Mammalia; order Lagomorpha; family Ochotonidae; genus Ochotona; species Ochotona curzoniae. The sequence goes on along the minus strand of NW_024466219.1, from coordinate 662,749 downwards.
GCAGAACCCAGCAGCGACTGCTGGGAGAGGGCTCTGCACCTTCCTGCTGCAGGCCTGTGGTCCCCCCGCAGGACCCCACACGGCCCCAGAGCTGCCTGTTTACCTGCAGACTTGCTCTGATCTCCTGCCAGACACAAGGGCCCCAACACCCACCTGGAGAAATCCCCGATGAGGCTGGGAGCGCAGAGCAGGCGGTGGGAGGCGTCAGCTCGGCTCACACCCTCCAGGCTGGAGGAGGCATGCGATCCAGGGGGAGCACACCCCAGCTGGGCTCCTCCCCAGCCTTCCGGGCAGCCCTCTCTGCACTCCCCAGCATGAACCAGAAGCTGTCCCCCAGACCTGCACCTGCTGTGCAGCACTGAACCTTCTCAGACCCCACAAGGCCACGGCCTCACTAGGCTGGGCTGGGCAGGCAGCAAGCCAGGCCACCAGTCGCCAGAGGGGAGGCTCCTGTCCCAACAGGCGCTCACTTGCTCCGGAGTGCGTCTCTTTGTTGCTGTCCTTTCTGAGCAGGATATCGCTCGAGTGTGATGGGAATAGGACGCTGCCTCTGGCACACTCGGACCCAGCAGCCACAGCTCACTGTCCTGACTCCATAACACTAGCATGTCATAACCAGGCTCAGTGCCTGACTCCCAGAATGAATAGCTAAAACATGAGCACGTAGTTTCCAAAGAGCTGTCCCAAAATAAACATGGCTGCATTTTCCCATGGAGTCTGGGAGGACAGTTGTGTGTACCCACAAGGCATGGCTTCTGGAGAGGGCGGCTCCACAGCATGGTCTCCACGAAGCCACCCACCGTACACTGCGTGGGCGTGGGGAGTCTCTCCAGGGGAAGGCGGGTGAGACCTGGCACTCGGGCACGATCTCCAGAGTCCAAGCGCACACACTGGCGAGCGCCTGGAAGCACACCTCCCCGTGCCTGGCTGTGGTGCAGATCCCCTCGGATCACCTAGAGCTGGAACTACTTATTTGAACAAGGAAAGACTCATTTGAAAAGAAGAGAGAGAGCAAGCCAGCTCCGATCTATTGGTTCACTTGCCAAGGGCTGCATGAAGCCAGAGCTGCATGGAGCCAAGGGCTGAGCCCTCACCTGCTGTCGCCCAGGACACAGGGGCTGCACGAAGCCAGGGCCTGAGCCCTCACCTGCTGTCGCCCAGGACACGCATCAGCATGGAGCAGGAGCCAGGACTCAACCAGGTGCCCCAACATGGGCTACAGGCACTTGAATTAAACTCAACACTCGTCCCTCAATTACTTCCTTCCTGCTTTATTCTCTCTCTCTCTCTCTCTCTCACACACACACACACACACATACACGATGGAGGCCTTTGGAAGACAACCTCTCGCTTTGTTGCCTACTGTATGCTTACCCCGAGGGCCACAGGTTGCCTGGTACACCATCAGAGGTGTCTGCCATGAAAAACACGCACAGCAGATGGGATGCAGCGAGGCCCTGGGCTGGACGCAGTGAGGACTGGACTGGACCCAGCAAGGACCTGAATTGGATACAGGGATTCAGCAGTGGATGGGACCCAGCATGGTCCTGGGCTGGATGCAGAGAGGACCTGTCTAGCCTGATGGCTCCACTCAGTGACTAACAAGCACTACCAACACATCCTGGAACTCCCCACTTTATCCTGGGGACACAGGGAAAGGGTCCCAGGGCGTCCCTGCCCTCGGGTGACCCCCTAAAACCAGCCATGGAAACACCCTGTGTGGGCTCTGCGGGGCGGAGGAGCAAAGCACACCTGTGTACCAGCAGGGCGAGGGGTAGAGGGTGGAATGGCACCACGGCACATCAGGTACACTCCCGTCTGCATGCCAGTTCATGTCCCGTCCAGCTCCCTGCCTGTGGCCCAGGAAAGCAGCTGAGGACGGCCCAGTCCTTGGGACCCTGCACCTGCGTCGGAGACCCAGAAGAGGCTCCTGGCTCCTGTGGTCCTTTGGAGAGTGACGCAGTGGATGGGAACACTCACTCTCTCCTTCCCCCTCTAACTCTCTGTAAATCTGACTTTCAAATAAGTAAATCTTTAAAAGTGTGTGTGAGGCGAGCTTCCACGCATGTGTTTGTCTACAGGGCCCCTGGCCAGCACAGCACTCTCACTGCAGCGTTGCTTGCTGTCTAGGAAAATGCTAACTGCCGGGGAGGGAGCTGCTGGTAGCTGCTGGCAGCACCGGGAACACCACCAGCATGCAGCCACAGCTGGCGGAAGGGGATGACTTCTGAGCCTGCGGTGGGCTGTGTGGGTGGTCTCATGCGGGCCCATCTGCCAAGGACGAGAGGCACTGGGGTTCCATTTCGCTTCAGAAGTGGGGTTTCCCCTGGACTCAGCCTGGGCCCTCAGGAGGGTACAGTGCTTTTGCTCTGGGTTTCCATGCTTACACGGACCCTGCCTGCACACCCAGCTTTAGCGTCAGGCTCTCCTGTCGGGGAGGCCCTCCGGGTCTGAACTCCAAAGCACAGCAGATAATCCTCCTGTCTGCCCACTCAGGGCCCTTCCCAGACCTCTCCAGTCTTGCCTGGAAGGCTGGATCAAGTGGGCACAAGTTAGTGCCAAGTCAGAAGGGCCCTGTCCTTAAACGTGCAGCCCATGTCACCCACACTCACCCCTCAAACTTGTTCCAAGCATGACCGCCCTCAGGGTGGTGGCTATGGGGCGGGAGGCCCGGGACCTGCTGGGATGCACACCCTGGTGTGAGGCGGGAGGCCAGGGACTTGCTGGGATGCACACCCTGGTGTGGGGCGGGAGGCCTGGGACCTGCTGGGATGCACACCCTGCTGTGGGGCGGGAGATCTGGGACCTCCTGGGATGCACACCCTGCTGTGGGGCGGGAAGCCAGGGACCTGCTGGGATGTGCACCCTGCTGTGGGGCGGGAGATCTGGGACCTGCTGGGATGCACACCCTGGTGTGGGGCGGGAGGCCCGGGACCTGCTGGGATGCGCACCCTGCTGTGAGGCAGGAGGCCCGGGACCTGCTGGGATGCACACCCTGGTGTGGGGCGGGAGATCTGGGACCTGCTGGGATGTGCACCCTGCTGTGGGGCGGGAGGCCCGGGATGTGCCTGGCCCCAGTCCTGTGCGGCAGCTCTCAACCTGCTGACTGACAGGCGAGGATGACGGTGTCGGGAAGGCCCTGAGGAACCAGGAGAGGCTGCTCCTTCCGACGGCCGCTCCCCAGGAAGGTGGGAAGGCCAGGCCGGCCCTGCCAGAGGGTGCTACGGTCTGAGCTACCGACTGCTCTCAGGAGCTCAAGAGCAGAAACAGGAACCCAACCAACAGCCGTGTCTGCGAGGCTGGGCACACGCTTGCTCACCGCGCCACCTTGTACATACGCATTTCCTCACAGTGCCCACGTTACGCATGCATTTCCTCACAGTGCCCATGACAGACACGTGTTTCCTCTTCGTGCCCATGCCCACGTTACACGGCGAGGACCTCTCATGGTGCCCACGCTACAGACATATGCTTCCACTGCCCACCCACATGTGTGTGCTAAAGTAACTATTTAGGTTTCTGGAAATGCATTACCAAGGACGCTGACCTGTACCCCGACAACCCAGATTCCCCCGACGGAGCGCAGGGCACGCTCTTGTGGCTGCCCAGGGCACATCACTCCTGGGGAGCTCTGTGCGTGACAGAACACTCAGGATCATCACCTCCACCCGTAGGAGGAGCCAGGCAGCCCAGCGGAGACTGGCACTGCTCCACGGCGGCCTTGGCCTCCCCCAGGAAGGCCCTGTCCATCGCCGGAGTCCAGGAGCCCGGGGCCTGGCCCCTCAGCACCCCAGGCCGCACAGCTGCACACAGCACACACACTCCAGCCCACCACAATGGGGCGGTGGTCATGGCAGCAGGAGCCGTCCAGGGCAGGGCCAGCCTGGGGAGCCGGGCAGGAGCAGAACAAACCTGGCAGTCACAGCAGGTTTCCGAGGACTGTAGACTCAAAACCTGAAATAGTAGGGCTAAGATGAGGGCTCCCCCCGAGCGCGGGAGGAGAGGACGCCCGGCCCGCTTCTCTCCCCACACCCCCAGCTGCAGCTGGAGCTCGGACTCCGAGGGTCCCTTCTGTGTCCACCGAGGCTCAGCCACCCAGCCTGACCATGCGACCTCGGGTGGCGTCCCAGCCTGACGTTCCTGGCCTGCCCAGAACACAGGCTACTAGGGTCCCAGCCAAGGCAGGACACACTGCAGACACCCTGCCTAAAGACTCCTGCTGACCCCTGAGTCTGAAACACTCAGGGAAAGACTGCCAAAGCACACACGTACGCACACACAAACAAAAACCAAAATCACAAGCCCAGAGTGGAGTCAACAGGAAAGAGAACACGGTGTCCAGAAAAAGCAGGCACACACCCGACAGCTGGAGGAGGAAGGGCGCCCGTGGGGCCAGCAGCTCTGCCACCAGAACCCTCCTGCCGTCCAGCAGCCCAGGTCCCAGGTCTAATCACTCGCAGGACTTCCCCGAGGCAGACCCATGCAGGGGCCCACACAGCACCCACACACGGCACCCACACGTTCCTGCCACGCGGAAAACCTCAGAGCTTCATGACACTCCACGCCAAGACCCGGAACTGGGCGAGGGAGACCCCTGGGGGCAGCACACATAACCGACCCTTCGCACTACCCCGTGGACGAACCACTCTGCAAGCCCACTTGTGCTCAGTGACGACCGGGACAAGGACTCCATGACACTAACCCAGCCAACGCGGGACCAGGGCTCCCGGGGGAGCCTCAGTCTGACCACAGGACCTGCCACTCCATCTGCCACCCATTTCTGCTCACGCACCCGGGAAAGCAGCAGAGGATGGCTCAAGTCCTTGGGCCCCTGCACCCACGTGGCAGATCTGGAAGAAGCTCCTGCCTTCAGATCAGCCCAGATCTGGCTGTTGCAGCCACATGAGGAGTGAACCAGCAGATGGAAAATTCTCCCTCTGTCACTCTTCCTTGCAAATGAACCAACCAACCAACCAACCCTTGGAAGAAGGGTTAGCAGCCAGCAGTGATGCCCAGCCAGCACCGCCCAGGAGAGCCCTCCTATAGCCCCAGCAGTACTTGGAATGCGGAGAACTCCCTATGTGGTTCCGGTGAGGGGTTCCCTTGTAGGGGATCCTACCACCTACTGGAGCCAGGCCGAGGAGACACAACCATCAGCCAGGCCTTGCAGAAGCCCAGAGACCCAGCCAGGAGTGTGTGGCCCGTGTCCACACTTGCAGACCCTGCCTGGGCTGTGCCAGCCCCATGGGTACATGGGTACTCGTGCAACCAAGCACAGAGTCACCCAGCCCTGTGCTGCTGGTCCTGGGCTCCACGTTCAAGGTCAGACAGTCATTTATTTATTTTTATTTTAAAAGGTATCCAGTTATCCACTTCTCTGGCCATCTGAGCCATGCCCAGGGCCTCTGAGCACCGCTGGGAACAGCCTCATCTCTGATTCCACTGCCCCACACGGTGGCAGGGTTGCAGAACTCGAAGCTGCAGCACCCAGCAATGGCAGGCCCAGGTGCCCAGGCACCCAGATAAACACACAGTCTGCTTTATGCAAACACACCAACTCCATAGATGCAAGTTCCTGCACTAGAAACTCACAGCCAGCTGTGCTATGACTCCCGCTGGACACGGCCTCCTCCTGGCCCAGGGGCATCTGGCAGTGCAGCCAGAAGAGGCACAGAGTGTGAGCGACAGGCTCACAGGGAGCACCCACAGGCCTCACAGGGAGCACCCTCAGGCCTCACAGGGAGCACTCATAGGTCCTCACAGGGAACACCCACAGGTCCTCACAGGGAGCACCCACAGGCCTCACAGGGAGCACCCACGGGCCTCACAGGGAGCACCCCACAGGCCTCACAGGGAGCACTCCAGGCTTTCACAGGGAAAATCCATAGGTCCTCACAGGGAGCACCCATAGGTCCTCACAGGGAGCACCCACAGGCCTCACAGGGAGCACCCACAGGCCTCACAGGGAGCACCCCACAGGCCCTCACAGGGAGCACTCCAGGCTTTCACAGGGAACACCCATAGGTCCTCACAGGGAGCACCCACAGACCTCACAGGGAGCACCCACAGGCCTCACAGAGAGCACCCACAGGCCTCACAGGGAGCACCCACAGGCCCTCACAGGGCAGGGCAGTGGCTGCCTGACTTCCCTGCACAGCCAAGGAGGATGGGCCCCCTGAGCTCTCATGTTGGAATCCCTCCTGTGCGATTCACCAAATACAAATGCACACACATGCAAGCACACACACAGGCACACACAGGCACACACAGGCACACACAGGCACACAGCACAAACGTGCACACAGACAATAAGCTGGTAGAAAAGGCTTAGCCACAAACGGCTCATCATGCTTCGGCACCAAGACGCAGGACTCAGGTCAGCTGTGTCTCAGGGTGCCCAGGAGTGGATACTCAGAGCCCCCACCTGACCCTCCTTCTTGTGGAGAAGAGAGGTCAGCTGACGCCGCAGGGCCCTCCCTGCACCAGGAGAGGTCAGCTGACCCCGCAGGGCCATGTGCCAGGGGAACAGCAGCTGGCTGCACAGGGCCCTCCCCATGCAAGAAACAGCTCAAGACGCCCAGCTCCAGGTGAGAGCTGAGAGAATGGCAGGTGCAGCGTGCCTTCTTGCACTGTGTGGCCGAATGCGAGGACATGGCTGTCTTTCTCCTGATCAGAACAAGTGCTCCAGCACTGCCTGTGTCCAACAAAAGGATCAGGGCGCAAATGAAAAGTGCTCATTACTAAGTCATCGAGATGAGAACAAGGTCTGGGTGCGAAACACGAATACACGCCACTCACCTCAGAGCTCTGCTGGAAAACACAGAAGCACATCAGCAGACTCCACTGTCCAGAGAGGCGGATCTCTGACCTCTCCCGTGACCCTGACCTCTGACCTCCCCCTAGAACGTCCTCCCATGACCCTGACCTCTGACCTCCCCCAGAAGTCCTCCCATGACCCTGACCTCCCCCTAGAACGTCCTCCCGTGACCCTGACCTCTGACCTACCCCTAGAACGTCTTCCCATGACCCTGACCTACCCCTAGAACATCCTCCCATGACCCTGACCTCTGAGCTACTCCTAGAACATCCTCCTGTGACCCTGACCTCTGACCTATTCCTAAAATGTCCTCCCATGACCCAAACCTCTGATCTAATGCTAGAACATTCTTCCATGACCCTGGCCTCTGTCTGACCTATGACTAGAATGTCCTGCTGTGACCCTGACCTCTGAGCTAACCTAGAACATCCTGCCCATGACCCCAGCCTCAACAGTGACCTCTGCAGGAACCAGCTCAGAGTCCACAATGCATGCAAGGGCTGCCCTTGTCCACCCTTGCTCACCCTGCCCGTGGTTTTACTGTGGAGTACTAAAGGCACAGCGTGATAAGCCGCTGGCTGGGGCCTTCAGTGAGGCACTACATCCACAGGTCACCCTGTGGACTCAGCCTGAGGCCTTGGGAGGCCTCCATGTACCCCACATGCACCTGCCTTGGGGGTCCACAGGGGCCGTCCCTGACCTCCCTGCACCCCACACCCCACACGCACCTGCCTTGGGAGTCCACAGGGGCTGTCCCTGTCCTCCCTGCACCCCACATACCACACACACAGCCTTGGGGGTCCACAGGGGCCGTCACTGTCCTCCCTGCACCCCACACACCACACGCACAGCCTTTGGAGTCCACAGGGGCCATCACTGTCTTCCCTGCACCCCACACACCACACGCACCTGCTCTGGGGGTCCACAGCAGCCATCACTGTCCTCTCTGCACCCCACACACACAGCCTTGGGGGTCCACAGGGGCCGTCACTGTCCTCCCTGCACCCCACACACCACACGCACCTGCCTTGGGAGTCCACAGGGGCCGTCACTGTCCTCCCTGCACCCCACACACCACACGCACCTGCTCTGGGGGTCCACAGGGGCCGTCACTGTCCTCCCTGCACCCTACACACCACATGCACCTGCTTTGGAGTCCACAGGGGTCGTCACTGTCCTCCCTGCACCCCACACACCACACGCACCTGCTTTGGGGGTCCACAGCAGCCATCACTGTCCTCTCTGCACCCCACACACACAGCCTTGGGGGTCCACAGGGGCCGTCACTATCCTCCTTGCACCCCACACCCCACACGCACAGCCTTGGGGGTCCACAGGGGCCGTCACTGTCCTCCCTGCACCCCTTACGCACCTGCCTTGGCTTCACAGTGCAGGCTGCAAGCCTTCCTGATACACTATTGGTGGATGTCAGCTTGATGATGAAAATAGAAGTACTCGGCCTGTTTCTTAAAGTAAATTACCATGAACAAGCCACACCAGGGGCAAATCCCCAAGGCAGGGCAAAGGCCCCAGGGGTGCTAGCAGGTGCACGTGGCTGGCGCTGCAGCCCAGGACTCCAGCACCCCATACAAGCTCTGGCTCCAGGCCCGGTGCCCCACTTCCCATCAAGCTCCCGCTAACACACCTGGGAGAACAGCAGAGGAGGCTCAAGTGCTTGGGTCCCTGCACTCTTGTAGGAGACCAAGATGGAGCTCCTGGCTCCTGTCTTCAGACCAGCGCTGCTCTTGTGTAGCCGTTTGGGATATAAACCAATGGATGAAAGATTCTCTTTATAACTCCGCCTTTCAAAAAGATAAACTGCATCACATACAACGGTTGAGCAAAGCATCACAGGAGGGAAAAGCAGCACGTGGGTGTCAGGGACCAAAGTCCTGGGGTTGTCAACCGTGTCCCTTGGGCAACGGCAAGGAAGAGGCCAGCCCAGGGCATCCTGCACTTGCCCAGCACCCTCAGGGTGAACTCAGTGATGGTGCCTCGAGCTGGCCCCGTGTGCCTCCTCTGGGCGTCACCCCACTGGCCTACTAGGACCAGGAAGGCAGGACCGAAGGTCACAAGCAGAGCTGGGCCCTCCTGGATGCTGGCCTGCGGGGACCAGGACGGAAGGTCACAGGCAGAACTGGGCCCTCCCTGGAAAGCAGCCGCAGGTTCGGGGCTATTGGTTGGCTCAGCAGCTGGTCTTTCGGCTAGCTCTAGTGGTCAGTTCTCACGGTCACAACCATGGCCATGTCCAGCAGTCAGCTCAAGTGGTGAGCATCAGAGTCGCTGCCACAGGCAGCTCTCACCTGTGAGATGGCAGGTTTCCCCAGTGCCCTCGAAGGGCTCACATTCGGGGGCTGTGCCCACATGGAACACTGGCCAGTCCTGCTTTCCAGAGTGGCCTTGGCAACCTGCAAGGTGCTGCCTGAAACTCTCCAATGAGGCTTTTTAAAAACGCCTCTGCTTAGAACAGCCATTGTGGGCCTGGGGCAGGCTGCCCCTACGGCGCTGGCATGCCACGTGAGTGCTGCTTCCACACCCTTGTTCTACTCCCATCCAGCTCCCAGCTACCCCCTGGGAAGGACATGGAAGACAACCCAAGCACTTGGGTCCCTGGCATCCAAGTGGGGGTCCAGGATGCAGCTCCAGGCTCCTGGCTCCCGTCTCCTCCTCGACTGGGTGCAGCTCCAGGCTCCTGGCTCCCGTCTCCTCCACGACTGGGTGCAGCTCCTGGCTCCTGGCTCCCATCTCCTCCCCCACAGGGTGCAGGTCCTGGCTCCTGGCTCCCGTCTCCTCCCCCACAGGGTGCAGCTCCTGGCTCCTGGCTGCAGCCCGGCCCCCGCTGCTGCAAGCATCTGGCAGTGAGCCAGCAGATGGAAGCGCTCCGCTCCTCCTGCATCACTCTGCCTGCCCTTCAGAGCAACCCATCATCCAGAACACCGTTGTGCTCGGCAGATCTCCTTAGCTGGATGGCTCTGAAATGAAATGCAAACACAGCATGTCCGTGTGACCAGGCAAGTCCTTCACGGGCCCGACTCAGCAGCAGAAGCCATGAGGCAACTCAGAAGCCCAGCGGATGTGCAGGCCTGCGAGGGTCCTGAGCTGCCATGACCATCTCAACAACCACAGGGCATGGGCTCTGCCTTCCCATTGCGGGCACCGGCATCTCCACAGGCCTTGCCCGTCCCCATCACCATGGGCTCAGCAATGCGACATCACATCCACACGTCTGCCCGTGAGCCTTCTGGCTTCCTGGACCAGGCACCGGGGCGACCCCGAAGTTACAGACCGCCAGGTCAAAGATCCAAATCACGATCCCACACAAGTGCCAGTGGGAAGACAGGACAGACCCCAGCAACGCAGCCAGGGAGCAGCTCTGCAGACACAGATGGAACTGTCTGGAAACATGCCTGCCCACCTGGCCTCTACGCATGGAGGGCGGGGAGAGGACACAGCCATTGCAGCCAGGGATCCTATCTCACCAGGCAGGGGGCCCTGATTACCGAGACACCATCTATGACCCTTCGCACAGGTACAGAGGCTGCCGGCACACACGAGGATCCTGCTGTGTCCCTGCACAGCAGTCACCTGGCTGCTTTAGCCTCCTGAGCAGCCGCGGCCAGTAGGCAGCACGAGCGCATCTGAGCAGCCGCGGCTGGCCAGGAGGGGCTCTCGCAGGCTCTTCCCTTCACGCCACAAGAAACTCATCCGACAGACCTTGCCTGCCTGGAACCCTGTGAGACCCTGGAGAGGTGAAGCAGGGAACTCCGGGCAGTGGTCTCGGGTGACACTCCAACCACTACCACATACCACTCAGCTTGCCAACACACACCACCAGGGTCGGCTGGCAGGCGAGTCACCCACCACAGTGCCATGACCGAGTGTGGACGCTCAGTGTCTCCTGGTACGATGAGGCCTCCCACAGTCACACTACCCTGACCTCCAGGAAGGCTCCCTGCTCTGGCATGTATGGGAGCACAGGCCCCTGTGCTGTGGCACCAGGACCAGGAGCCACGGAAGCTGGCCGGGGTGAGGCCCTGTCCCACGTGGCTGCCATTACAGGCCCCATGCTGCGGCAGCAGGACCAGGGGCCACGGAAGCTGGCCGGGGTGAGGCCCTATCCCACATGGCTGCCATCACAGGCCCCATGCTGCGGCAGCAGGACCAGGGGCCACGGAAGCTGGCCGGGGTGAGGCCCTGTCCCACGTGGCTGCCATTACAGGCCCCCATGCTGCGGCAGCAGGACCAGGGGCCACGGAAGCTGGCTATGGTGACCCTCGTTGGGAACGTTCCAGGGCAGGGGCCTCCTAGAGTGTACCTTCCCCTCACCCCCGTTGTTGGGATCCAGCCCCCCGTTGGCCAGTTCTTTAACATAAACATGTGGGAGTCCCCACACCCACAGTTTCTTCTCCATGAATCACCTTCTTTCTCCTGCCAGGAAACCAAGTAGGTGGGCAGAAATTCCTGGGTGTTTTCTGGAAGGTTCTCAGAACACCCACAGACACCAAGACTGTGTCAATTCTACGTAAACAGTGTCGGGAGAGAACCTGGCCGGGAAACGCTCGTGTGAGCAGAGATCAAACGCGTGCCTGCTGAGACAGCAGACAGTGCGGGAACATGGGAAGGGCTGCACGAGAGAAGACAGCTGACGGCCACGAGGCAGGAGTCTCACCAGGCCGCTCACGCCAGCCGGCGCTCAGCAGAGCCAGTTCCACGAGGGCCTGGCTACAGGTGTCCACTCGCCAGGAGCAGGCCCAGGATGGACCCGCACAGGCCACACCTAGGGCAGATGCAAAGTGCTAGCCTGGGTTGAACCAGGGAAACGTCATCCCAAACAAAAAATAGACGCTCTCCCACATGGCGTCAGAAAGGCCCAGGACATAAACCAGGGCCTATTTGTAGGAGAGGAAGTCGGCTATTACCGGCCAAGCAAGAGCAGATCCACCTGAAGCGGCTCTCTGGGATGACCCAGCTCCTCGGGTCTCAACTGCACACAAACTGCATGTGATGTTGACACGGGAGAGAAGGGAGGGACGCCTCCATGTCACACCAGGACCACGGCCACGGCTGGTTCTCAGTGAATTTCCCTGTGGTCTGGGCTGGCTGAGGAGCTTTCGAGGGCGACAGACACCACTGCATCAGGGTACTGACCCATCTGACAGCGCGGGAAGGCGAGGCTATCTCCGGAGCCACATCCCAGGGCCTTGCAATGAGTGCACCTGCTGTCCCCAACACCTCTTTGTGGGACACGGAGGAGGAGGAGGATGCTCCCCTCAGCCCAGGGGCCTGCTCCATGCCGGCTCCCCTCAGACCTGGGACTGGCTTCAGGCACTATGCAAGCTCCCCTCAGCCTGCCAGGCCAGCTCCAGCCCCTGGGCTCATGGCAGGGAGGGGAGCTCCAGCCCCTGGGCTCATGGCGGGGAGGCGAGCGGAGGCTGGTAAAGGCATCAGAACCCAACCTCTTCCTGTACAGACTGATTCACGCATCTGAAAGGCAGAGAGAGAGAATCTTATATCCACTGGTTCACCCCCTTGCCTGCGACAGCCAGGGCTGAACCCAGCCGGGACCACATGGCGCCAGGGTTCAGAGCCCACGCTCATCCTCTGTGGCTTTCCCAGAAGTGTTAGTAGGAGCCGGATGGGAAGTGGAGCAGCCAGGACCACACTCAGTGCTCCAGCCTGGGATGCTGGCAGTCCAAGCTGCCCCGGTGCCAGGACATTCAGCACGTGTTCAGACTATAAAGGAAAGAGCGTGGCTCAAACCTTGCCCTGCCCATGGAAGCAGGAGGGGCACTGCTCGGGTGCTAGACGTGACCTCGGGAGGGCAGGGGCACGTGTGAGAGCTCCCACTTCCAGCCTGCAGGCTCTCCTGGCCTCTGTGACAGATGGCACCCCTGGCTGGGAGCTGAAATGGTTTCCCACACGGGAAACCCTTGCGTCACGCAGAGAGGAGGAAGGGGCTTGCTGTGTCCCTAGCCCCTTGCCTTCCCGCAAGCCGCATCACGGCTCACCACCACACCTGGGCCACAGATAGCAGCAGTAAAGCCAGGCTGGCTCAGGGCCCCCACCCGCTGTGCCACACTGCCCCTTGCTACCGCCAGGTGCCCATGGGTAAGCAGGCCCATCCTGGTCAGTACCAACCCATGCTACACATGAAGGACCCCTAGGAGAGGGGCTCCAGGCCCTTCGCTTCCCCCAAAGTCCTTGAAGGATTGGCTCTCTGGACAAGGTGAGGATGGTCCTGAAAAATGGCCATGCAGCGTGCTCTGGGGGAGAGGAACCACTGCCTAGAGGGCCTACTGCCCTCCTGCTCCCAGAGCTCTGCCGACTCAAGGGTCCACTGCCATGGAGAGTGGGTACAGCCATAACCTGCAGTGCCAGCATCCCAGGGGAGCGCCTGTTCGAGCCCCAGCTGCTCCACTTCCGAAGGCATCAGAAGGTCCCTGCACGCGTGTGGGAGGCCTGCAAGGAGCACCTGGTCTCAGATCTGTCCCTTCTCAAGCATGGTGGCCACTTGGGGAGTGAACCAGCACATGGAAAATCTTTCTCCTTGTCTCTCCTTCTCTCTATAAACTTGCCTTTCCAATAAAATGTGTAAATATTTAAAAAACAAGAAAGTGACCTCACTGAAATGCCACTGACAGCCAACAGAACCAGGGCAGAACACAGAAACAAAATGGCAGCCACTGGGAGACAGAAATACCCTTCTTAGAACACATGATTCTTAAAATTAGAATCCAACAACTACTTCTTATTTTATACATTTATATAATGACCTATTTGTGGTTCCACTCAAACTGCTAGATCCTCTCCTTGGGGCCAGCGCCATGGTGCAGTGAGGGCATCCCCTGCGGGCGCTGGTTCCCGTGCAGCCCCCTGCTAACGATCTGCAGTGGAGAAGGACCCCAGTGCAGGCGCCCCTGCACCACGTGGAGACACGGATGAACCTCCCGGCTTCTGGCTGGCCCTTCCCCAGCCACGGCAGCCACACGGGGAATGAATCAGCAGGTGGGAGATCTTGATTCAGCCTCTCTCTCTCTGGTCTGTTCTGCCCCCAGGACCACTCATATCACACACCCATGAATGCTCGGTAGACAAGTGCACGATGAAACCCACGGGCTGGTTCCCTCCTGCAAGAGCTCCCACTCATGCCCCAGCCAAGCACACCCGAGTCTAGACCCGCAGGAGCGATCAGACCTCAACGGGGCTGGGAAACCCCACAGCTGCAGAGCACCCGCAGGACTGGGTAGAGGAGCTGGCGGCAGGCAGAGCGAGTCCATCTGTATATGCAGCCCGTGACGGAGACCACGGCCCACCCAGCGCTCGGCAGCTACATGGGACCTAGGCCTTAGCACTCACACAGGCCCCAGCCCTCGGTGTCTACCACACTCAGCCTCTGACAGGGACCACAGCCCTCAGCATCCACGCAGGTCCCAGCCCTCAGCATTCACACAGACCCCAGCCCTCGGCGTCCATATCCCCAGCACCCCCCCTCATCAGCCCTTCAGAATCATGGAGTGTCTGGGCAGCGGGAACCTTGAGGTTCCAGGGCTCCCCAAGATGGTCACACAGCCATTCTGGCCTCCCCGGCAACCCGGGGCACTTCCACGCCACTCTCTGGATGAGGTCTGTGGGTACCCCCTCCATGCTCTGGTCTCACCAGTGTCCCCCAAGCAGTGGTGGTGCAGCCCTGGGCCCTCCTGCACCGTCTGCTCCAGGGCCGGGCAGGGAACCCTGAGCACTCCAAAGAGGCAGATGAGCGTGACCCCTGCCTGCCCTGCCTTTGTTTCTGAGACTTCCTGTTTGAACAGCCCCCCAGTGTCCAGCATAAAAGGGGCCCCAGGAAGTCACGGCACAGCTGGACACCACGGGATGGCGGAGGCACCACAGGTGCGTGGGAGCAGGAGGGCAGGCGGCCAATGCGGATGCTGGTCACCCCACGGGTTTCAAAGAGAAGGCTTCTTCAGTCAGGCCAGGCCTGACGTCCACCATGTGGACTGGCATCCAGCAGGCTCCTCAGCTCCTCCTGGAGCCCCTGCACACTCCCCGTGGAAACACCAGTGCCGACAGGGGCCACATGAAACCGACCCCAGTGCGTCCCCTACCCGAGGGTAACAGGAAAACAGAAAGGTCGCCTCCTGGACACGGGAAGGCTGACTGTCCATCTGCGAGGGCCGCGACCAACCACCAGGGCCTGCGGGCGCCGGCTGCAGCACAGAGCAGGGAAGAGGCCCCAGGCATGCCAGGGCGACGCCAAATGCCCACCTGAGCAAGGACCCTCCCCTGCAATCAGGACATGCCCCTGTGGCCGAGGACACGCCCACCGTGGTTCAGGACACACCCGCCTCAGCCGAGTACACGCCCACCACGGTTTCATGCCACGCCCACCGCAGCCGAGGACACGCCCACCAGCGCCTGGGACTTCCTGTGGAAGTTTCAGGTCAGCCAGCATCACTGCCCCACAGAGCCCAGTCACCAGGGGACCCAGGGAATCCACCTCCCAATGGCTTTACACCCAAACTGGAAGCTGCACTCAGGACTGCGCCCAGCCAGGCCCAGGGACACGACCCTGGCCAGAGAGAGGTGACCACATGGCCCAGGCAGTCCAGGATATGACCTGTAGGACACCATGCGCTGACTGCAGCCACTCAGGACTTCCTGCTGTGTCACCTCGGGGCAGGGGCTTTTAACTTGAAAGGCAGACAAGCCCAGCTCCCACCCATCCCCATATGCCCGTCACAGTCGCAGGCCAAAGCCAAGAGGCAGCAGGTCGGTCCAGGTCCGCAAGGGCCAGCAGCGGAGCCAGCACGGGCAGCAGGCATGACCACGCCCGCCTCCACTGGGATCTGTGTGCAAGCGGGCCGCATCACTTCCCGGTTACGGAGCACGAAACAAGAACAGCGCCTGACTCACACAGGAGCCAGGCCCACGCCCTCTCGGGCTGGATGCCCAGGGGCTCTGCAGCAGCCCCAGAACCAGCAAGGGGTGGCTGGACCCGATGCCCAGTGTAGCCTGCCCACAGCAGAGAAGGCAGCAGGGAGAGGCCGGCAGAGCCTGTGGCGTGATGACCCAGCCAGAGGCACACGTGTGCTGGTACTGACACAACAGAGCCACACACCCCCAACAGCATGCATGTGTGTGCTGGCAGGTCTGCAGGGAGATGGAGTGGGCAGGGCAACAGTCTTGCATGGGCTCAGGCTCAGCCCCGCCAGCAGGAGCGAGGGTGAGAAACAGAGGGACTCACAGACCCCCAGAATCCACGCACAGCCACATGTGGGCCGTGCTCTGCTGGGAGGACCGGGGCAGGTGGATGGGCAGGGAGCTGCGGGCCCCCCTCAGCAGCACCTCTCCAGGGAGCACAGCCAGACTGCAGAAACTCCTCGGCATGAACCAGTCCTAGTATAAGGACCCTGAACCCAGAGTCTCCATGCTGTCATGGATGCAGTCCCCACCACAGGTCTTCACTAGGTACCCGGGTCTGCACTCCCCTGGAGCCAAGCCTGGGCCCTGCCCTGGGGCTGGCATGCACACCCACCAGAACATTAAGGAAGAGGGGTCTGCCTATTGCAGGAGCCCCTCGTGGGACCTTCCTTTCCGGCTTGGACTCTAAGGGTAGGCTACATAGAGCAGCTCAGCAGGTGGCAGATCCAGAATGCCCTGACCTGGGGCCTATCCCACGGCTCACAGGTGCACCTGCTGACCACAGAGCGCCAACCAGCTCCACTACTTCCTCCCAGGAGGCCTCCTGTGGCTTCCACCCACAGTGACACCCCACATGGGTGCTGTCACCACAGAAACCTGTCAGCGAGCTCGGGGTCCTTGCAGATCACAAGAATACAGGTGTGGGGCTCAGAGGTGCCTAGGCACCAGGACACTCGGGTCTTCGGTCTGCTTTCCTGCAAGCTCCTGAAGATGTCAACAAATCTTACATGAAAAGCTTTTTTCAGAGGTTTGTTTATTTGAAAGGCACAGAGACAGAGGAGAGACCTTCCATCCGCTGGCTCACTCTCCAAATGGTGATATGGCTGGGCTGGGCCTAGCGTGAGCCAGCATCCAGGTCCCTCCTGTGGGTGAGGGATCCACTGCTTTCCCAGGGGCTGGTTCGGAAGTGGGGCAGCAGAGCCTGCAACTGGTGCCCTACCATGCCAGCGGCACCCCGACTCTCACCTGTCTACACCTCCGTAACCTCCGCGCAAGCTGGGACAAAGCAGAGTGGGGCCCTGCCCTCGTGTCTGCAAACACTGACGGCCTGCAGCACAGAAGCCCGTCATCTCCGCTGGCGGCTTCCGGTCAAGGCCAAGAAAGGAGATGAAACAATGCTTCCACCTGTCCGAGAGCATCTCCCTGAGCAGCAGGAGGACCCAGCACACTCGCTCAGCACCCAGAGGACCCAGCACACTCGCTCAGCACCCAGGAGGACCCAGCACACATCTCTGAGCAGCAGGAGGACCCAGCACACTCCCTCAGCACCAGAGGACCCAGCACACATCTCTGAGCAGCAGGAGGACCCAGCACACTCCCTCAGCACCAGAGGACCCAGCACACATCTCCCTGAGCACCAGGAGGACCCAGCACACTCGCTCAGCACCCAGAGGACCCAGCACACATCTCCCTGAGCAGCAGGAGGACCCAGCACACTCCCTCAGCACCCAGGAGGACTTAGCACCCAGGAGGACCCAGCACACTCCCTCAGCACCCAAGAGGACCCAGCACACATCTCCCTGAGCACCAGGAGGACCCAGCACACTCCCTCAGCGCCCAGGAGGACCCAGCACACATCTCCCTGAGCACCAGGAGGACCCAGCACACTCCCTCAGCGCCCAGGAGGACCCAGCATGCATCTCCTTCAGCACCCAGGAGGACTTAGCACCCAGGAGGACCCAGCACACTCCCTCAGCACCCAGGAGGACCCAGCACACATCTCCCTGAGCACCAGGAGGACCCAGCACACTCCCTTAGCACCCAGGAGGACCCTGTGTAGCACTCACAAGGGTGGAACCTCACCCTGTGAAGCCAGTCAAGCTAATTGCTACTTTGGCATATCCTGAGGCATTAAGTCGCAGGAGTCTCTCACAGTTTGCTGGAAACAGTGACACTTTCCCTAAATTCCCAGCACAGTAGCAGAGCTGAGCCTCTAGCCATTCCCAGAGCTGGGAAGCTGCAGCGGGAGGAGCAGAGTGTTCCTGCCCAGGGCCCCTGCCTGTGGGGTGCTCAGGAGGCCTGCACTAAGCTCCACGTGGTGCTGCATTCCAGGCCCACCCCCTCGCCCTCACCTGCTTGGCACCCTCACGACCTGGAGGCTAAGTGTGCATGTCCATGTTTGTGTCACTTGTCACATGTGCTTTTCATGTGCCGAAGAGGCTGAAGAGCACTCCATGCCAGGAGGGTTTACCCACGAGAGGGAACAGCAGTTTTTGCATTTATTACACTTACCTCAAGTCCTGATGCAGTCTGATTTTTATCCAAAAAGGGAGCCTTACACCTTTCAACTCCCTATCAGCTCCACACCTATTATGACTCTATAGTCAGAGAAAGGCAGCGCAGCCAGCCTCCGCAACAGCGGCTGTTGTGGTGGTCCACACTCCTGAAAACCGGGACGGCAGCGCCAGAGCCGACAGGGGCCCACAGGCCACTCTGAAGCGGCAGACACATGGCAAAGTGGTTGCAAGTGGATGCCCCACGGCCTCCTGGGCTCTAGTCCCTACTCTGATTCTCATCCAGGTTTCTACCAATGGGCACGCTGAGGTGCCTGCCTCCCCCCGGGAGAGCCCAACGGCACTCCACCCCTGGCTCTGGCCTGGCCCAGCCCTGGCTGCCATGGGCATCTGCAGAGTGACCAGTGGTAAGAGTCCCCCCCACACATCTCCTCTCCTGTCAAACTAGCAAGTCTCATGGGTCAGGTGCAGACCACAGGGACCCCACAAGGACAGAGGCCAAGAGGCCAGGAAGGGCCAGGGATCGAGAGACGGAGTGCTGGAGCCCTGGACAGAGATGTGAGGGCGGTGGGAGAGAAAATGGGGGCCCCACTGCCCAGGTCAGGGAGGGGGGCTCGTGTGGCCAGGGCAGCTCCGCGAGCACCAGTGTCTGCCAGGGAAGAGAGCCCAGGCCAGGGACATGGGCACACCTCAGAGACCTCTGCCAGCAGGCCTCCAGCTCACTCACAAAGCCCAGGTGGAGGGGCGAGACCAGCCAGTGGCCACATCACAGGGCCCGGAGGACCAGGCACGCAGAGCGGCTTAGCGATGGCTGGGACCTAGGTAGCTGGGACAGGCCCTGGAAGTGCTGCACCTGCCCCAGCCCGTTAGGGACCACAGTACAATAGGGGGCGTGACCGCCACCCCCACAGCCCTAGCCCCAGTGGTGAGGGCACAGGCATCCAAGCAATGTCGGCCAAATCCCTGGGAAGGTGGCGATGTGGGAAGGTGGGAATGCGGGAATGCGGGAGGGGGAGAGTGGGAGATGCAGCAAATAGCAAACTCATTCAATGCCGACAACCAGTGCACCAGTTAGCTGAGAGGATCCGCACTGGACCGGGTGGGGGGCAGTCTCAGAGTTCTCCCAGAAGGCCCCCCATCCCCCGCAGCCGCTGCCCAAGCCCAGCAGGCTGCTGCTGTGCAGCGCTCCAGTGGGCTCAGATACAGCCCCAGCCAGATTCCTACAGACCGGAGGGTCCCCTGGGGCGCACACATGCCAGTGAGGACAGCAGAGCGCCACCTGCCTCGGCCCTGGCTCACACCCACCCAGTCGCACTCGGCCATGGCTCAGGCTCACAGCCCTGCTCACCCACAGTCCACCAGTCGGGCGGGGGCCCAGCTGCCCTCGGAAGCACCCTTCTTTTGAGCCTCCCTGTGGTTAGAGGGAGGCTCACCCATCTTCCACCTTACTCCAGGCAGCTGCCTGCTGAGTTCCATGCCCGTGGGGGGGGGGTGCTGCTGGACAGGAGGTGGACCCACATGGCCACATGGCAGGCCGCTGCCCTCTCTCACACACACGGAGCTGGCCTTCAACTCACACATGACCACAGAACATAGCCAACAGACCCCTCTGACACAAGGGTGCCCAGCGGAGGCTGCTCACACAGCCAGCCTGCACGGCTCCCACCTCGGCACGGAAGGCTCACTGCACACGGCTGCCAGAACGGGGCCGACCTTCCTGGCTGGCATTCAGCCGGTGAGGGTGCCGGCACACACGGGCCTAATTTGTACTCGTAGCTGCTCCCACACGCCTTGGCCCCCGCGACATGCCAGTCGGAGTGCCTGGGTACCTGCGTGTGAGGGCCTCGGAGGGTCACGTGACCAAGCTGGTGGAGACAGCACGTGTCCCCACACGTTCTGTCTGCACAGACCGTACCCCCAAAACACAGCTTGTGAGCAGTGCCAACACACGTGTGTTCCTCCCGGCAGCCACCCCCTGGCGGGTCTGCCTTGGCTTCCAGGCATGGGCTGCCCAACTTTCACAGGCTCCAGGCGGGCGGGCCCACATGCCTCACTTGTTGGAGGGTATGTGAGCCGAGTGGGTGGGAGAGCTCACAGCCGCACAGGCCGTCACGGTGCTGGGCTCTGTGGGAAAGTGCCAGGAGGCGGAGGACAGGAGGGCAGGGCGAGTGGGGAGGATGGGGAGGGCCGAGCGGGGAGGACAGAGAGGGCCAAGCGGGGAGGACGGGGAGGGGAGGACGAGGAGGGCAGGGCGAGCGGGGAAGACGGGGAGGGCCGAGGGCGGGAATCCACTGAGCATCGGAACCCAGCAATGGACACTGGATGCGGGACGCGGACCCTGGGCAGCGTCCCCTGCTGCTGGGGCGAGGTGGGCACGCGGCCCCAGCCCCTCCGCGCCCCTGGACACCACTGCCGGTGCCAGGGCGGTGGGGGCGGCACAGCAGCACTTCCGGGGCAGGCTTTCTCAGCTCACACCAGAGCCGGGTCACAAATGTCTGGAATGCCTGCTTCCCAGCCCATGGCGTCCCCAGTAAGGGCGCTATCGAGGCACACACATGTCCGAACGCGTCCGCCACCCCAGCTGGGTGGACCCTAAGCTGCCTCTCCACCTTCCCGAGGCGGCGGTGACCTGGTTAACCCCTGCCTGCCCTGCCGGTCCCGCCTGGCCCTCTCGAGGCAGGGCCCTTTCTTTGAAAAAGTCTGAATCTGAAAGCGGGTAAAAATAGGACTCCCAGCTGAACACAGAAGCTTCGAGTCAACAGCCAAACAAAAATAACTGGGACATAACTCAAAAAAGTCATGCTGGCCCACGGCAGGAACAGAGTGGCTGGAAGCCCGGGCACCCGCCCTGAGGGTCCCTGGGGATGCTGGCCCCTGCTGGGAGGCCCACGTGCGGCCCACCACGGCCTCTCCCGCTTCCCCCGACAGGTCCCCAACACCCGGTGCCGGGCGCAGCCCCTGAACGCGGCCCGAGGAGGCCACCCACCACAAGCACCGGGCGCCCACTCCTCCCGCCGCGAACCCGGGGCCAGGCTGGGCGCGCGGGGAAGGAAGGCTGGCCGAGCGCGCTCAGGAGCCCGCGACACGGGCCGGGCTGCGGGGCCGGGCTGCGCCTGCAACCCCCGGCCCGGCGTCCCACGGCCCGCAGCGGGCAGGGCTCCGGGGCACCCCGCCTTACCGAGGTGCAGCGTGAGGTTGATGGCGCTGGGGTACTGCACGCCGGCCAGCATGGTCTGGCTCTGCCACCAGGTGGTGTCGGCCTGGTTGTTGTAGTCGGTGAGGAAGGCGGCGCCGTGCCGCAGGTGCGGCTGCGCGGCGTCGCACAGGTGGCAGGACTTGGTGACCCCGGTCACCCCGGTCTGCACGCAGTACTCCTCGGGCGGGCTCCCGCACGTGTTGGTGGCCACCACCGTGGCGTTGAAGGCGGCGTTGACGAACTCGGGCATGCAGCGCTGCGGCCGCCCGCGCTCGTCCGCGCACTCGTCCATGGCCGCCCGCGCGCAGCCCGCGGCCGCCGCCAGCACGGCCAGCGCCGGCCAGAGCGCAGGGGCCCGCATGTCCGCCGCCGTGCCCTCCGCGCGCAGCGCCCACCGGCCGACCTCCGCGCCCGCCGAGCGCGCCGGGAAGGAGAGCTGGGGGTGGGGCCGTCCGGGGCGGAGGAGGAGGAGGAGGAGGAGGAGGAGGAGGAGGAGAGCAGAGGAGGCGAGCAGAGAGCAGGGCCGCGCCCGTCCCGCGCAGCCGGCGCGCGCTCGCTGGCTCGGGGAGGACCTGGCGGTGCATGCCGGGAGGCCGCGCGGGGTCCGGGGAGGGGCCGAGGGGGCGCGTCCAGGCCGGCGGGGGCCCCGGGCCGGCGGGCGGGCTCAGGCGCCTGGGATGCCGCCCCAGCCGGCAGGGGCGGGAGCGAGGCAGGGGGAGCCGGCATGTGAGTGCGTGTGAGTCAGAGGGCCTAGAGATTATTAGGGAGAGTGTGTGTGAGGATGAGTGTGGGGTCTGAGAGCGGGCCTGTGTCAGCGAGTGAGGTCGGTGACTCTGGGTGAGTGCAGGGGTCAGTGGGAGCTGGTGTGAATTGTCTTAGGGCCCACAAGTAGAAATGGGTGTGAGAGTGACAGGGCTGGGAGCGTCAGGGGGTGTGAGCGTGTCAGGAGTGTGTCAGGGGTGTGAGCGTGTCGGGGTGTGAGTGTATCTGAGGTATAAGCATGTCAGGAGTGTGAGTGTGTCAGGGGTGTGAGTGTCAGGGGCTGAGAGTGTGTGAGGGCTGTGAGCCTGTCGGGATGAGAGCGTGTCAGGGGTGTGAGCGTGTCAGGGGTGTGAGTGTGCCAGGAGTGTGAGTGTGTCAGGGGTGTGAGTGTCAGGGGCTGAGAGTGTGAAGGCTGTGAGCGTGTCGGGATGAGAGTGTGTCAGGGGTGTGAGTGTGTCAGGGGTGTGAGTGTGTCAGGGGTGTGAGTGTCGGAGTGAGAGCATGTCAAGGGTGTGAGCGTGTCGGGGTGTGAGTGTCGGGGGCTGAGAGTGTGTCGGGGTGAGAGCATGTCAGGGGTGTGAGTGTGTCAGGGATGCAAGTTTATATGGAGAGTGAGTGTGTCAGGGGTGTGAGTGGTCAGGGGTATGAGTGTGTCAGGGCTGTGAGTGTGTCTGGGAATGAGTATGTCAGGGAGCGAGTTTATGTAGTGAGTAAGCATGTTGGGGGTGTGAGTATCTGAGGTATAAGCGTGTCAGGGTGTGAGTGTATCAGGGGAGTGAGAGTGTCAGGGTGTGAGTGTATCTGAGGAGTGAGTGTGTCAAGGTGTGAGTGTATCTGAGGTATAAGCATGTCAAGGCTGTGAGTGTGTCTGAGGTATAAGTGTGTGAGTGTATCAGGGGAGTGAGAGTGTCAGGGTGTGAGTGTATCTGAGGAGTGAGTGTGTCAAGGTGTGAGTGTATCTGAGGTATAAGTGTGTCAGGGCTGTGAGTGTGTCAGGGAAGTGAGCGTGTCAGGGTGTGAGTGTATCTGAGTTTTAAGCGTGTCAGGGCTGTGAGTGTGTCTGGGGAGTGAGCGTGTCAGGGTGTGAGTGCTAGGTTAGTGTGTCAGGGAAGTGAGCGTGTCAGGGTGTGAGTGTATCTGAGTTTTAAGCGTGTCAGGGCTGTGAGTGTGTCAGGGGAGTGAGCGTGTCAGGGTGTGAGTGTATCTGAGGTATAAGTGTGTCAGGGCTGTGAGTGTGTCAGGGAAGTGAGCGTGTCAGGGTGTGAGTGTATCTGAGTTTTAAGCGTGTCAGGGCTGTGAGTGTGTCAGGGAAGTGAGCGTGTCAGGGTGTGAGTGTATCTGAGTTTTAAGCGTGTCAGGGCTGTGAGTGTGTCTGGGGAGTGAGCATGTCAGGGTGTGAGTGTGACTGGATGAGGGAGTCTGGGAGTAGGGTCCTGGGGATGAGTGACAGAGCCGTGGGAATAAGGGAGTGCAATGCTGAGAGCTCGTGGAGTGATGGTGTTGAGTGTGTCCGTGACCAAGTGTGTTCTGGGCCTGGAACCAGAAGGAGCAGGAACAAGATCTTGTCCCTCAGCGCAGCTCTCCGCAGGACAGGATGGGACAGAGGCACAGTACCCCTAAGCAGCTGGTCCGTGTCACATGGGCCGGCCGCAGGACAAAGGATATTGTGAATAGGATGCAGGATTTTAAGTAGTTATTAAATATCTGGGCTCCACAGGGGGAGGGAGGAACAGAGGTCTTCCATCTGCTGGTTCACTCCCAGAGGGCTCAGCAGCTGCGGCTGAACCAAGCTGAAGTCAGGAGCTGCTTCCAGGTCACCTACATGGATACAGGGACCCAAGGCTTTGGGCCGTCCTCCACTGCTTCCCAGGCCACAGGCAGGGAGCTGCATGGGAAGTGGAGCAGCCAGACCACAAGTTGGCACCAACATCCCGTGTCTCCCAGTGGTGACTCCAAACCCTGGGGAGCAGTCAGTCAGGAGGTTGGCTGGCTAGAGCAACAAGCAGGGGCCTGCAATGAGGCAGGGTTAGGATTAGGGTCAGGGTTACGGTTAGGGGGTTAGGGTCAGGGTCAGGGTTAGGGGGGTTGGTTGGCTAGAGCAACAAGCAGGGGCCTGCAATGAGGCAGGCCACCACATACACTGCTGGTTTTGAAGTTCATGTGCGAGGGTTCGTTTCTTCTGGAAATCAGCCTGGTTGAGGAATCCATGAGCCTGTTGGACAGGATGCCCAGCAGCTGAAAGCCGTTAGGATCAGCAGAAGACGTAAAGGGACTCCGAGGCTGAAGGCTGGCCCTGCAGCCCTGGGCGGCGGGATCCACGCCGGGGGCATGGGTGCTGCACGCGGGCGGTGTTGGCCACCCGCAGAGCGTGTCTCCCTCGAGGGTCTGCGTGAAGGGTCCCCGGAGGAGGCTGACAAGGCAAGGCTGATGGAGGGGCAGGTGAGCGGGCAGATGGCCGGTGGCCCCGCAGCAGGCTTCAGGATGTGTGACGCCACTGCCAGAACAACTTCAAAGCCTGCATCCCTCCTCTCTCTCCCTCTCTCTCAGATTTACTTATTTTTGTTTGGACGGTATATTTTAAGATCTTGCATCTACTGGTTCACTCCTCAAATGGCTACGATGGCCAGAGCTGAGCCGCTTGAGAAACAGCACATGTTGGCTCACGCTCGGGGCTGTGAACCACACACGAGTCTGCAAAAAGGTTCTGGAAATGTACAGGAAGAAAAAACTATGTATGCATTTTTTTTCAATATAAAGAAATGTTTTGTATGCGGGCAACCCACATGGGTGCTAGTTCCTGTCCCGGCTGCTCCACTTGCCATCCCATTCAGCTCCCTGCGTGTGGCCTGGGGAGGCAACAGAGAAAGCCCTGGTGCTTTTGCCACTGCACGCATGGGGAGACCTGGGAGAAGCTCCTGGCTCCTGGCTTCATATCAGCTCAGCTCTGACTGTTGTGGTCACTTGGGGACTGACCCAGTGGATGGGAGACCTCTCCCTGTTTTTCTCTCTGTGTGTAACTTAGCCTTTCAAATAAAATAAATAAATCTTAAATAAATGAATAAGCATAAATCCTACCCTTCTACCAATTATTTTCAAGGTCTCTGGTACAAGCACAATGTTTAAGAAAAAGGCAGCATTTCCAGAGGGGATGGAGTCCCGTGCCAACTCCCACCCAACTCTCCCAAGATCTCGCAGTGCTCTGGCTGTGCAGAACTGAGGCTGTGCAAGGGCAAAGACAAAGCGATGTCTGTGTGCAGAGAGCAGGTCTGTCCGTGCCTTAGCAGGCTGCTGCAGGTCCTGCCTGTTAAAAGCAATTGTTTGAAAGCCAATGTAATTTTTTTTAAGATTTGGGGGGAGGGGGAATGTGCATTTGCAAGACAGAGTGGCTGAGAAACAGGAGAACGAGGCCTTCCACCTGCTGGCTCCCCCTTCAAACAGCTGCACAGCTGGGCTGGGCCATGCTGCAGCCAGGAGCCCGGAACTCCACCTGCTCATCCCATGTCCGGTGTGGGGTCCAAGCCCTTGAGCTGATGTGTGCTGCTTTCTCAGGCTCACTGGCAGGGTGCTGGACAGGAAGCAGAGCAGTGGAGATTGAACCTGTCTTACCGAGATGCCGTCGGCAGCCTAGCTTGCTGAGCACCATGGCAACCCCTCAAGGAGTAGTTTTCCTCCACATCTGGTTGTGTGCCGTTTGCTGCAGCCTCTGTTAGGAAGGCATGGATTGTGGCAGCTGCGGCTGCAAGTTACAGCGCTCAGACCCTCTGACTTAGGGCTGCAGAGGCAAGAACCTTAGGGATTGTCGGGAGCCCGTCCGCTTCAAGGGCACGGCATGACAGGCGGACACGGACCGCAAGGGCCCTTCAGCAGGTGTCCCAGGTGGATGGGCCAATGCTGGAGGACGGCCTCTGCTCACCCTAGCTTTCCTCACCTTACCTACCGGCTGTTCGGGAGCAGCCTCTAGTCCGGCACGTGACACAGCTACATCTCACACGGAAGCCTTGGGCCAGCTGCCGTCTCCCGCTCCCTGCGAGTGTGCAGCCCACGAGCCAGCAGGTGTGAGCTCAGTGATGGAGCCCTGCCGCCCGCCTGGGAGAGAGTCTTCCAAGTGAATATGTGAATCTTTAAAACAGCAAGATGCTTTTCAGATCCTTCGTCACTGAGCAGCACTCTGTTGGCTAGCCTGCACGCATGCTCTGCCAACATACCGACACATGCGGAAAAATGAGCAAAAGCCAAAAATAGCCGGTGAGCTGCCACCGGGGCGCACGTCCAGGAGATCATCACCAGGCCCCAAAATAGAAGGCACCCCGCCAGCCTCTCCCCATGCCATTTCTATTCCTGTATCTGCGCTGCCATGGGTCCTGCTGGCCCTGAATGTCATGTCCCCGGAGGGAATGCCTGCCGGTCGCCAGCTTGGGTTATGACGTGTGTCCGTGAGGATGTACTTGCTGTGTGGTGTCCTGCCAAGTGGATCCACTCACCGACAGGCCCATAGTCCCTGGCATGAGGCTATAACGAACGAAGCTTCCACGATGCGGTCAGCCTGCCTCATGCCTTGGAGGTAGCTGCTACACACGTGCAGGCGCAGGCAGGCACACGCACGCAGGAGTGAGCTGCTGGCTCCCAGGGCAGGAACGCACTCCCACTGAGCAGACACTGCGAACCGTCGTGCAGTCACTGGACCAGTACCGGCTCCAGCCTGCCATGGGAGAGAGGCTGTTTCCCCGGCCTGCCTCCCCCATGCGGGGGTTATCTGCAGTTTCCCCCTTAGCCATCACAGGCTACATTGCTATGGTAATGCAAGGGGTGCACCCTTGCATCCTGAGGCCCATGGACTGAGGCTGGCCAGGGACTTGGGCACAGCAAGGACGCCTGGGAGGTAGAAGCAGAGCGGCAGGTTCCCACTGTGTTCATGCGTTGTCCAGTCTAACCCCACAGGCCCGGCCTCGTGCCTGGGACAGTCAGGATTTGAGCCAGTGCCTCTCGCCTCAGGACAATGTCTCCACAACCCGGAGGGCGGCCTGTGGCCACGGGCTGCATGCCCTGGCTCAATCCTGCCCCCTGTTCTCACTCCGGGAGATTGGCTCTGTACCCTCGGTCATGTGCCCTGGCCACGCAGTACACCGTGGGCTGTGTGTCTTGTGAGGCACCGCGACGGCCCTCGCTCCCTGGAAGGACTCAGCTGCAGCCCATCTCCGGCTCCGAGGCAGCTCGCCGGCTGCACTGAAGCCATGGACGTCACAGAGGCCCTTTGTCCATGGCTCCCCCGGTGCCTCCACAGCGGCAGAGAAACAAGAGAGCCTTATGCTGCGATGCCTCATGACGCCTCTGTAGCCGTGGCCCATGGCCGCCATGCCCTCGGGAGCACATGCCAGTGTGCTCACGGGGTCCCCTGCTGACAGCCTGCTTCCTGGACCCCCTTCCCAGGACGGCAGGGAGCTCGGGCACCCCGACCCCGGGTCAAAGGTGCGCAGTCCGCAGCCAGAGCGCTCTGTTCGACCAGAGCAGACCGAGGTTGACCGGTCCGTTCCGAGGCAGGCCGCAGTCCGGCCCATCAGGGCTCTGCCTGGCTCCCTGGGGTAAGGCCTTGTCTGGCCCCTTCCTCGGCCCTAGCACTGAGCCAGCCATTCCAACAGCGTGGAACAAAGCCCCCCGGCTGGGGTTTAAACATTAACCGTCAACCGAATCGTGCCGGGCAGCGTCCCTGAGCGGTGTGCGGAGCTGGCACCGAGCAGGACATCCACCCCTCTGCTGGGCATCGTGCCCATCGGGCCAACAGGTGCGGGAAGCACCTAGGATGGGATGTCCGTGCTGCGTCGTGCGTGGCTGTGACGTGGTGCCTTCCAAGAGCTGCTTTGCATGTGATTGATTATTGTTTGGTTTTTGTTGCAAAGGCAGAGAGGAGAGTCAGACATCTCTCCCCGCCCCTGCTCACGCCCACCACAGCAGCTGGGGCTGGACGAAGCCGGGCCTCTCCCAGCCCCATCGGGGCGCGGCGGTAGGAAGCTGGGCCCAGCAGCTGCGTCTCTGCCGCTGTGCTTGACACACACCCCATTTTTCCTATCATGCCTGTAAGTTAAGTTTCTCACATTTAAAAAATCTGGAAGCACTTTACTGAGATCTTGTTTGTGAGTGGGGTGTGCAGGCAGAAGTCTGATCGAAAGTCCCCCAAAATAAGTAAAAATAGACCCAGATGGCTTCGCACTGGTAGTGTTCCAACCATTTAAAGATGAGCTAACACTTCAGAGCAAGCGTTCAGAAAATAGAGAACTTCTATACAAAAAGTGTCATCTTGCTACGAGATCCATGACAAGCCTGCTTAGCAAGTGTGAGAGAGAATGTGGGTGGGAAATATGTCGCACTGAGACAGAAAATGTACCCAGACCAGCAGAGGCGGAGGCAGCAGGGCCGGGCGAAAGGTGGCCTGCATGGCAAACCGGATCTCAGAGATCCCGCTGGCCTCCGCAGCCCTTGGCCGCCTGTGGAACAAACAGGAGCGCTTGACGCCTCCTGAGCTGGCTCGGTCACCACCCTCCTCTCACCGCCCCACAACAACCAGAGGAGCAGCTCCTTGGGGACCTGGCAGATTGGTGAGTCGGCTACAGGCACACAGCACCAAGCCCCAGCCCCGCCGTGTGCCCCAGCCCTGGAACTCAGGCCTTTCGGCATGGTGAGAGGGACCGTCTTTGGGCCACAGGTGCCACGGGGAGCATCCCCATGGAGGTGAGGCAAAGAGCCAGCGAGGGCGCGTCCCCCGGCAAGTCGGGGTCAGCGGGCACTGGGCAGGGCTGCGGGATGTCTCCCTGCAGAATGCCTTCTTAGGTGCATGTGCTGTGTGGGAGCAGGCCTCTGTCACCAGGCGACCCTCCTGCCTGAGCTGATCGATGCCCGACAGGGGGTGCTTCTTCTGTGAAGGGAGGAGCCCACCCTGGGGCTGCTGTCCACCAGCGGTAAACAACATGGACAACACCAGGCTGGAAGCCAAGCTGGGTGAGATTACTCAGCTTGGACTCCAGGTCGTTTCTGGTTCCAGAAAGACAGAGTCACAGACAGACACACACACATGCGTGCGGTCTTCCATCTGCTGGCTCACCCCCCAAATGGTCATGGTGGCCAGGGCTGGGCCAGGGTGAAGCCAGAAACTTCCTTGGGGCCTCCCCTGTGGGTGCAGGGGCCCAAGCACTTGGGCCGTCTTCTACTGCTTTCCCAGGCACATTAGCAGGGAGCTGGACCAGAAAGGGAGCAGCCAGGACATAAGTAGGCATTCCGATGAGATGCCAGGTTAGTGTCACACGTGGGATTAACTCGCTGTACCGCAGTGCCGGCCTGGTTTGCTTATCTCTAACAAAGAGTTTCAATACACTTGGGCTGTTGCATGTTTTCAAAGGATTTAAAATAACCTTGGACCGGGGGCCAGCATCCCTCTGGCCTGAGTGCCAGACGGCCCCTGAGCTCTCCAGGCTGGCGCAGCAGGTCCTCTGGGCCCTGGGGGTCCAGGCATGAGGACTAGCAAGTTGCTCAAACCAGAGCCATGGTGTCCGCTCAAGGTAAAGGTGTAACTGACAAAGAAAGGTACAGAATAAACATGTCAAGTAAGGGGGGGGGGCGGGTAGGAGAGGCACATTGCCAAAGCAACACCAACTTTGAATGCTGTTCCTTCTGATGTAGACCTCGGAAACATTTGGTCCAGGCCACCCTGAGCAGCCCCGGGGGCCGGGGTGGAGCCCCTGACCCCCTCGGCCTGGCCCAGCCCCGGGGGCGTGGAGCCCCTGACCCCCTCAGCCTGGCCCAGCCCTGCAGACCTCGGGCAGTGAACCAACCGGCCTTCTATTTGTCTAGCTCCGTGTCTCTGCCTTCCGAATCACTTTAAGAAATCTAACGGAAGGACACACACTTGAACAAAGCCTGAGAAGTAGGATGAGGGGCTGCACGCCGCTGACTGTCCTGGCTGCTCCCCTTCCAGCTCCCTGCTCAGGACCGGAAAAGCAGCAGACACAAGCCAAAGCCTTGGCTCAAGCAGCCACATGGGAGACCCGGAAGAAGCTCCTGGCTCCTGACTTGAGATCAGCTCAGCTCCGGCCACTGCACTGTTTGGGCAGTGAACTCATTGGTAGAACAGAGAAGATCTCTCCCTCTGCCTTCCAAATACATATATTTTTCTAAGATTTACTTTTCAATTTTTATTGGAAAGGCAGATAATACAGAGAGAAGGGGATACAGAGAGAAAGATCTTCCATCTGCCGGTTCACTCCTCAAGTGAGCCATTCCGAAGCCAGGAGCCAGGAACTGGGTCTCCCACGCAAAGCAAGTGCATGGCCCCAGGGCTTTGAGTACATCCTCTACTGTTTTCTTAGGCCACAAGCAGTGGAGCAGCTGGGACATGAGCCAGCACCCATGTGGGATCCTGGCACATGCAAGGTGAGGACTTTAGCCACTAGGCTGCTGCATCGGGTCCCAAATAAATCTTAAAAAAGGAAATGAGAAAGACAAAAAAGAAAAGAAAGGAAGGAGGGAAGAGGAAAAGGAGGGAAGGAGGGAGGAAAGAAGCAAAGAAGAAAGGAAGGAAGGGAGGGAGGAGGGAGGCCCATCTGTGCCTGTGCTTTGCTGTCTCGCTCACAGCCTCTGCGGGTGCCAGCAGTAACAGGGAGCTACAGGCCATGGCACGCAGAGCCCTCACTGCCAGCCACGACTCGTGGAATGCCAGCAGGAGTGTGGGGTGTCAGGAGCCTGGGGAGAGGCGGAGGCCACAAGCAACCCCCTCCCCCCGTCCTGGAGAGGCCCCTCCGTCCCCGTCCCCGTCCTCCGTCCCCGTCCTCCATCCTCCGTCCTTCGTCCCCCGTCCTCCGTCCTTCGTCCCCGTCCTCCGTCCCCCGTCCCCGTCCTCCGTCCCCCGTCCTCCGTCCTCCGTCCCCCGTCCTCCGTCCCCCGTCCCCGTCCTCCGTCCCCCGTCCCCGTCCTCCGTCCCCCGTCCTGGAGAGGCCCCTCCGTCCCCGTCCCCCGTCCCCCATCCCCGTCCTCCGTCCCCGTCCTCCGTCCTCCGTCCTCCGTCCCCCGTCCTCCGTCCTCTGTCCCCTGTCCTCCGTCCCCCGTCCTCCGTCCCCGTCCTCCGTCCTCCGTCCCCCGTCCTGGAGAGGCCCCTCTGTCCCCCGTCCTCCGTCCCCGTCCTCCGTCCCCGTCCTCCGTCCCCGTCTTCCGTCCTCCGTCCTCTGTCCCCCGTCCTCCGTCCTCCGTCCTCCGTCCTCCGTCCTCCGTGCCTGTCCTCCGTCCCCTGTCCCCCGTCCTGGAGAGGCCCCTCCGTCCCCCCCTCCGTGCTGTGACGATGAACACTGCGCAAACTGGGCTCACCAGTGCCAACGTGGGAGGTGCTGGCATGCGGGGGCTGTGTGGGGACTGGCAGGAAGGGACATAAGAGGAGGTGGCCTGGAGTGAAGGGAACGCCCAGAGATGCCCGGGAGGCCGTGCTCGCCGTCGCTGAGCTGCCGGAACCACTTCTCAGGAGCGGTGAACTGGAGGCAGCCAACCAGGTGGAAGATTGCCAGGCGGCCCAAGAGGCCGGAAACAACCGGCCAGCGGGAACGGAGGTTCTGACACATCACACCTGCAGACAGGGTCAGTGTGTGGGCAGGAGTGGGGGAATCTCCTTGGGGGACAAAACGAGTGGGGCCAGAGCTGCGGTGTGGCCGGCTAAGCTTCCACATGCAGCCTTGGCATCCCATATGGGCACCGGCCCAGTCCCAGTGGCTCCGCTTCCCGTCCAGCTCCCTGCCGATGGCCTAGGAAAGCAGCGGAGGGTGGCACAGCTCCTGGCGAGAAGCTGTGGTGTGAACTTGAGGTTTCCAACGTGGGTGGCCCCGGCAATGACGAAGCCATGGACAGAGTCAGCGAGAAGGGACAGATGGCTGTGCGGCGACA
Organism: Ochotona curzoniae; assembly: GCF_017591425.1. Classification (NCBI taxonomy): domain Eukaryota; kingdom Metazoa; phylum Chordata; class Mammalia; order Lagomorpha; family Ochotonidae; genus Ochotona; species Ochotona curzoniae. The sequence goes on along the minus strand of NW_024466219.1, from coordinate 630,630 downwards.
TTGGGTCAGCTCACGCTTGCCTGAGATGTGTTTACGCCGAACTAGCTTACAGCCCTGCTGGCCGCGCCATCCTGTCCTTCCCTGCTCCCTGGGAGCCCTCGGGAGCAGATGGCCTGGACAGTACCTCCCTGCTCTGCGCCCAGCCAGCCCCTCTCGCCCCTGGACCCAGGCTTGGCGCGTGGGCGCCCCTGATCAGCCCTGCTCGCTTCCTTGAGCCAAGCCAACGCATCTGGGGCTGGCTCACATCCGCCTCAGGCCCCAGGGGAGGAGACGTGTGCAACACAGAACAGCCTGGGATGAGGAGCTGGCTTTCAAAACATCTCACCGTGCTGTGGGGGCCCAAGCTGACAGCCTGTGTCTGCCAGTCGCTCGGCCTTGAGGAAGGGGCTTCTGGGTTGGGTTTTGTGGACTGTTCTGCCGTGGGCACTCCTTTTTCTATATCTACATGTGGTTGAATGGCAGAGACAAAGAGGGAGAGGGAGGGGATGCGAGAGCCAGAACAGCACGCGTGCTGCCTCGCCCCAGGAGCCTGCAGCGCCGGCCAGGCTCCAGCGGTGGCAGGAGCCATGCCCTGCTGCCTGCTGGGCACACCTGTGTCACAGGAAGACACAGCTGAAGCGGAGGAGCCCGGAGGGGGCGGGGATGTGCCACACACCACCTCCTGCTCACCGTCCAGCCCTGCGTTGGTATTCGGAGCAGCCTCGGCTTATCTGCAGGGGATCTCTCTGAGATAAGAAACCCTATCTGCTGTCTTCCCTGCTGAGTAATTGGTAGAAAGCTGCCTGACCTTTCCACAGTTAAGTCGCGGATTGTGAAACAGAGAGAGAACGTTCCAGTCTCTTTCTCTCTCGAGATTTATTTGTTTGAAAGGCAGAGTTACAGAGAGAAGGGGAGAGGCAGGCAGGTTTCCATCTGCTGATTCACTCGCCGAAGGCTGGGTCGGGATGAAGCCAGGAGCGCCCTCTGCGTTGCCCAAATGATGCAGAGGTCAACAGTCAGGCCATCCTCCACTGCTTTCCCAGGCTCACCAGCAGGGAGCTGGACCAGGAAATGGAAGAGCCAGGTTTCGAACCGGTGCCCATATGGGATGCCAGTGTCTCAAGAGGCCACTTAGGCCACGTGCCACAGTACTGCTCCCTCCCATTGCACACCTCCCGGGACAGTCCTGGGCCCACTCAGGGCTACTCTGGAACACACCAGGCCTATGGGCGACATGTGGCCGGGCATGGACAAGCCCCGCCGCCCGCCCTCAGTGTCACAGGGCCCCCGGCCTTGCCTGCAGATCACGGAGGGACAAATGGACTCAAGCTTCAGGCACTCCCGTGGACAGCACACACGCAAGTTCACAAGTCGCCCATGAGTCGCTAGGGGAGGAGGGAGGAAGAGTCGAGAGCGTGGTCGTCCAGCCCAGCTGTGCCGTCTGGGCCCGTCCCTCAGGTCCCCCGGCGGGGAGTTGGTGTGAGGCAAACAAGCTCTTGTTTATAGCAGGGAAGTGGTGGGAAGCTGGCCGTGGGCTCAGAGCAGCTGGGTCCGTGTGGATGCCGGTGCATGGCCTCAGACAATCTCCTGCCACGTCATGCCTCAGTTGGCTCGTCTGTAGGATGGGAGGAGTGGCTGAGGGCTTGGGAGCGGCTGTGCCTCTGGCATGTCTGCTGCACCTCGCAGTCCAGTGCCTCACATGTTGGAGAGGCAAAAACTCTTGCAATTGAATTAACCAACACTTGGGCACAGTCCAGGGCTAGGCATCGTCTATAGCCACACGCCACTGCATGTGACAAAGAAGGAAAGTCCGCAGTGATTTCGCCTTGTCGAGGAGTAAGGAGGGTGGTGGAAAGCAGGCGGTGGGCAGGCCGGGAGCTCCTGGCTGACAGGACCAGGTGTGTCTCCACTGACAACCCAGCAGCCGGTGGGGCGGGGCACGATTAGGCCACGCAGAATCACGTGGAGACCCCTCTCTGTTCCTACTGAAAACCATACAGTGTGGGTGGGACCTCGGTGTCCCAGCAGTGCCCAGGCCAGGCCCTGGCAGGTGCCCCGTCTGCCGTCAGAGCTCCAAGAGGTGGTAACCAGTAGGCAACACCTGCCAGGCAGCTGAGCGTGCCGGGAAGCAGGGCAGAGTGTGCAGCTGGAGGCCGGGGCTGACGGAGCAGCTGGGCGCAGGCCTCGCTGTCGGCGCCACTCCTGTTCCCTGCTCGGATCCCCCTTACACAGCGCTTTTGTGTAACAGTTATTCTCAAGTGAAGTCCACGATCCACGCATCCTACATCACACGTTATTTTGAAAATCAGTGTAACATTCCAACCAGGCCATGTAGGAACAAGCAAAGGGATGAGCAGTCCAGGAATGTGCCTGGAAGGCATGTGAGAGGCCCGTGGCCATGTCACCCTGGCCACGCGAGAGTTCCGTGGTCGTGTCTGTGTGTGGAATCATCCTGGCCACGCGAAAGTCCCGTGGTCGTGTCCGGATGTGGAATCATCCTGGCCACGCGAGAGTCCCGTGGTCGTGTCCGGATGTGGAATCTCCTTGGCCATAGCTCAAGGTGTAGGCACACATGGGTTGTGTGGTCTGGAAGGATAAGACGACTGCTGATGCTAAAACTCTGAAGAGAACAATCAACATCATCCTTCATGGCTACTGTGCCTCCATGTCCTGTGCCTGCATGCCCAGTGCTGCTGGCTGCTGCATGCCCTGTGCTGCTGGCTGCTGCATGCCCAGTGCTGCTGGCTACTGCATGCCCAGTGCTGCTGGCTACTGCATGCCCTGTGCTGCTGGCTGCTGCATGCCCTGTGCTGCTGGCTGCTGCATGCCCAGTGCTGCTGGCTGCTGTAAGCCCAGTGCTGCTAGGAACAGTTCCTGATTGGTGCAGATGGATCTTGCACACAGCACACATCTGGGGACTGCTGAGTGTTACATGATTCTACATGGTTCTACATGGGTTTTACATAGTTCTACACAGTTCCTGCCTGGGTGAGGATGTCCCATGTCCTGTGCAAGACAGCCACTGCTCTGGCCAACAAATGCTGGCACTTTTTTTTTTTTTTTTAAGATTTATTTTATTTTTATTGGAAAGACAGATATACAGAAAGGAGAGACAGAGAGGAAGATCTTCCGTCCGCTGATTCACTCCCCAAGTGAGCGCAACAGCCGATGCTATGCTAATCCGAAGCCAGGATCCAGGAACTTCTTCCGGGTATCCCAAGCGGGTGCAGGGTCCCAAAGCTTTGGGCCGTCCTTGACTGCTTTCCCGGGCCACAGGCAGGGAGCTGGATGGGAAGTGGAGCTGCCAGGATTAGAACCAGCGCCCATATGGGATCCCAGGGCGTACAAGGCAAGGACCTTAACCACTGCACCACCACGCTGAGCCCCACTGCCTTCACTTCTGTCACAACTGATGTCGCTGCAGGTTCCCTGAGTCCCCTGGAGAGGTGGCTCCAGAACTATTCCTGACCTGGAAGAGCAGCAGCCCTCACCCTATACCCGACCTTGATTTAGCAATCCTCATCTTGTCTCCACTCCATCTGACCTTGGCATGTTTTAAAGACAGACGAGTCAGGGCTGCTCTAGCGCAGTAGGGAGCAGACCGATGGCACGGCTCATTTGGACGCTTGATGTCCATTGTTATGATCTGCAATCACTGGACATGGCTACTTTCCACATCCAGGGACAACAGACCAGGTGGTGGATGGCGTGGGCACCACGGTGGTGACTGTCCCCCTGCAAGTGTGTGGCCCCTGTCGGCTCTCATCAGGGCGGCCTGTGGGACAGGAATGATCCCACATGCCCTCGCCCATCTGCTCTAAATAGGAGGCAGGGTCTGGCCGGAACTGATTGCACTGTGGCACCAATGTGTGTTCTAGGTGGGTGCCAGGCCCCTAACTCCCAGGTCCACTTGATGGTGACCCTGGAAGGGGGAGACCTGCGCCCAGCCACAGCCTTCCAGGGCGGGATCGTGGTTCTCTGCCTTCCTGGAAGACGGAGGTGGCTGAAGGGCGCCAGTGGAGGGTGTCGCCCATGGGAAGGGCCTGGGAACAATGTCGTTGGGAGAATGAGTGACATATTAGTGACCGGGATTTGGATAAGCCCTAGGGATGGGTTCCTGAGAATCTGTGCCATCAGGGTGTGCCTGAGAGGTTGCCCCCCTGCCGCCCCCCTTGGAGAGGTCTCTAATCTGATACACTGATGGCCTTGGGGGCTCAGCCAGCCCATAGCCCAGTCCAGGCCCTTACACTGATGACGGCGTTAACAGGGGCAAAGCAGCCGCACCAGCCAAGTGTGCTGAGGGCATGCCTGCTGCGGGAACACGGGCCTGCTCTGGCAGAGTGCCCGCGTTCAGCGCCTGGCTCGGGGGCCCCGCTCCCTGTGCACATTCACCTAGGCCTGGATCCCTTCCAGCCACGCAGGCAAGCGGGGGAACCCGGCTCCAGGCTTTGGCCTGGCCAGGGGTGTATGAAGAGAAGTTGCAGACAGGTCTCTCCCTGACGCTCCTTCTCGCCCCCAACCCAGGTGCCTGGAGTCAGAGCATCGGGATTCCACCTCCACCCCCAACTCAGGTCCCTGGAGTCAGAGCATCGGGATTCCACCCCCCCAACCCAGGTCCCTGGAGTCAGAGCATCGGGATTCCACCTCCACCCCCAACCCAGGTCCCTGGAGTCAGAGCATCGGGATTCCACCCCCCAACCCAGGTCCCTGGAGTCAGAGCATCGGGATTCCACCCCCCAACCCAGGTCCCTGGAGTCAGAGCATCGGGATTCCACCCCCCAACCCAGGTCCCTGGAGTCAGAGCACCCCCCACCTCCCCCACCCCCTGCTGTTATTAAAAAGTAGATGCCCTGCTTGCATTGTTCCAGGTGGCCACACAAGCAGGCCAAGCTTTAGCCGGCAAAGACAGGCAAAGGGGAAAGCCTGCCGTGTTCCTAGAGTACAGACCTGAGCGGGCCATGTGCAGGGCCCGGTGGGCGGTCAGAAGGCAGACATGGGCTAGAACATGGGAACCCCTCACCTCACACGCTCCTGCTGCGGCATCCATACAATGTCCCTTCTGTCCAGACAATTCCCTTACAAAGAGGCGAACGTGGAGCTGCTTCTGAGAAGGACACATCTCACCGCACGCCTCCTTGCCCCCACGGCCGGCCTTGGAACGGCTGCCTCTGACTGGGAGACAGGGCAGGGATGGCATCTGCCACAGTGGAGACGGAGGTCTGGAGAGCATTCTGCATCCTGCTGGTGCAAGGATGGAAACGGCAATGACTGCCTCCAAGGTCTGTAGCAGAATGTGTGTGCACACGGTGATGGGCAGGTGTCCTCTCGTGGGGACGGAAGGCTCACAACTGCCAAGATAGGCTGAGGAGGATGAGGGGTGAGGTGGCCTGGATGGCGACTCAACCAACAGAAACTCCTGAGAACCAGTGGAGGAGCCAGTGGCTAAAGCCTTACCTCACACGTACCAGGATTGCATACGGGTGCCAGTTCATGTCCTGGCTGCCCCTCTTCCCATCCAGCTCCCTGCCTGTGGCCAGGGAAAGCAGTCGAGGACGGCCCAAAGCCTTGGGACCCTGCACCCGTGTGGGAGACCTGGAGGAGGCTCCTGGCTCCTGGCTTCAGTTTGTTTCAGTTGCGGCTGTTGTGGCCATTTGGGGTATGAACCAGCAGATGGAAAATCTTTCTCTCTATATCTCCTTCTCTCTGTATGTTGGCCTTTCCAATAAAAATAAATAACTCTTTAAAACGAAGAAGGAGGAGGAGGAAGGAAGGGAGGGAGGAAGGAAGGAAGGAAGGAAGGAAGGAAGGAAGGAAGGAGAGAGGGAGGAAGGAGGAAGGAAGGAAGGAGAGAGGGAGGGAGAGAGGGAGGGAGGGAGGAAGGAAGGAAGGAAGAAAGGAAGGAGGAAGGGAGGAGAGAGGGAGGGAGGGAGGGAGGGAGGGAGGAAGGAAGGAAGGAAGGAGGAAGGGAGGAGAGAGGGAGGGAGGGATGGAGGGAGGGAGGGAGGGAGGGAGGAACGAAGGAAGGAAGGAAGGTCAGTCTTCTGATCAGGGAGCCAGGCTGTATCAGAGCAAGCCTGCCATCATCACACGTTGGACGGCTGGTCCTGAGGGCCACATGCCAAGCCTGGGACCTGGACTTCTCCCACACGTCCATCTGCTGTGGCCACCATATCCTGTTAAAACGCAATCAGACAGGACCAGGGGCATGAGAGCCACAGGGAGGGTGTGGGTCCCACACCGGGGCATGGCAGCTACAGCGGGGAGGGTGTGGGCCCTGCACCGGGGGCATGGGGGCTGCAGCGGGGAGGTGAGGACCGCCTACTGAGGGCACAGGAGCCACAGCCAGGAGGGTGTGAGCTCCGCACCAGGGCTGCACAGTGAGAGAGGAGAAGTCTCCGGAGTCTTCCAGACTGGGCAGCACTTGGTGTGTGTGCTGCGCACAGGGGCCAGTTCTCTCTCCTCTTCCTGTCCCCTGACTCCTCCTGGAGCTTTGGAGCTTGTTGTTTACTCCACAGGCACTGAGCAGCACATGGGGACAGATGCAAAGACAGGCTATCTGCGTGTACATGACCAATGGGGCGTGGGGAGTGGGTGTGGGAAGACGGGCAGGTACATGCTGGGTCACCAACAGGCCTCAGGCCCATGTGACAGCCAGGCCGGCACTGTCTGAGAGGTGGGGTCTGGGACTGGGTGCCCAGGGTCAGTCCCTGGGCAGGCAGCTCTGGGGAGCTGCGATTCGCTTTACTCATCACACGTGTTCTAACCATCCACTGCAATGTCAGGAAACAGCTATGTGCCACAACCTAACAGCTGCAGCGGGCCTAAAGAGCCAGCTGTGCATGCCACAGTGCAAGGGCAGTGAGTGCTGGAGTGGGAGGACGGTGAGTGCCGCAGTGGGAGGACGGTGCTGGAGTGGGAGGACGGTGAGTGTTGGAGTGGGAGGACGGTGAGTGCTGGAGTGGGAGGACGGTGAGTGCTGCAGTGGGAGGACGGTGAGTGTTGGAGTGGGAGGACGGTGCTGGAGTGGGAGGACGGTGCTGGAGTGGGAGGACGGTGCTGGAGTGGGAGGACGGTGAGTGCCACAGTGGGAGGACGGTGCTGGAGTGGGAGGACGGTCTGTGTTGTGGCCTGGAGCTTGTGCTATCCCACCACTAGCCCTATGTCACAACCTGATTCTCAGTGAACAAGATGGAGAGGTGGGACCCTTCTCCCCTGCAGGGTGATTCAGCCAGGAGCGGGGTGCCCTTGGCATGGAATTGGGGTCCTTTGAGGGTGGGGCTTCCAGCCTACAGCTGGGGCAAGCTCCACCTGCAGCTCCACTGGATGCCTGGCTGCAGGTCTTGCCACTGCTTCAGGGAGTAGCAATAAGAGCTGCAGGCGCTCAGCTCCGCCGGCCCCTGGGCATCCTGGACCCCCAAGTCCCCTGGGGCCGGGCCCACCCTGGCTTTCCTAGGCATCTGGGGAGTGAAGCTGGGATGGAAGACCTTTGTCTGTCCTGTATCTGTGTGTTTCTAACAAATGAAATATGTTTGTTTAAAGAGAGAAGACATCACCCACGATGCATAAAGCTGGTTCTCACCGGATGGAATCCTCTGTACCTCGCCTGGGGCCTCCCAGCGCGAGAACCGTGCTCAGGTCGTTGGCTAGGCACGGGTGGAAGCCACAGGCTTTGGCACAGAGCTGCCTGCGAAGGTGAGAGGTGTTATCTTGTGTGGTGTAGCACCTGGGAGGACCCTGAGCCCGGCACAGGGAGGAGGCAGGGTTGGATCCGGAACCCCAAGGAGGCTTCCAGCAGGGCTGTGATCAATATTTACATCCTGCGCAGCCCAACAGTTCGTGCTATTTACACCATGCCACCACAGCGCTTGGCTGTCGCCTTGGCAACCCGATGGTGGCCGGAGGAGCGGAGATGCGCAAGTAAACTATGACACCACAGCAGGTCAGCGAGAGGTGACAGCAGACAGCCAAGACCTTCGGGGAGCTGGGGACACTGCTGCATGTCCACAGCGCACCCCCCAGCCTCTCCAGGGGGGACAGCTCTGCCATTTTGCCAACCAAGTCCCCACGGGGGACCCGTCAACGTCCACCTGTGAACTCTGGAGAAAAGAAGCCTTAAAAGTGCTGAGTGCCAAGAAAGAATACAGAAAGTGAGTGTTCTGCTCAAGATGGTGGGAGGAAACGTGACTAAAGGCTTCCCAGCAAGTGTCAAGAAGGGACTGATGAGGCCAATGACGTGAGTGAAAAAGGCCAAAGCAAAGACTGCTCAGGGGGATGTGCCATGCACACTGGCCCAGGTCAGGGGTCACACACTGTGCATTCGGCCCAGGTCAGGGGTCATACACTGTGCACTGGCCCAGGTCAGGGGTCATACACTGTGCACTGGCCCAGGTCAGGGGTCATACACTGTGCACTGGCCCAGGTCAGGGGTCACACACTGTGCACTGGCCCAGGTCAGGGGTCACACGCTGTGCACTCGGCCCAGGTCAGGGGTCACACACTGTGCACTCGGCCCAGGTCAGGGGTCACACACTGTGCACACTGGCCCAGGTCAGGGGTCACACACTGTGCACTGGCCCAGGTCAGGGGTCACACACTGTGCACACTCGGCCCAGGTCAGGGGTCATACACTGTGCACTGGCCCAGGTCAGGGGTCACACACTGTGCACACTCGGCCCAGGTCAGGGGTCACACACTGTGCACTGGCCCAGGTCAGGGGTCACACACTGTGCACTCGGCCCAGGTCAGGGGTCATACACTGCGCACTGGCCCAGGTTAGGGAGCCTGCTGGGGAGCGGCCATGGAGACGATTTGTCAGCTGGTGGAATTCTCCGACCATTCTTGTTGAGCTCTCGAACGTGCTGGAGTTGGTGTGAGCACGCCTGGAAGACAGCTGCAGGGTGACGCCACTGTGGAGTGGAGGCTCTGGCATCCATGTGACGAGTCGACATTCAACGCTCCCTGTCCTGGTCCAGAAAGCCGAGAGTGACAGCATCCATGCCGCACAGGGGCCCTAACCACTGTGACGACACAAGGGGAATGTGGAAGGCAGCTGGGGAAATTTTAAAAGGATCGTTATCTGTAGGCAACAAGTGCTAATAGTAATTGCTTGGGGAATGTGATGGAGCAGGGCCAGAATTGTGGCCTAGTGTGTAAGGCTGAGGCCTGTGGCCACGTATCCCACATGGGCTGACCTGTCCCCGCCGCTCCGCTTCTGATCCAGCATTGCCAGTGCACTGGGGAAGGCAGTGGAGGGTGGCCCAAGTGCGTGGGAGACCCAGAAGAAGCTCCTGGCTCCTGGTTTCAGATCAGCTCAGCCCTGGATGTTGTAGACACGTGGGAAGTGAACCAGCAGGAAGCAGACCTTTTGTCTCTTTGTCTCTAACTCTTTCAATTGAACCAATAAACCTGTTTGGGACCAGCACAGTGGTATAGTAAGCTAAGCCTCTCATACAGGCCCAGCTCCCTGGCTGTGACCTGGGAAGGCAATGGAGGATGACTCAAGGCCTTGGGCCCTGCACCTGCGTGGGAGACCCGGAGGAGGTTCCTGATTCCCTGCTTCGGATCGGCACAGCACCGGCTGTTGTGCTCATGTGCTCACTTGGGGAGTGAATCATCGGATGGAAGATCTTCCCCTCTGTCTCTCCTCCTCTCTGTATATCTGACTTTGTAATAAAAAATAAATAAAATCTTCAAAAAAAAAGAAAGAAAGATGGAGTGATTGGAGTGATCATGCCCCCAGCTGCACTGAGTCGGAATTGTTCGGCTCATGCATGGAGGGGGAAACACCTGTATTAGTGTCTCCCTTCAAAATGTCGAGATTTCCTCTCATTCATCAGTTTATACATTCATGTGTATTACTTTTTAGTAATCTAAAAACATAAATTTCTCATTGTGAACACTTGTCCCTACTTTCAAAGTTACTGTTTTTAAAATCTTTCATTTAAATTCTTAATTGGAAGAATTGAGAGCAGACGGTACAGAGAGGTCTCCCGCCTGCCCTGTTTGCTCTCCGGGGCCAGGCCGGGCTGCCCGGGGGCGGCAGCGACCCCAAGCTGTGAGCACAGCCGAGCCGAGGCAGAGCCAGGCCTTGGGCGCGGGCACACCCACGGAATGCGGCATTCCACGGGGTGTTTCAGCTGCCCCCCCATTCAAATGTATTGGCTCTTATTAAAATACGTGGTCTGGTTTTTAAAATCTATTTGTGAATATTTTGTATATAAACCGAATTATGCTGATGCTTAGGAAATAAAGAGGCATTGAGAAAATAGCAATTTTTAGGGAAAACAATCAGTTGCAAATTTGTGTTTATGAAAGCGGTGAGCGAGATAACGGGTAGAACAGGCTGATGCGTGTTGCAAGCTGTCCCTGGTTGGCCGGCGGTCACGTGCCCTGAGCGTTTGGACTGTAAAGAGAGTAATCACGCTTACATGTTTGACAATACAGTGCACAGAATAGTCAACTGAGTGTCCATGCACAGACTGGAAAAATAAAAATTTTCTTTTTCTGTAAAAATAAATAAATAAAAGCACAAATGACATTTTTATTTTAAATAGGCACTGACAAAATTCCTTATAAAGGAAATATAACGTACAAGCTTTCAGAGGAAACTGACTTATTTTTACATTTTGAAGGTTTTCTTTTTTTTAAAGCTGTCTATTGTTTCAACCATGTAATGCAGACCCTTAAAAACAACGCTTCCTTCCTCCCAGCACTCATGTGTTTATTTTTTCCTCTTTGGCAAACACTGATTTGAGGCTCGCCTGCACTTTATACCAAAGCTGAAGTCGACGCTAACCCCCATCCTCACCCCCACCCTCAACCCTGCCACCATCCTCACCTCCCTGCGCCACACGCACCATCGGCCTGGGTCCCTCTGATCTCTGCAGGACAGTGCAGACCCATGGCCCCCACTTGGTGACCACGTGCTGTGTTCACGGGTGCAGAGGAGGTCGGCGTTGCAACGCAGCTGGCTGAGCCTACACCCATGCCGCTGGCATCCCACGGCCTCCCGCTCCTGCTAATGCACCGGGAAGGCTGTGGGAACTGGTCCTGGCAACCACGTGCCTCCAGCTGCAGCTTGCCTGGGCCTGCGGGGAGTGAGCCAGCAGATGCAAGATCTATTTCTGTGACTGTTTCAAAGAGATTTTTTTTTAAGTGGGGGATTAGTGGGGGAGGGGGTTAACATGATGGCTCCACTTTCAATGTGCTGGGTCCCAGATCCCATACGGGTGCCGGTTCATGTCCTGACTCCTCCACTTCCCATCCAGCTCCCTGCTGTTGCCTGGGAAAGCGGTCAAGGACAGCCCAAAGCCTTGGGACCCTGCACCGTGTGGGAGACCCAGAGGAGGTTCTTGGATCCTGGCTTTAGATCAGCCCAACTCCGGCCGTTGTGGTTGCTTGAGGAGTGAACCACTGCATGGAAGACCTCTCTGTCTCCTCTATTTGTAAAATCTGTCTTTCAAGTAAAAACAATCAAATCTTAACAAGACAAAAGCCGTGTGTACAGACTGGAAAGGTCCCACTCCCAGAGGGCAGCCAGGGCAGCTGAAGTCCTGGAGACAGCACTGAGAGGGGCAGCTGGCGCAGAGCCGGGACGCAGCATGCCCACTCACCAGGGATCGAGTTTCCTTTGGGAAAATGGAAGTTTCTAGAGACAGATGGTGGAGGCTGCCAAGCAGGTGCATATGCTGAAGTTGGAAGTGGCTCAGACATGGAGCCCAGCACGATGGCTTAGTGGTTAAAGTCGTCTCCTTGCATGCACTGGGATCCCATATAGGCACTGGTTCTAATCCTAGCCACCCCACTTCCCATCCAGCTCCCTGCTTATGGCCTGGGAAAGCAGTTGAGGATGGCCCACAGTTTTAGGACCCTGCACCTATGCAGGAGACCCTGAGGAGACTTCTGGTTTCGGATTGGTAGAGTTCCAGCTGTTGTGCCCACTTGGGAAGTAAATCAACCAATGGAAGATCTTCCTCTCCATCTCTACTCTTCTCTGTATATCTGATTTTCTAATAAAAATAAATCTTTAAAAAAAAGTGGCGCAGACAGTGCAGTCTATGTCCTGCGTAGTTAACAGTAAAACATAGAGCATGACTGGGGGTGCGGGCCTGAGGCACTGCAGTGGAGACGCCCCGCAGCCGCTCCCACCGCACGCAGGCCCAGCAGTGCACCCTGGCATGTGTGTGCCACTGGAGAGGTGGGCCACAGCAGGGGCTCCGTCTTCTCTCTCCAACAAATGCCAGCGCTTTCTGAGGAGAGCTGCCTTCCTGAGTGTGTGTGCAGCCAGCCGGCCAGGCCCAGGGTTCACTCAGGCCCACACCTCCCCAGTGGCCTTCCCCCCGCTGTGGAGACGTCTCTGATTGCCCCGTGCAGTTCGTCCGCTGACGTCCCATCCTTTGCATGCCCTGCAATTCAGGGACATGTGTGTCTGAGCCCTCACGGCCATGCCTTCTCCATGGCCCCTGCACTGGGACCCCTGGTCTGCCCAGCGGCCCAGGGCCTCTGAGAGCAGGAGCGGGTCGCCTCTTCACTGTGGGCGGCTTAGCCGGTGCCTGAATGCCGCCTCCCTAGGGGCCGGCCTGCCTTGCTTTCCTAGCTGGAGTCAAGTGGCCGCCTGGAGGCGTCTTTAAATTCCTCTGACCTTCGGCCTGGCCTCACAGCCTCTCAGCTCAGTTTGGGAGTGATGTGGCCTGGCCGGCAAGGGTGTCTGTCTGCCTGGCTGGGTGTGGCCAGATGAGGGAAGCTGCTGGCTGCTGGCGCCTGGCTTCGGCCTGGCTTCGGGCTGGCGCAGGCCTGGCCAGTAGAGCCGCCTGGGGAGTGACTCAGTGGTAACATTCCCAGGACCCCAGCAACCGGGACAACATTGTGATTCCAGCCGCTGTGAGCAAGCTAACAAACATGAAGTGCTCAAAAAAGTTTATTTGTACAGGCAGAATTACAGAGAGGGTAAGGCAGAGAGAGCCTTCATCTGCTGGTTCACCCCCTAAATGGCCACACCGGCAGAGCTGAGCCCATCTGATCCGAGGCCAGGAGCCAGGCGCTCCAGGTGTCCCACGTGGGTGCGGGGGTCCAAGCACGTGGGCCATCTTCTCTGCCTTCCCAGGCTGTTAAGCAGAATGGGAGTGGAGCCGCCTGGACACGAACTCGCGCCTTATTGGGTGCTGGCACCACAGAGTGGAGAAACAGTTTGCTGTACCAACGTTCTGACCCCAAACCAAACACTTTAAAGCCCTTGGGAAATTTTGGAGTTTTCTGCTTTTTAACTTAAAAGAAACGGGGTGGGGTGGGGTAGGTTCTGGGTACCCACAGCAGCAGGCTGGAGGACAGGTTGGCCAAAGCTGCTGAACTGCCAAAGCCTGCCCAGGGCTTCCTCCCTCCAGGTCCATCTCTGACAGGTGACTGCCGAGGTTACGGCAGAGCAGCCACGGGGCTGAGAGCACGGCGTGTCCACGCCAACGGCTCGAGGCGTCCAGCCGCCTGTCTGCACACGCTCTCCCGGCCTGGCCTTCAGGAGGCTGTGGCTGAGACCAGCGCCACTGGGTGTGTATCTCCTTGGGGATGCTGAATTTCTGGACCCCAACCTCAAATTCATGGCCTTTAGCGATTAACTTAAGTCCTCAGTTTCCGCCAGGGCGGGGGGGCACAGCAGCGGCAGCCAAGCCTACCTGCTGTGTGCGCCATCATTTTCTAAAGATTTATTGTATTTATTTGAGAGGCAAAGTTACAAAGAGCGAGAGGGAGGGAGAGACACATCTGCTGATTCGCACCCTTAGCAGACACAGGGGCCAGAGCTGAGCTAATTCGAAGCCAGAGGCCGGGAGCACCATGAAGGTGCAGGGGTCCAGGGCGTTGGGCCAGCCTCCGCTGCTTCCCCAGGCCACCAGCATGGAGTTGGACGGGAAGCAGAGCAGCTGGCATCCATGTGGGATGCTGGTGTTCCAGGCAGGGGTTTCATCCGCTATGCCTCAGCGTGGGCCCCATTGCCGTGGCTCCACACAGCTCACGCATGGCTCCTCTGCAGAGCCTGCCTAAAGAAAACTGAGCCACTGCTGTGGACGGAGCCTCAGGACCACGAGGAACCGGAATGTTCCTCCCATGAGACACGGGTGACTGTGACACGAGCCAGGCACTGGCCAGTGGCTCTGAGCTATTATGGGGTCATTGAGGATGGTAAGATTCTTAGCCGCATGGCTAAGTGCATGGGTTGAGCCATGCCTGTGATGGAGAGCAGACTTCTAGGGGCAGGTACCAGGAAAAAAAGAGAAACAGGAACTTGTTTTGAACTGGAGTATGTGCGCCTGTGTGTGTGCACACGCATCTCCACAGGCGAGAGTCCGCAGGGACTCTGCAGGACTCAAGCCCTCAGGCCCTGCACAGCACAGATGTGCCCGCTCAGCCCCGCCAGCCTCTCCTCTCTGAGATGCAACAGCAGCACCGTCACGCACGGCCTTCTCCAAGCCGGAGTCTGTTGTCCTTATGTCTGTGTTAGGGGTGTCCCTTCTGGGAGCAAACCCACAGCCCCGCAGGCCAAGGGCTCCCACATGCCATGTGTGGCAGGCGTGACATGTGGGGCCTCCAGGACCCTGCTTGTGAGACACACCCGACTGAGACCGTCTTACTGTGTGGGAACAAGCTGATTGGAGAGTTTCCCAAGGAGCAGATGAGAACATCTCAACTCGCCTGGGCTGCTGGCTGGGACATCATCTTCAGATCTCACCGAGGACAGACAGCGGGTTGTGTCATAACCCTGGAGTTGCGTCACCGCCAGCGAAGCCACCGCCTGCAGCAGCAGCACCTTATGCGGGCGCCAGCTTATGTCCTGGCTGCTCCAGTTCGAATCCAACTCCCTCATAACGGCTGGGAAAGCAGCAGAGGAAGGCGGGCCTGCCTCCACATGGGAGGAGCTCTGGCCCAGTGTGGTGGCCATCTCAGGAGTGAACCAGCAGGCAGACGCTCTCGCTCCCTCCCCTTTCCCTGGAACTCTTTAAATAAATCAGTACTACTAAAAACCTGAAGCTTCTGGTCTTGGGAAGGGTGGGGTTGGGCACCTCTGGGTGCACGAACATCCTCGTTGCAAAGCTGCCTTGAGTTCTGCAGCTGGCAACCTGCAGCCCAGGCCGGTACGCCTGCCCGCCTGGAGCTCTGTGGCATCCAGGGCAAGCCCACGGCCACGCTCTGCCCGGTCTCCCACGGCTGATGAATTCTGGGAGTTTCGGAAGATGAATACAGTAGATTGCTAAGACCAGTTTCCACGGACATCGAGAAAGCCTGACACACCATTGCTGACACACCTCAGCCTACATATCCTTGTGTTTAACACATACACTGGCTCAGTGTCTAGTGTAGCTGGTGGATGAACAAACTCACCCACACGAGTACTTGAAATAGCAGCCTGCCTCACTCAGGGTGTGGGGCTACACATGTGTGACATGTGCCTATGTGTGCACAGCATGTCCTGTGAGCTGTATGTGCTGTGTACACTGTACCACGTGTGTATGTGTGTCTACATGACAGCGTGCTGTGTGTGTGCACCGTGTGTGCTGTGTACACAGTGAACCAAGTGTCTGCCTGTGTGTGCTGTACTTGCACTGTGTGTATCATGTGGCTGGAGAACTCCTGCTGTGGCCTCGGGCACCAGGCGCTCTAGGTTCAGGGAATGGCGGCCAGCACCCGGCGCCCTGCACAGGTCCTCTTCCTGGCGTCTCACAGCGGGTGACACAGTTCTGTCACTCCCTGTCACAGACTGCCCAGCCGGAAGCGGCTCAGGCTGGCTGTGTGCAGGCAGCCCATTCTGGCACTCGGGCCCAGTCGCCCTCTGCACCAGCTCCCAGGCTCCACCCTGGGAAACGTGCCTCCGGATGCTGCCCGCGCCCAGCAATGCCCTTTCCCTGGGATTTCCAGAGCCTCCCGACTGCGAAGGCTGTAGAACCTCTTTCCTGCCAGGAAGCGCTTCCTTCCCCCAGGGGGCGGCCCCTGTCCTGCTCACAGCTCAGACAAAGAGCTACTGTTTGTACATGCTAACAAAAAACACAGAATTCCCCCGAGCCCCCAGCCAGTGACGGCCAGCACTCCACAGCATGGTCCCCCAAATTAAATAATGGCAATGCTTCATCTACTTGGAGTGCAGAGATAGAGAGATACAAAAAGAAAGAGCTCTTCCATCTGCTGGTTCGCTCTCCCGATGGCTGCAACAGCTAGGGCCGGGCCAGGCTGAAGCCAGGAGCTGGGAGCCAGTCCTGGGGCGGAGGGGAGGGCCGGAGCCCTAGGACTGGAGCCAACCTCCGCCTTCCCAGGGTGCACGGGGCCTGGGCAGCAATTCAGCTTGATTTGCCGCACAGGCGCTGTGCTTCTGCAGCTTTAGGAAAACAAAGGTCCACAAAGTAAATGCGACTGAAAGCACAGGAGGGCAGCAGCGCCCAGGACCCACAGCGCCCGCCCGGAGCCCGGAGCCCGGAGCCCGGAGCCCGGAGCCCGGAGCCCTGCCTGCCCGCGGCCGCTCCCGAGGGACGCCCGGGCCGCCGCAGGCCCAGCCCCGGCGGGCGGAGGCAGCCATGTCCCGGCGGGTCCAGCAGGGCCTGAGTCAGGCCCCGGGAATGCGGCGGCCCCACCCGGCCGCCGGCGCCCAGCTCCCCGGGGCCCCCCGGTGGTCGGAGCGGGAGCCGCAGGCGGGAAGGCGCGGGGGTCCGAGACACCCCAGAACTTCTCCTCAGGCTCGGGCCCCTGTCACAGCGTCCCCGTGACACCCCAGAACTTCTCCTCAGGCTCGGGCCCCTGTCACAGCGTCCCCGTGACACCCCAGAACTTCTCCTCAGGCTCGGGTCCCTGTCACAGCGTCCTGTGATATACCAGAATGACTTCTCAGTTCCTGGCCCATGTCACAGCGTGTCTGTGACAGATCAGATGACTTCTCAGACCCAGGCCCATGTCACAGCGTCCCCGTGACACCCCAGAACTTCTCCTCAGACTCGGGCCCCTGTCACAGCGTCCCCGTGACACCCCAGAACTGGGGTCTGGGCGACGGCCATAGAGGACTGGCGTCAGTCAGGTCATGGTCCAGCCCACCCTCTCACATGAACGTTGACCGTGTCATGAGAACCAAAGCATGCTGCACCCTGAGCCTGTCCTGGGGCTGCCATTACCGCACAAGGCTGGGCTTAAGCACACGAGTGAGAGCAGGGACACACCGTACGGAAATTGCTGGATCAAGGCTGGGCTCTTGGTCGTCCGGAAAGCTGCCCGACTCCATTTTCACCCATGCTCTGCCCCATGAAGGGCTTAGCATGGGGCCTGTCTGCAACCATCATGGTCCATGTGTTCATGCTTGGAGTCGCCAGGGCATTAAAGCTGGGCTGATGAGGCCACTTGAGTCCCACAGGCTTCCACACGCGCACCAAGAACTGCGCAGGAGACCCAGGTGCAGGGCCAGGCCCTGGCTCAGCCTGACGCAGCCTCAACTGCACCAGCATTTGAGGATGGGGGTGACAAGGGCCGCCTCTCCCTGTCATTCCATTCTTTCAGTCCCCTCTGCACATGGGGCTTCAGATGCCTGTAGGGAGCGGACAACGAAGGTGAGTTTTGCACCACGCATGGTGTCTGTGCACCTGCGTGACTCTCATGTCATCACCTTCTGCTCTGAGACTGCAGCCCAGCCACACACATGCCCGGGTAGCGGCTTCTCCCCGCCTCGGCGGGATCCAGGCCGCTGCCCCCGCTGCCCCCGCTGCCCCGAGGCCACTGCCTATGCCACCCCCACTGGAAGAATCTGCTGCTCGGCGGTCCTGTGTGCGTGGACCTGAGTTCTCAGGGCGCCCTGACAGGCAGCTGCAGTGCCTTTACTCCTGGGAGCCTGGGAGTGCAGGCCGCCCAGCATTTACAAGTCCGCATACAGCCCCGCAATGCACTTATGTGAATACAAGTTGAGGTCCAAAGTGAGTTTCTGGTGGCAAATAAGCTGTAATGACTTGGGGTGCACCTGAGGCCACTCGGGAATTCACTCTAGGCCTTGCAGGGAAGCCAGCCCAGGTGGCCTTCGCCCTGGCTGTCGGAGCTGGGGTTGATGTCCCAGCTACAGTGTGGACTCCCGGATGGGTTCTCATGGCAGCCCACACCAGCGACCGGGAGCCTGTCTCACCGCGAGGGAGGACAGCCCAGCTCAGAGCTGCTGCTGGGAGCACTGGGCACCTTCAGCATGCTGCCACATCTGCCCATCGCTGATGTCCTCAGAGGCCACTCCCCTCAGACACTTCTGCAAATCATTGCCTGGGAATCCACTCTATACCTGGGCCAGATGGTGTGAGACACGCCCGTCAGGGAGTGTTCAGACCCCGATGCCATGCGGACAGCTCTTACCACACCCTGATGTCGAAGGAAGATAAACTGACCAGGCAGGGCTCCAGGGGCCTGAGCCATAGCCCCAGCAGCTCCTGTCCCAGGGGGGCGTGCAGCCTGAGACCTGTGGGGGGGTGCCATGGGGACACAGTGATGACATGGAATCCCAGGTGCCCCTGAACCCCAGCTCACTTCTCCCTGATCCAGGCAAGGTTCCCTGAGATGCAGCGAGCCATCCTGAGGGTCTGTCCTGGCCACCTGGCTCCTCTCGTAACACAGCGTGCAGAAGCCAGTCACTGTCACCACCTGGAGACGGGGCTCAATGTGGGACGGATGCTGAGGGCCACACGTGGGGCAGGGCCCTGATGTGACGTACAACATGGACTCCAGCCTCGCACACCAGGGCCTCATGACCCAACATGCACCCTCAGCTCCCTGAGCTTCCGTCCACTGATGCCCTCTGTCAGTGGGCCCACTGGTCACTGCCTGCACAGCTGGCCTGCCACCGCACCCGCTTGCCCTGGCTTGGGGTCTGCAGCCTACTGCTGTGTCGCTGGTTTCTTGCCACGAGGATGGGCGTGACAGAGACTGTGATGGAAGCAGGCGTGTGCTGTTGAGGGCTCATGGAACAACATGGGTTGGGGATCCTCTTGGCTCAGCCTCTGGTGAGCTCTGGGGTGTGTAGAAGAAGGGCTCATGGGTAGATGGGGCAGACAGCGAGCAGGGAGATGGGTGGGAGGGAGGCAGACAGGTCACATCTATCACCCTTGCAGGGTTCCACAGGCCCGATCCCAAATAGCCTAATCCAGACACTCCCCAAAGCCCTGCCTTCAGCCCTGCTTTGAGTCCGTCTCCATTAACATAAGGCCCCGAGCACCACACCTACATCATGGAGCTTCAGGGCATGCCAGACGTCACCTCCCAGCACCATTGCCAAGTTGCAGCTCCCCGAAAGTTGTCTGCTCACAGAGGCAGGACGTCACGTAAGTCAATCTTGAAAGTACTGATACCCTGGGACCGCAGCACGAAGGGACCCTCTCCCCTCTCCACTAGGGACCACGTGACCAGGCATGTGGCACCCTAGAGGATTGCCGACTACATCTGCGTGGGGCATGGCGTGTTTGAAGAATCACTTGCTACTCAACGCGCTCCCAAAACATGGAATACGCCCTACAGTGTAGCACCACAAAGCAAACGGAGCCATGCTGGGATGGAGGAGGCCTGGAGAGCAGGGTCGGGCCTGTCGGGTATGAGGCCTGCTCTGGGGCTGGAGTGCCCCGGGCTGGCCCCAGCTGCAGCCCCTGCCAGCGCAGACTCTGGGGCGCCCTAGCGACAGCTTCCACCCTGTGGGTCAGCGCAGTCCCCTGAATGCTGGCCACACAGGCATCTGGGGACAGACCAGGCGAGAGAAGTGTGGTCCGTCTCCACCCCTCCAGGGTCACTAAAGAAATACACATCGTACAGTCCTGAGTGTAAGAAGTCAGTGGTGAGTGTTTGGCTCAGGTAGGACACTGCCCCCGCCCATCGTGGCGCCCACGGCCTGCTGACACCAAGGCCCAAGCAACCAGGTGCCTGCCACCCACACCAGAGCCTGGACTGAGCTTGTGGTCCAGCCTTAGCCGTCCAGGGAGAGGAAACCAGTGCATGGAGGAATTTACGCTGTCTCACATAGCACAAGCTGAGAGGAAACACTGAAATGCCAGTCCTGGCTGAGCTGTTTTGTTTTTTCCTTTACTGCTGCCTGTGTTGCTGAAATGAGCTGGGGTACAGGTACAGCTCCCACACTTCCTAAAACACTCTGCTGGGTGCCGGCATCCCACACAGCTGCTCCACTTCGGATCCAGCTTTCTGCTGGCACACCTGGGAAAACAGCAGCGCATGGCCCAGCGTTTGGGACCCTGCAGCATGGTGGAGACCCAAATGGAGTTCTGGGCTTCTGGCTTCGTGCTGGGCAGCTGCAGGTGTTGGCGGCCATTTGGGAAGTGACCCAGGGGATGGAATCTCTCTCTCTCTCTCTGGATTTCAAATGAATAAAACACCTCCTGGCAGGAGCCCAGCACACGCGGGCAGGAGGGGTGAGCCGGACCCAGCACCTCTCCGTGGAAAGGCAGGTCGCGCCCTCGAGCTGGGCGCGCGTCGGGGTTCCGGCCCCGCCCATTGGCGCATCGGGCGGGGGCCCAACGGCCGGCACGGGCCTGGTGCGGAGGCGATGGCGTCGGGGCTGAGGGCTGCGGGGCCCGAAGACCCGCTGCGGGTCTTGAACCCGGGCGAGGAGGTGGCGAGTGCGGCCCCTGTGCGCTCGGTGGTGGCTGCCCCGCGGCCGG